>NC_064035.1:12816468-13416468 GCF_932526225.1 Nematostella vectensis | reverse complement strand
CGACGCAAAATGTCTTTAAAAAATGTCTTAGCCCCTTTTGTGCTTGCTTCGACTCTTTTTTCCCCCACTGTTTTATAGAAAGAAACAGTCGACGCGTACTGCCAGGTAAGGTTGCCTAGCGATTGTCTTTCTTATTTTGCTTATTTGATCTGTGATTATTTTAGATCTTGAATCTCTAAATCTGCGCATATTTTCTTGTAGGATGTCGCGCTGTCAAACTACACCAGTGTTCCCAATGTTATCGTTTCGGCCGTCCATAAGCAGTCGTTTGGATCGACCATTCCAGAATACAACAGCATTTCCGTATGGGTGGAGGTATATGTCATTTTTTTGTCACAGGGGGTTTATGACAACGTAGATAGGACAGCGTAGATTCTATGCTTGCTTTATTTTCTCGTAGAACTCCCTCCGGGTCTTCTGCTCTCTCTGTCTCTGACTAAACCTCAGTCAGGCCATTTTCAGTGTAACTCGGCCTTCCTTTACATCGCCTTTTGATTCTCTCTCTCTCCTCCCATCTTTTCTGAACTGAAATCTTTTTTCCTCTTGATCCATTGTTATTTCCTCTTTATATACTTTCGTGACTCTTTAGTTATTCCTACGTTTTAAGCGTTACTTAGCTAGGTGTGAAGCGAAGGTGTGGGGGGAGGGGGGATGGAAGATAGAGGATTAATTAGGACATTGATATAAACCATGTGGCGGGAGGTATACTATTTTGGAATATTTCTCCTAAAATATACATCTGAAAAGAAGGGAGTTTCGTATCTAAGAATGCTCCATAAAGATAAAGCATAATCTTCGATTCCTAACATGTTTTTTTTTTCTCAGTATATCACAATTTTCAAGTTTCGTGTCTGCATCAAGGAATTGCACACACCCAATGGCTACGATTCGGTCTTCGTGTCGGCTATTGTGATGGGTAAGTGACGATGATAGACTTCCTTAATACCCCTCAACCGTCAGAATATACAACCGTTGGTGCTCTGCACGGGGATTATTGATATAATTCACAATATTCAACGCGTAAGAAACTGATTTTGACATTTCTCTATTTTTTGACAATTTTTAATTGTCACAAATGTTTTAACTTTGCCACTCAGATAACTTTAACACTTTTTTTCAGCCTGAAATAATTACAATACAGAAAAGATTGTCTATTTATTGATGAAAGATTATTATATTGCTAAATTTATATCGAAATAAAAGTATTTGCATTGTTATCATGTAGTTCTATGATCTTAGGAGTGAGCGCACACTGCGTGGACAGTTGGCCTTTAGCGACGCCATAATGAATCTCTGCAATACAAGCTGCAATCAGGGCTAATAAAATATGAACCCTCACCGCCATCTAGAATTAACTTAAAACTCTGGTTATTTGCCATACCCCGCAAACGCGCTTTCTTATTTTGTACTAGTCCATAGCATACACATTACATGTCTGAGGTCTCGAATTCCATGAAATGACGGATTTCATGGGAATATTGTGTACTTGCCAAGATCTAAACACATTATCCTATCCATTTGTTTCGTCGCTATCGTATTTCAAAAAAACAACAGCTCGCATATTTACAAAAATCAATCTTTTCTGAATAAATGGAGGTAAGCTTCGTGCAAACTGAAACTGTAACCCTTAAAGCTGGTTCTTACGACGAGTTAGGCGGAGACGTAAGCGCAATGTTTTACGCATGCTCAGTTCGTAGTCTTGTGCCCAGACCTCCTCGACGAGTTTGGTTAATTTATCCTCATGTTTCGCTTATGCTTACGTCGATCCGGTTTTCACGCGACATAAGCGTAGCATAGACGTACGATTATCAAAACTCCCCGTTTTTCTTGTGCTTACGTCGAGCCGGTTCTCACGCAACATAAAGGCTGTCCTTACTGGGACGCAAGCGCCGACGGAAACGAAAAACAAGTGATAATCGATTAAACACGAGCGCAAGCACAAGAAAGTCAGCAGGTTGCGTTCTCTTGCTCTTCCTCTTGCGCTTGCGTTCAAGAGCGAATCGGAAAATTACGTGCGCTGCGCTTGCCCTTACGTCCAAGTGAGAACCAAGTAACTTATCAATGATCCCAATATCAGCTCGCGCAGGAAGTTGTCTCCTTTTCCACAAATTTTCGCTTTTTTCTGCTTCTTATCAAGCTATCAAATGAACCCAGGCCCAGTACCAATGAAAACTGTCTGCGGATTTTGTACCAAGACCATTCGCAAAAACCAAGGACCTCTTACTTGATCCTCGTGTAAGTTTGAATTTCATCTGAAGTGTATCGGAAGTAGATACACCGAAACCTAATGTTGTTTCTTGTGCTCTCCACATCGTCTTGGTCCTGTAGCTCCAGATGTAAACGTGGCCTCACCTACAGTCCTGAAAATATCGCTCTCAAATAACCGTCTTATCGCAAGGATAGAGTTGGTCAAAACTTCGGTGGTGTTCTAATGTATATTTCTAACGATCTTATCTACACTTGTGCTAAAGACCTAAAGTCACATGGTAGAGCTGCTGTGCGTCTTACTTCATTCAAGTCGAATTGTCCGCTTTGTGTTGTCAGAATCTATCGCCCTGAGGAGAAGGCAGAATTAGATGGCAAGATAGATGAAGCTCTAGAACAGCTGTAAATTACTAGCTAAAATTGTCCGCTTTGTGTTGTCGGAATCTATCGCTCTGAGGAGAAGGCTGAATTAGATGGCAAGATAGATGAAGCTCTAGAACAGCTGTAAATTACTAGCTAAAATTGTCCGCTTTGTGTTGTCGGAATCTATCGCTCCGAGGAGAAGGCTGAATTAGATGGCAAGATAGATGAAACTCTAGAACAGCTGTAAATTACTAGCTAAAGGAGGTGATAGAGTGGTTTTCAAAAACCCGTGAAATACTATTTAGTTTATGTAGTACACTGTAATGTACTCCTGGTTTTCTTTTGTTTTGACAATTACACTTCGACAATTACATTTTTTGCACGGGATTTTGAAAACCACTCTAATTCTTGGTGACATGAACATCAATGCACTGGACAAGGCTGGATTCGGCTCATCAAGCACGCTACTATCGGTCTGCAGCAGTTGATCTAAAAGGTAATAAGGTACCTCGACCCCTAAGCACCACGTCCCCTCGACCCCTTAGACCACGTCTACACCAATCACCCTGAGAACCTAGTAAATTCGGAAGTGTTCGGCATAGGTTTATCAGACTATCTTCCAGTGGGAATGTCAAGAATTATGTTAAGGGTGTTGGGACATTTCTCGTTACTTGGCGATTCGGTTGTTAGGCGCGCGCGCGATCATCTGGGAACTTCACACTTTCAGGCGGGAAAATAAATTGGCGGGTAAACAATTTACGCGCGCGCGACATTATTAGCTTCGAAAACAAACGCCCGAAACTGGCGAGAAAAACGTAATAAACAGCAAATAACATAAACTAAAAAAATGGGCAAGCATGATTTTTCACCTAGGGCACCTTCTTAGCTACTTGAAGTGCTGACTTTTGCAAGAAAAGAGTCGTTTCAACGCGTATTTCACTATTAAAAAGAGTCGATTTTTTTATTCAAAACTATTCACAACAACATTCGCATTAGTAACCAGGCTTTATCACAATATTCAATTGCGCATGTGTAGATAATTCTACTTCCGATTGGCGTTCCTAACTCTAACATCTTTGCGAAGAACGGACGCTCTGCAATTTTTTTAGGCAGAGAATATTCACCTTGTTGCCCTCTATAAAAATACGTATCGATTTCCCGATATTGCTGACCCGACAAATCCAATCCAGCGTGAAGTATTTTAAGTTCTACTCAGGTAGTGGTCTACCAAGAGCCACTGGATCAACTATAAGCCGTCTAGCCGGCCATCATCCACCCCTATTTTGAAATCCTGGATCCGCCCCTGGCCATGTGTATATTATCTGCTAGATATTAAGTGTGAATCTGTAGCAACCTCAAAAGCGTGACTCTGTAGCCGTTGTAGACGTTGTATAATCTTAAATTAGGCCAAGTAAAAAAATACAAACTTGGGTCATCCGGATTTTTTTTTTAGAAAAGAGTGGGCGGGCGGCCTTTTTGTTTCATTTTCAGTATTTTTATTAATGTCTTCCAAAAGCAACGATCTATCCTCGAAGGACCTCGTATAGCAAGGGCTTCTTTTTGCATTGTGAAATACGAAGCAGGTGTCTTTTTTCACGGTCATCAAAGACAAAGAGAATGACGATAAATGGCTAAAAAGGCTTAAAGAAATAACAAATACAACTTTTTGAATGGCTGCATAAAATATCAATGTTTCATTGTAAGATTTTAGTATGTTGCTTGGCAGAAACATAAAACATGTTGTTGTTTTGAAGACAAATGATAGCTAAAGTATAAGTCTAAGCCTATATGCTGTATCCTCCATCTTTTATTATTAATTTTATAATCAATATCAATATTTTTGCAAAGCATGTATGATGCATTTTACTACGTTACGTTATATGAAATGATGAAGAAATAATAATAAAAAACAAGGGGCGAAAAGAAACAAACAAAAAGACCAAAAGATTTTTTTCCTTCCTGTAGGTAGGCAAGCAGGCTAGACACCTCACAATTTTTGTTTTTCTGGCAAAGATTAAAGAATGAATATAATCGTAGTGACGCTTTTTGTTACTAGCCTGACAGGTGAAGGGTACAGGAGGCTTCGGTTATTTTTTTAATTATCTATGAACAAAACTCCTATGAAAAATAAAAATAAAAAATCTATGACCAAATGTCATATAAAGTCACATTTAGCTGGCAAAATGCATGTTTATTTGGTTGAATTTTTGCCGGTACTTTTATGATTGTTTTTAGCTATTTTCTTGCGTGTTTGTATCGAAAACGGTCCCGCTGTGGCATTCTTAAGGACTACGTAAGAACTAGTTTAATTATCAATGCACGAGCTACGTTGACAAAATCATTGAAAATAATTTCATCAATAATTCACATCCTTACGCAGGTAGATACAAAACATGGGCTCTGTATAAAGACTTAACCTGTGTGGAAATGTTATAATTGGATTTCTTGGTTGATCCTAGCTGGCTGTGTCTCTTTTCTATGTTTTCCACCTATTGACTGTACTATGAAAAGTGTTATGTTCATACTTTTTGTCACGAGCTTGGCAGTCGAAGAATCCTCTGCGATAATAGAACGAGATGACTTTTTCAAGTCAGGGAAGTTTGTCCACCACACGAATTCGTATTTGAACGTTGAACCGATTGTGAAAAGCTCGGAGTTGGACTCTCTCTCATGCATGTGGAAGTGTTTGGAAACGCATTCTTGTTTTTCTATCAATATGGCCTCCGTTCCAGATTCCAATTCCAAGTACTTGTGCGAGCTACTTGCCACCGATAAGTACACCTCCTCGGAAAAGTTTCAAGTCAATGGCACCATGCAGCACTTCAGCATAGAGGTAGGTGTTTTTGGAGGGGGCATAAGGAGGTGCCGCAAAACCGCAAAGAAAAACGCACAGATGTCGCAAAGAACAACGCCAAAAAACGAAAAACTGTCAAAATATGTCAAAAACCGTAAACCGCGCAGTCTACGAAACCGCAATACCGCGGAATAAAATACGAAAAACCGCGCCAGATTTAAGGCAAAAACGCATTCCCTTACGCTCCCCTCTTTCAGGAACGTGCTACATTCTTATTCGTGCGCGAAGATAGGATTTTAAAAAGAAAGTCGATTTTATAAGTGAGGACTGAACTTTTTGGACTGTCCATGAGTGAATTGTTGTTATTTTATTTATTACAGTAAAGTAAAATATTTAAAAAAACCATACTGCGACGAAATTTATGGATAATATGCGGTCTCGAAACCACACTCCTTGACCTGTAGGCTTTCTAGTGATTTTTTCAATGCCTTATTGTTTATACATCTGCCTTTTTTACGCATATATTGCTGAAACGTATGAAAAAGAATCCGAATCGGTCCGTGTAACACTCCGACATTCAATATTTTGGTATTTTTTAAATTAAAAAAAATTGAACGTGATTTTCTTTTTAAACTTCTCTTAAACAAATCAAAATTCTAATTCAAACACCCTTTTTTATTAGGGTCCGTGTAACACTCCGCCATTCAACATTTTAGAGTTTTTTAAAGTCAAATAAAAAAATTCAAATGATTTTCATTCTTAATTTTTGTTATAGAAATCAGAAATCAAATCCAAGCCCTCCTTTTTTAATTTTTGATTTCATTTTCGCGTTTTAAAATCTAAAATCAAATAAGCAGTACCTGTGTAGCACTGAAACGTCCTGAAACTATGAAAAAGAATCCGAATCGGTCCGTCTAGCACTCCGCCATTCAATATTTTGGTATTTTTTAGAGTAAAAAAAAAATTTGAACGTGATTTTCATTTTAAACTTTCCTTAAAGAAATCAAAAATCAAATTCAGCCCCTCTCTTTTTATTTGGGTCCGTGTAACACTCCGACATTAAATGATTTTTTTTTTAAAGTAAAACAATAAAATTCGAATGTGATTTTCATTCTAAATTTTCTTGTTGGAAATCAGAAATCAAATCCAAGCCCTCGTTTTTAATTTTTGATTTCATTTTCGCTTTTATACTAATTTTCAAATCTAATCTTATCCCTGGTTTCCCGGGAAACCTAGCCTCCCTCGCAGACGTTTTCAGGCAGGCGTCGCCCGCCCCCCTCCACAAAAAAAGGCGTGGGTTAGCGAGCGACGCCTGCCTAAAAACGCCTGCGAGGGAGGCTAGGGAAACCCAGGTTCAGATAAGCCTCGTCCCCAGGCTACTCCCTTGCTGTCAGCTCCATGATTCTTTGCGCTCGGACTCACACTTTCCAATATGGCGGACGCGACAGAATTGGAAACCCGGGATTCTGCAAATATTTGAAAATAGGTGTAAAATCGAAAAGTAAATAAGAAGTACCGCTATTCAATATTTTGACGATTTTCAGAATAAAGAGAAATGACTTTGATTTCTTAAATCAAAAGTTCCGATAGAAATTAAAATCCAGCTTTAAGACTCCTTTTTTTATTTTTGTTTTCTTTGTGTTTTAAAGTCATAATAGACACCATTATTCGATTTTATATTTCGTCGCCATTAAAATGAAAAATGATAATTGAACCATTTCAATATCCGTTTTTCTATTTTCGTATTCAATCTAACACATGTAGGCTTCGGGGGGGGGGGGACTTGGCTGTATAGTATCAAGATAAATCTATCTGAGGGAGATGGGGGTGGTTTTTAGACATAACCTGGTAATTGCTTGTGTAGCAACGTGAGTCATGGCTTTATTTAAGAAGACATTACCTTGTCGAGCAAAACACTCACACATATCTCAGGTTAGGGATGTTTTGGTTAATAATCATGGCGTGCAGCGAGTATGCTCAGAGAGGAGCTTGCAAAGATTTTGTTCTTTTTCTTCTCAAAGAGACATACATGGTAAATATTGTCAGAGACATACATGGTAAATATATCAGAGACATACATGGTAAATATTGTCAGAGACATAAGCTTGTCTCCCCCTGATTAATAGTTTTTGACAAAACTAGTAATAGTCCCTCCACTTCCTTTAAATGTACAACCTTTAAAGCCCTATTGGCAACCAAAGCGATTGTTGTTGTTTTGAAATAGCGCCATTGATTGGAGGACTATAAAATACACATAATCATTCATTGATTGGAGGACTATAAAATACACATAATCATTCATTACCAACCCTCGAGGTGCGTGTTTCTTCTTGTTTTCGCCGGTGCAGAAAGCTTTTCAGCCACTGTTTCCAAAGTATTTAGGAAGAAAAGAACATAACATAAGAAACGATCAAGCAATGCGTGCTTCAGGATAAGGATCATTGACAAATGAAGATTGATACCTTCGGGAAAGATGTTGTTTTATTTTTATTCCACGCGATCACTCAAACTCGAAACTATTCTTTGTTTAATCACTGATAAGTACTATAACCTGTATTAAAAACTCTATGTTAATAACCATGAAGCGAGAAGTCGAGGTGAATATATGCTAAACACATGGCAAGTATATTTCATTGCTATGATTTGCAAATTCGACACACGGCAAAACTTCTACATTCTGTTTGTTCCTCTTGCATTTTCAGGGTTGCATCGAGGCTCACCTTTGAATCGAACCTGCTATTTTCATCCCTTCTATATGAGAATGAGTAGCTCAGAGTCTGAAAAACTTTGAATTCAAGGAAAACTAAACCCAAATTCCTTTGTAGCCGTTGTAATTGTTATCACGCAATTCCTGCAAGATTCCCCATAGGCAAGATACTGGCATCAACACGAACGCAAAAAAGCAAAATGCAAAAGTAATTATGTATTGTTCTTGGACGTCAGTGAATGATTGTTTCACGAACCTTTTTACATACTTAAATTTTCCGTGACCTTCGGCCTTTGGCTCGAAGAGGTAAAACCGCTTTCATATAACATCACGTAAATGCCAGCATATAGATAAATCTTAAAATTATTTGCCAGGTTTTGTTGTAAAACGATAAAGTAATAACTTCGCATATCGACGATTTTAACGCGATTTTAAAAACGATAGAGGAGGTTTCATAAAAGTTTTAAACAATTTGTAGACTTTCTAGTTTAGCACAGCGCTAAAATAGAGCCTCGATCTGATGTAGGCTTGGTTGCTTATGGGCCTTGAACGAATGCCGCCCACACGAGTAAATGTGCTGAAAATAAACACGAATATCTAAAAATATATTAAAATGAGTTTATTTCCGAAATAAACTCATTTTAATATTTGTCAGATATTCGTGTTTAATTCAGAATGAGATAAATTTCAAGGAAAAATTCAAATAATGATACTTGTTATTTAATTTTCCATTTTAGAGGCCAAAAAAGAGAAGCCTCAAAAATATTTTTAGGTAAAAATGCGTGATTTTCGTTTATTTTACTATATAAATTATCAAAATATTGAATGGCGGAATGTTACACGGACCGTAAAAACATTTCAATATCTAATGTTGTCCTTAAAGTGGTGAAATTTTGTGCCGAGGTCACTCTAACTAGTGGGGTACTCGTGGAACAATCGCGTTTAGTTTTTATTAGAAAGAAATTAAGGAAAAAAAAATTTTTGGGGGGCTGTTCCATATCCAAAATTGACAAATTTCATAGATGTTCCACAAAGTTAAACGATGTTGCAAGATAGATATGTTTTATATAAAATGGATTTGATAAACCATTAAAACGTTGTATGAAGGGAAAAAAAGCAAGGAATATTTCGGTTTAGAAGCATCGACTTGTTTGATTATATCTGGAATGTGAATATAATATAATGAAAATTTCTCTCCAGAGCCCCTGTGACGACTGTCTGAATGGCGCAAAATGCCAGGCTAACTATGAGAAAAACACCGGTGTGTGCAATTGCAAGCGTGGATACGTCGGAAAAAATTGCGAAAAAGGTAAGTGACCGGAACTGATTTGGTGCCATTGTGTGACAATTTGTAAATAGTCATTTGATTCCATGATTGTAATATGAGAGGGGGTGTGTGAGAGTAGAGAGAGAACAGCGCGTGAAGAACACGAGACAAGACAAGCGAGGAGAGAGAGATAAGTGAACACTTTTTATACTTTTACTACTTGATTACAGAAGAATAAATACCAATCAAAACCTTAGATTTTAGTGTATAGGCAAGTTCCGTACAGTAAGGGCACAGAACAAAAGAAGCCGCCCACATAACTTATGACCCTCTGCGAGACTGGAAAGCACTGACAAAAGGCCTCGTAAGGTGGGACCTTAGTCGGGGGGCGTCATGCGAATGCCTTATTTAATACAGCGGAAACTCCTAATAACCGGCATTAAGACATCCCGAGTTACGCTTTATAAAGACTTAGCTGGCATATAAAGTAATAGATTTATATAATTTTTTTTTGATATTGTCTTTTTTTAGGTTGTGTATTCCCTCTTGGAATGGAAACCAAAAGCATCGCGGACTCTCAGATAACGGCCTCGTCGTTTGTACACATCCATTGGTCACCCAAAGACGGACGCATACGCAATCCATACAACGCAGGCGTTACGTATGGGTGTTGGCGACCGGCAACCGCACAAGTCGACGAGTACTTACAGGTGGATTTACTGGCGGTAAAGAACATCAACAAAGTCGCCACTCAAGGCCAGCCCTATCAACCGTACCATCTCGACCACACCCACTGGGTGACGCGTTATGCACTCAGCTACAGCCTGGACGGTGTCACTTGGACGACCTACCCGGAGGTGAGTCACGGGATATTCTTCTATGTTTGCATCGAATGTGAGGGTTTATGATTCGGCCTTACTGAAGACCGTTTGGTGTATGTCTTGAATGTGAGGGTTTATGATTCGGCCTTACTGGAGACCCTTTGGTGTATCTCTTGAATGTGAGGGTTTATGATTCGGCCTTACTGGAGACCCTTTGGTGTATGTCTTGAATGTGAGGGTTTATGATTCGGCCTTACTGGAGACCCTTTGGTGTATCTCTTGAATGTGAGGGTTTATGATTCGGCCTTACTGGAGACCCTTTGGTAAATGTCTTGAATGTGAGGGTTTATGATTCGGCCTTACTGAAGACCGTTTGGTGTATGTCTTGAATGTGAGGGTTTATGATTCGGCCTTACTGGAGACCCTTTGGTGTATCTCTTGAATGTGAGGGTTTATGATTCGGCCTTACTGGAGACCCTTTGGTGTATGTCTTGAATGTGAGGGTTTATGATTCGGCCTTACTGGAGACCCTTTGGTGTATCTCTTGAATGTGAGGGTTTATGATTCGGCCTTACTGGAGACCCTTTGGTAAATGTCTTGAATGTGAGGGTTTATGATTCGGCCTTACCTGAGACCCTTTGGTGTATCTCTTGAATGTGAGGGTTTATGATTCGGCCTTACTGGAGACCCTTTGGTAAATGTCTTGAATGTGAGGGTTTATGATTCGGCCTTACTGGAGACCCTTTGGTAAATGTCTTGAATGTGAGGGTTTATGATTCGGCCTTACTGGAGACCCTTTGGTGTATCTCTTGAATGTGAGGGTTTATGATTATTCGGCCTTACTGGAGACCCTTTGCTAAATGTCTTGAATGTGAGGGTTTATGATTCGGCCTTACTGGAGACCCTTTGGTGTATCTCCTGAATGTGAGGGTTTATGATTATTCGGCCTTACTGAAGACCCTTTGGTAAATGTCTTGAATCTGAGGGTGTATGATTAGGCCTTACTGAAGACCCTTTGGTGTATCTCTTGAATGCGAGGGTTTATGATTCGGCCTTACTCCTTGTCGTATGTCTTGATGCAAGGGTTCATAATTCGGCCTTACTGGAGATCTTTTGTTGTTTGTCGTGTCTTGACTATAAGCTTGTGATTCGGCTAAAGATCATGCTTCACTCGGCTGGGTAAATTCTCTAGTCCGCCCTAGATCACGCTTAAAATCGTACCTTTACCAATGCTCTTTCCTACTTTCTACGAACTTTTTTGAATAATCAATAAGTGAATTTCTTTCCCAGGAATTATCTGGTAATACCGACCGTGACACGGTGGTGTCACACACACTTCCGGTCACCATACTGACCAGGTACATCCGGTTCTTGGTGAAGGCCTGGAATGTCCTCCCTGCGATGAGAGTCGAGCTCTACGGGTGCGAAGGTATGGATTGCATCATGGCCGAAAGTGAATATAAGACCGTGGATCAAGCACTTTGCTTGATGTGGTTGACTTTACGACATAACATAACATATAAGTTACAGTATAATTGGTCTGTTCCAATGATCCAATCATGTGATATTCCGAGCCATTTTCATTGGCCGACACCTTTCGGCTGACCGCGACTCTTTTCTAAAATTGTCTCTTAAAATATTTTCTTTTGGAATTCTCAGCTTGCCTGTCTCCTCTTGGAATGGAAACCAAAAGCATCGCGGACTCTCAGATAACGGCCTCATCGTTTGTAGACTTCACTTGGTCACCCAAAGACGGCCGCATACGCAATTCATACAACGCAGGCGTTACGTGGGGGTGTTGGCGACCGGCAACCGCACAAGCCGGCGAGTACTTACAGGTGGATTTACTCGCGGTGAAGAACATCAACAAAGTCGCAACACAAGGCCAGCCTTATACCTCGGACCAACCCAACCTGACCCACTGGGTGACGCGTTATGTACTCAGCTACAGCCTGGACGGTATCACGTGGACGACCTACCCGGAGGTGAGTCACGGGATATTCTTTTATGTTTGCATCGAATGTGAGGGTTTATGATTCGGCCTTACTGAAGACCCTTTGGTGTATCTCTTGAATGTGAGGGTTTATGATTAGGCCTTACTGGAGACCCTTTGGTGTATCTCCTGAATGTGAGGGTTTATGATTATTCGGCCTTACTGAAGACCCTTTGGTAAATGTCTTGAATCTGAGGGTGTATGATTCGGCCTTACTCGAGACCCTTTGGTAAATGTCTTGAATCTGAGGGTGTATGATTTGGCCTTACTGAAGACCCTTTGGTGTATGTCTTGAATGCAAGGGTTTATGATTAGGCCTATATTGGATACACTTTGGTAAATGTCTTGAATGTGAGGGTTTATGATTCGGCATTTTTGGATACACTTTGGTGTATGTCTTGAATGTAAGAGTTAATTATTCCGCCTAACTGGAGATCCTTGTTGTTTGTCTTGATTACAAGGGGTTTATAATTTAATTGAGATCCTTTTGTGTACTTCATATTTACTGTTAGCTAGAAGAGTTCATAACTCGGCCTTACTCCTTGTTGTATGTCTTGATGCCAGGGTTCATACTTCGGCCTTACTGGAGATCTTTTGCTGTTTGTCGTGTCTTGACTATAAGGTTGTGATTTTGCTGTTTGTCGTGTCTTGATAATAAGCTTGTGATTTTGCTGTTTGTCGTGTCTTGACTATAAGCTTGTGATTCGGCTAGAGATCATGCTTCACTCAGCTGGGTAAATTCTCTTGTCCGCCCTAGATTACGCTTAATCGTACCTTTACCAATGCTCTTTCCTACTTGCTAGAAACTTTTTTGAATACTCAATAAGTGAATTTCTTTCCCAGGAATTATCTGGTAATACCGACCGTGACACGGTGGTGTCACACACACTTCCGGTCACAATACAGACCAGGTACATCCGGTTCGTGGTGAAGGAGTGGAATGTCCTCCCTGCGATAAGAGTCGAGCTCTACGGATGCGAAGGTATTGATTATATGATAATCGTAAATGAATAGGAGACTGTAGATCAAGCACTTTGATTGATGGAATTGATCTAACGACAGGGTTTTTGTAGCATTAACCATCTTGTCATAACTAAGTTAAGGTATAATTTGTCTGTTTCATCATGTGATCTTTCGAACCATATTTGTTGGCCGACACCTTTTGGCTGACCGCGCCTCTTTTCTAAAGTTGTCTCTAAAATATTTTCTTTTGGAATTCTCAGCTTGCCTGTCTCCTCTTGGAATGGAAACCAAAAGCATCGCGGACTCTCAGATAACGGCCTCGTCGTTTGTAGACATCTATTGGTCACCCAAAGACGCACGCATGCGCAATCCATACAACTCAGGCGTTACGTTTGGGTGTTGGCAACCAGCAAATGCACAAGCCGGCGAATACTTACAGGTGGATTTACTCGCGGTGAAGAACATCAACAAAGTCGCCACACAAGGCAAGCCTTATTCATCGTACTATCTCGTCGACCACTGGGTGACGCGTTACGCACTCAGCTACAGCCTGGACGGTATCACGTGGACAACCTACCCGCATGTGAGTGAAAGGAGATACTTTGGTGTATGTTTTGAATGTAAGGGTTTATTGCTCGGCCTTATTGGAAACCCTTTGGTGTATGTCTTGAATTTAAGGGCTTATGATTCGACATTGTTGGATATACTTTGGTGTATGTTTTGGTTTTATGATTCGACCTTTTTGGAGATACTTTGGTGTATGTTTTGAATGTTTATGAGTTTATGATTTAACCTTGTTGGAGATTATTTGTTCTTAAATTGTAAGGGTTTATCGCTAATTTTAAACTAAGATATTTGTATCTGGTTACATTTTCAATTTTCCGACATACACTTTTTCTCATCAAATCATATTACCATCACTATGTTTTTTCCCTACTTTCTGCAGTGATATTTCCCGAAAACATTGAGTACTACCTTTAAAGAATTTCCTGGTGATGATATATCAATTAACTTCTTTTCAAGGAATTTTCTGGTAATTCTGACGATGACACGGTGGTGTCACACACACTTCCGGTCACCATACAGACCAGGTACATCCGGTTCGTGGTGAAGGAGTGGAATGTCCTCCCTGCGATGAGAGTCGAGCTCTACGGATGCGACGCCTAACTGAGATAGTTGATTACTAAAAGTCTAACAAAATTCGTACAAACACACGTTCCCTGATTATTCATTGAATAATTATTTTGGGCCTTTCTAGATTGTAAAAATGCACAACATTGTATGAAAGTGGCTAGCAACAAACTTTTCGTACGATGCGATACAATAGTATCCAAATTTGCAAACGCACGTTTAACGGTTTTGCTGTAGTGACTAAAGGGTTCGATCCCCAATGTTTCCATGAGATGATCTCTTTTTTTTTTTCTACTTTTTGAAGCTGCTGAACTTGGTGTGTCATCACGTAGAAAAGTGTACCCGTAGCATCTTTGTTTGTTCGGTTTGCTAATATTTTATGCATACAAGAAAATAAATAGGAAAATAAATTTGCATTAATTAGTTACCTGACAGAGTCTTTGGTTGGTTACATCCGCAGTCACATTCTCGATATTTCTTAAAGCCGCATTGTCACCAGTTTACTTCCGGAGGTCCGACGGAAACCTCAACCGTTAAAAGATAAAAGAATCTATTCGAATCCGAAATATTCAACAGGCCATCCGCTCTAAATTAGCATTCACATCCTCAAAGAAACTTCAAATGGACACACTGCTTTCTATATTTTGAAATATTTTTCGTGTTTTCCGTTAAAAATCATCGGAGATTCTTACGTAATCGACCGGAAGTAAACTGGTGACAATGCGGTTTTAAGCGTGGACGCCACGTTTTAAAAATTAAACTTTTTAAAGCTTTTACAGAACAAGATTCGAAGTACGGGCTTCAGGACAGCTAGAGCAGAGAATATTTTGTCACAAGAGCACAACTAGCCTCCCTCACAGGCGTTTTTAGGCAGGCGTCGCTCGCTCCCCCCCCCCCCCCCACAAACGAGAGGAGCTAGCGACGCATGCCTAAAAACGCCTGTGTGGGAGGCTAGAGCACTACATGAAAGGTGTAAATCTATTTAAAAAAAAAAAAACCTTTCCATGAATGTATCTTATTCCTTGTAGTAAGTTTATCGCAAATAAATTTTTGTTCTCAATCGATTCAGAAGCTGGAATTTTTATAACAATAAGAGTGTATAAGACACATGGTGGTAGGCGAATCCATACATTTCTTTTAATGTCATTCCAAAAGGGGGTGGGTGGGTATAATTGTGAATGACCCTCACCTCCCTCCCCCCCACCCCTTGCTCCTTTGATACTTTCTTATCTGCTTATCGATTATACTGATCAGATCAGACGGGCGTAATTTCACCACCCTTTTCTGCGCTCGCATTGACTGCACAAAAAAGCACCTTTAATTGCGCGCTGTTCAAAGTAGCCAACATCTTCTGAATTGTATGAAAATTACAGCGACAGCCTGTCGTGATAATAGTTGGACCAGCACTGCATATATATCTGCACACGAAACCATTGTCAGTTGTGTTGCATTTTTACAGCCTGTGCGAATTATCACTAGCATTGAGCCGTCTTAATACTGTTTTAACAGCTGTTAAAACAGCTTAACCCCTTTGTTCTGCTATCTCTGTGTAAATTGCTCGGATTGTCATAACACGCCTGGGATCGCCACGAGACATGTTGCACAAGCGAGGAGATTAACATCCTCGATGCTAGCAGTCACCTGGAAGAAAACGGTACATGACATGGTAAGTAAATCCAATTATTCTGTGGTTTCATTGTGCTTCATCGGTCTATAAATCAATACGTCGTCCGCAATCGGTTTATAGTAGTCTGATGAGTTTGATAACTCTTGCGATGAGAGCACATGTTGGGCGAGATGCAGCGCTTGCTAAATATTTACAATTTGCGGTATTTCAAATCTTATCAAATCTTGTTTTCACTGTCCGCAATATCAAATGTACAAATGAATACGGCCGAGTTATTTGAAATATGATAAAAGAAGAGACCCATTTATTTGTGGATTAAAATCCTGTCTGGTTTACTTTTTTTACTTATCGTGTTTGAGGCAAAAAACACTGACCGGGGGGGGGGGGGGGGGAAGGGGGTTCTTCGAACTGATAGGGATGCTCGCGTATTTTTAAGGGATCAAAATTGGGCCTCAGTTTACAAACCTATATATTATCCATTTGTTTCACGAGTAATCGGCTACAATCTGCGACAATTCCTGGATAGCTCCTAATAAACTGATAAAACTTTTTACTGCCGCCCATTTATGCCCTCTTCTGTGTTGTTCTTTTATCAAAAGATGATAGAGTTCTTTAGGTAGTTTTCTAGCATAAAATACGCAACCCACGAACAACAAATTGATCCCTGAAACATATTGACTTATGAGCTTTTTATACATGTGGGAGACTTCAATTCAACGGAATTTATACATGTGGGAGACTTCAATTCAACGGAAATGACCACAAAATTTCAATAAACATAGTTTTCAATAAAATATTGCATATGCCATGAATTCTCCCTTTCCAGTATCGAATTTCAGCACGGATGCTTCCGACAGCGCAAATCAGCACACCTCATGGTACTCTGGTTCCTAATAGGGTGTTCATCAAGGGGGTACCAGACCGAGTAAGTACACGTTATCAGGGGGTTACCGGACCGTGTAAGTACACGCTATCAGGGGGTTACCGGACCGTGTAGGTACACGCTATCAAGGGGGTTACCAGACCGTGTAAGTACACGCTATCAAGGTGTTACCAGACCGTGTAGGTACACGCTATCAGGGAGGTACCGGACCGTGTAAGTACACGCTATCAAGGTGTTACCGGACCGTGTAGGTACACGCTATCAGGGAGGTACCGGACCGTGTAGGTACACGCTATCAAGGTGTTACCGGACCGTGTAAGTACACGCTATCAGGGTGTTACCGGACCGTGTAAGTACACGCTATCAGGGGGGTACCGGACCGTGTAAGTACACGCTTACAAGGGGGTTACCGGACCGTGTAAATGCACGCTATCAGGGGGGTACCGGACCGTGTAGGTACACGCTATCAGGGGGTACCGGACCGTGTAGGTACACGCTATCAGGGGGGTACCGGACCGTGTAGGTACACGCTATCAAGGGGGTTACCGGACCGTGTAAATGCACGCTATCAGGGGTATACCGGACCGTGTAGGTACACGCTATCAGGGGGGTACCGGACCGTGTAGGTACACGCTATCAACGGGGTTACCGGACCGTGTAGGTACACGCTATCAGGGGGGTACCGGACCGTGTAGGTACACGCTATCAAGGGGGTTACCGGACCGTGTAAATGCACGCTATCAGGGGGGTACCGGACCGTGTAGGTACACGCTATCAGGGGGTACCGGACCGTGTAGGTACACGCTATCAGGGGGGTACCGGACCGTGTAGGTACACGCTATCAAGGGGTTACCGGACCGTGTAGGTACACGCTATCAGGGGGGTACCGGACCGTGTAGATACACGCTATCAGGGGGGGTACCGGACCGTGTAAGTACACGCTATCAACGGGGTTACCGGACCGTGTAAATGCACGCTATCAGGGTTCCAGACCGTGTAAGTTTTGCTATCAGGGATGTCCCGCACCGTATACCGGACACCCCTGACGGATCAAGAGCATATTATAAGACGACATATTAGACCACAGCCACAAAATGCTTAAAATACTTGGGGCTTGATTTCATGTTTGATTTCCAAGAACACTTCAGTATCCCTAGCTGCACGCAACCACATAAACACTTCTGTTACATTTCTTTAGATGAGCGAGATCGAGCTGGAGGTAGCATTTGCCAATCTTGGGTTTCATGTGATAGGGGTCCGAATCATCGAGGATATGAGGACGGGGAGGCGAAAAGGGTAAGGACACTCTTATTCAGCTAAAGGATTGCCTAACGAGACACGAAAGGGCTATGATATTCCCTCCCCTCCTGGGGCCGGTTGCACAAAGCTTGGTTAAATCTTTATCCAGCGGATTAAATTAATCAAAGTTGCGTGATTGAACAAAGTCCGAATAAAAGTTATTCAGCGGATAGCATTATGCGGTCGGATACAATTTTATTCATCGAATAAATGTGAAGAGGCGTCTTGCATTCTAATTTTTTGTCAGAATTTAGACGATATGTTTACAGAGTGAAAGTTGAAACACATGCAAAAGACGCAATAACAGTTGCTAAATTTATCACAGGTTTGGTTCCTTTTAGAGGGTTCGAGTTCAAGCGCTGGCATTTTTTGTGTGACACGGTACCTTTTAGGGGTCAGAACAAGCTGCTACTTCGATATTAAAAAAAAACCAAAAATACATTTTCCTGATCCAGTTCTGAGTTCTACAATTGCTAAATATAGAATGTATAGAACTTACAAAGTATTGTAAGAAATATATTTTCATATTCCAGTTCTTTAGTTCTACTATGCTAAAGATAGAATGACAATACTTTTGTAAACATAACTGCAGAACTTGCCATCGGCAGCAATAAAAGTAGTTTAAAAGTCTATATTCTGTTGGTACCTTTTAGGGGTAAAAATTGGCTCGAGCCATGCCCTTTTTGGTACCTTTTAGGGGTAAAAATTGGCTCGAGCCACGCCCTTTTTGGTACCTTTTAGGGGTAAAACTGTAATTCCCTACGAGCATCCCCGTCATTATAATATGGGAGTCTCCCCCCCCAAGGGTCAATTTACAATGAACTACGAACTGAAGTACATGCAGCTCTGGCAGGACTGAAAACACATTTCTCGACAGAACGTGCAATATAGATTGACTCCCCCAAGACAGAAGGAAGCTAAGCCCTTTCCATGAATTACGTGCACTTTGCCCCAATAAATTGTTTGTTTTCTAGTATTTTGGTAGCTCTTGCTACGGCCGTCATTTTATTTGAAGGAAAAACAGTGCATGCTTTGCATTTTTACCATGGTAACGGGCAGCCTTTTAGTGGTACATGATAGCTATCTAGCGCATAGTTATCCAGCCTTCTATTTACGCTTCGTGTAACCCTATTTTATCCGCCGTTGTTTTAACGTCTTAAAAGACGTTGGGGGCGGATTTGACATTTTTGCGATTTTTTCAGTCAAATTTCCTACCCGTGGGTCATATTTTGGAGCCAAATCTTGAGAAATGTCCGCTTACCCCGGGCTATATTATTGTGATCAAGTATCCCTTGCCAAGGGCGTGCGGCAGAAGAAATATCGAGATAGCATGAACTATATAACATGCGTTTTTTATAATGTTTGCGCTGAATAGTGTAAAACACTGAAAAATAAAGTCTGCAAACACAAGCGGGTACCCAGGATTGGCTGAGGGGGAGGGGGGGAGGGCGGTCATAGGTGTCATATGGAAATGCATCCCACTTCTTGGGCGCCAAGGCGAACCCTCCTGTGTACGCTTCTGAATGCTTAAAGCTTCTGCTGTGTGCACTACACTTAACGAAAACATGCCAGTCCGTGGGTCACACGTACATACGTGGGCACTAGATCGATAGAACCTAACCACGGGGTTTAAATGATTGTCAAATTCCCTACCTACGGGCCAGTTTAACTGTTCGAACCCCTACCCCTTTCCGCACCCCCCACCGGCTTAACATTGATAGGTGCAAAGCTATCCGGTGGATAGGGACTTTATCCCGGTGGGTAGCGCCTATCCAGCGGATACCTTATCCAGGCTTTGTGCAACCGGCCCCTGGAAGAAATGATGATATCCACTCTTTTCCTGTAAAAAATGTATGGAAGCCGAAAGTCACAATTAACCTCTTGGCATGTTTTATATACTGGCGCCAGCCCCTAACTATAAGAAGGCCCCCCCCAACACGAGAAATCTATGATCTCACCTGGAGGATGTTGTTGGCCAGCCGCCCAGTCGCTCGCCTAAGTTATAAATGGGCAGTTATCTAATTTCTCGGTTTATATAGGTACGGGTTTGTTACGTTTTTGTCAACTGAGGAAGCGTTGATGGCTAGGCAAATGGTACGTAACAGAATTTGATGCCTTTTTAATCCAGAATTTCGACAATGACTAGAATTTACGTTTTCGCAGGGCTCACTATATTATGGAGGGACCACCTTGAATATATTTCCAGCCTATAAACAAAAGGTACACAGCCATGGCCGACTCCCACTAAGAAACCACGTGACGATTTGGCTGGCAAAATCGCGCGCGCTTCGGCTTTTGGCGGCAAAAGACAAAGAAACTTATTCAGTGCTTGAGAATCATCCATAAAGTTTCTTTGTGAGAAAGGGATTATTTTTATTGAAAGATATTTTTTTCGTCGTTCTCTGGGGTGACGGGCGTGTCCATCTCGGAGTTTGCCACTCGGGGTCACTTGATTTCTAAGTCACATGACTTAGTGTAAGCCAACTATTGGGCGCCTATTGGTGCTGTAATCTCCTGATCTCGAGATCGTCCTTCGAATGCAGTCATTCCAGGCATGAAGCTTTATGGGTTACGCTACTCGATCAATCCGGCTTTAGCCTCTCTTTCCCCCCCCCTTTCCCTCCCCAAACAAATAAAAACACCTACGCACTCCCGTTCCTGGCATTCGTTTCTGTTGTTATTATTGGACTAATTAAAATGATCACTTTTATATCGCAGAGCCGGCGGCAAAATGCAGCCATTTGGCGGTAACTAAATGTCAACAAAGGGACCATGTAAATAATACAATGGACGAGGAAAAGCCAAATCCGAAACCGAAAAATCGAACAAATATTTGCCGGTATACGAGGCTCGGAAATCAAATGGTCGCTTCCATCTACTAAGAGTAAAAATACCATGCTACCCTGAAGTTTTCTCGACAAGGTATAAGTAGTAAGACGGGATCTGAGCCAGAAATGGTGAAAAAGGACACCACAAACCAACTTGAATGAAAAACACTCAGTCGCGAGGTGATAATTGTTTATTTTTAAATGTTATTTAAAATCCGTCAATTCGACATGCGTGGCAATGTTGTTTTCCATTTTTTAACAAAGTGGAAAAAGCAGTGGCGGTTTGGTTGTTCTGCCACTTCCAAGTTTTTTTAAAGATCGTTTTCGTTTTTATCAAGGTACAGTATCGGTAAAATGAAAATATACATATATATATAATAAAAAATCCTATAGATATAAAATGTTTGACCGTGTTCTTTTTATCGTGATCATGTTGAAACCGCTCTTCTGATACTCATTCACTAAGGTTTTGCTATTTCCATAAAATCCAATATTTTTTTCAAGATGACCATAACACAGCAATAATAAAAAAAGTTTCATGGAAATCTCTGATCGGTATTTTGAGGAGGGGGGGGGGGAGGGTTGGATGGGGTGCGTTCTATCGGTGTGGTCCGTACTAAGAGTCACGTCGCGGTTGCCTTTTCTCACGACCTCGATGTCTCGATTTTCCTTCATCAGATTCATCATCTGTGTCGATTCGCTGTCGTCTGTTGTCGGTATTATGAGAACGACAAGGACGTTTCGATTCTCCTCTATCACGTTCGCTGTGTGTCGTGTCGTTTCTTGCCGGTATCATCAAGTCGACTATGACACCTACGCTACTGGATTCTCGCGCATCAGATTTATTATGTGTCGTGTCGTCCATTTTCTTTATTACTGCGTTTCTGTTCTTTTGGTTTGTTTTGATCCGACTCACTGTCGGTGTCGTGTCGTGCTCGGCGTCTTCTCGGCTCCTTTTCCGACTCACTATCGGTGTCGTGGCGTGCTCGCCGTCTTCTCGACTCCCGTTTCGACTCGCCATCGGTGTCGTGTCGTGCTCGCCGTCTTCCCGACTCCTTTTCCGACTCACTATCGGTGTCGTGGCGTGCTCGCCGTCTTCCCGACTCCCGTTTCGACTCGCCATCGGTGTCGTGTCGTGCTCGGGGTCTTCTCGACTCCCGTTCCGACTCGCTATCGGTGTCGTGCCGTGCTCGCCGTCTTCCCGACTCCCGTCCCGACTCGCTATCGGTGTCGTGTCGTGCTCGGGGTCTTCTCGACTCCCGTTCCGACTCGCTGTCGGTGTCGTGCCGCATTCTTCTACGACCTGACAAAATATTCAAATACAACATCAACTTTGGAAATGTTCAGCGTTAGCGAGAGCCCCAGGAACCGAGAAATAATCTTATATATCATTCGAGTTGCTGGGGAATAAGTTTACTGAGAATAAATCCTCAGTTACTGGATCTCCGAGATACCCAGCAAGAACACATAGTTACTGGGTGCATCCGATATATCTTTGATTCACATAGTGAGAAAACTTGTACTCTCAGGTGTAATTTGACAGCGATGTCAAAAACTTCCGTAGTCTTACCTGTCTCCTCAACCGATAGCGAATGTTTATGGCTCTTTCTTCGGCTTCTTCTCCCTTCTTCTTCATATGACGACATCTCCCCTCGAGTTCTTTTCTCTCTTTTTCTTTTCTCCTTTTTCTTCTTCTTCTTCTCTCTTTTAGCCTTCTTGCTCTTGGTGACTTCTAACTTTTCATCTGCTGTTGATTTGTTTTTCTTTAAAAAAAAGAGTAGTTGTTAAACGAGTGTGTTATAGTAATGTTAGGAGCTCTCAAGCAGTAATTACCTGTGAGCTTGCAGATACATTCCCACATAGAGTCTCCTTTGCTTTACCAGGCGTCATCATGGTGTTAATCAGACTTGCCCTGGAGCTAATACCATGTAACAAGAACACTCAGCAAAACATATGAATATAACCATCTCAACAAAAGATACCATTTGAAAGAGATACCATAAAAGACTGAGATGTTGTACTGTAACATGCAAGCAAACTGTTTAGCATGAGAACTCAACAGATTACTTAACAAAACTACAGTAAACAACCTGAAATTTGTTTGATGGCAAGGATGTTAGAAAGTGACAACTGCAGGTTAAAATAAGTGTAAGTTGACTACACCTTTTTTTGCACCACTTTGTGCTTAATATACCTTGCAAAACCCATGCCCTCCACACGCTCTACATCCATATCATCTCTCTCTGACTGGCCTTTTTTCAGAACTTCATTCAGCTCCTAATATCAATGTTACATCATCAGTATAGTCTTTACAATGTCAGCATTTGTGTCAGGCCTACTGCAAAGCATGCATAGCACCAGGGACAACATACTGTATTATCTATACAGTGCAACCTATGATACAACAGTACTAACTACTTACTAACCGAGAGTGTATGACCGAACGATCGAGGTTAGTAAGTTGTTTATTATATGGCTTTTTAAAATAGAAATGACAAGAAAATAAATAAACCTTCGCTTTCGCGCGAATATCGATTAGTTTATCGATCGATTTATAAAAGGCGGGAAAACAAGAAACACTCGCGCACTGCCAAATCAAAAATGTAAATGAGTGAAAAGATTCAACAACAAGTAACGGGATGACTTTTCGGGCTACTATTTGCACCTTTTGGAAGCTACAGGTTTTATCATAGGTGAAGTTGATCCAACCAATAACAAAGAAAGCTCAGATGTCAGTCTTCACGGCATGAATAGAGTGTTTAGTTCTAAAACTCCACGGTATGTAGAGAACAAACTTCTGAAGGAAAATGAAAAGGCCAATTGCTTTGTGCTGCTTTATGATTTGATGGAAATATTGCATTTACAAATAACAGGCAGTACTTATCTTAAAGAGACTTTTCTGGGTCTTTACAACCCTTGTTATTTATTCATTTGTTTGTGGTGGCTAGTCATCTTATTGTTTTTTCTTTTCGTTGTCAAAATTTTCCTCTTCAATCTCTTCAGAATAATAAAAAGCTCCAACTCAGAGTGCTCGTCCTCTCCCACTATCAACTTTTAGACCTGTTTGCTTTTTTGTGGCTTTGGTTTTTTGGTCGATTTTGATTTAGCAAAATTCGTGCAACCGAACAAAACAACACCAAGAAAAAAACTCACAATTTTTTTTTGTAGGGCAATACGAAACTCCGTAATGCCCTCAGAGATGGGCAATACAGGAATGTCACAACTACCAATTAGCCAATCACAGCGTGCGTACTATCGAAGCCATATAATAATTACTGTTATATCCAGGATCAGAACAATAGATACATCAGTATCAAGGACCAGGCTTATACAAACATAAGTTCACTAAATCTGTTTTGTAAGCCCTGATGCTTGGATTTCACTGTACCTGTTTTGTAAGCCCATGTGCATGAATTCCACTGTACCTGTTTTGTAAGCCCATGTGCATGAATTCCACTGTACCTGTTTTGTAAGCCCATGTGCATGAATTCCACTGTACCTGTTTTGTAAGCCCATGTGCATGAATTTCACTGTACCTGTTTTGTAAGCCCTGATGCTTGCTTTTTAACAGGAGCTCTACCTCTACAAAATTAAATAAAGTTCTGTTAAAGAATTCAGGCTGTCTACAAAATATCTGGCAATATTTTAGGCCAAAAAGTAAATCAACATCAAAATGGGTAAAAAGAAGGCATAATTAAAGTGGTAATTGTGACAGTGAACTTCTGGTCAATTATGTTACAATCTGGTGGGCCAACGACGAAACCTCAGCTACCGCCATTGAAAAGGGAAGACAAGAAAAATGTACAGTATTAGAATCCCTGCTATTGAACAGGCCATCAGCTCAAGATTATCACTCACATTCTCAAAGAAACTTCGAATTGACACAATGCTTTAACATTTTTGAAAAATGTACAGTAATAGTAAAATGAAAAAATATATAAGATAAAAAAATCCTATAGATATAAATTTTTTGACCATGTTCTGGGATCATGATGAAACTGCTTCTATGGTACTCATTCTCTGGGATTTTCTTCACTTACAAAGCAGCTGCCATGGCTTCTGCTTCCATCTGCTTGGCCGCCTGTATTTCCTGTTAAAAGTACAGTATAACATGAGAGTTGATTTGAATGACCATAAATGAACAGCACTCTAATGAGCTGCCAAATAGGCACATGAGAAAAACAAGAAGCAAAACGCATGCGGCCTTGCGCACGGTGTTGCGCATCAGAGCGTAACAAAAATTCTAACACTAGGTTTATGATTATAACTTTGATCTCAAGAAAGCTACACACTTTTTATTTTATTTGGATAACCTTTGTCTAATGTGCATCTCGAATCAAAAATTTGAGATAGTAAAAATTTCAAAAACATTAAAAAATATATCAAAATAAAAACAGTGCCATAAAAACGGGCCGTTTTAAAGCCCATTTTTTATGAACATTGCTCCATCTTTTTGCTAATTAAAAAGAAACTTTTTCTTTTGTAGTTTGATCAATGTCATAAATGGAATGCACTTGAAATTCTCTTTAAGATGCTGTCTTTTTTATAGAAAGAGGAAAAGAAATGTGAACAGACGGGAGCGATAAGCAGCGTTATAATTTTTTTCGACAATAGAAAATACAAAACATCGAATTACGTCGCGCCTTTTTTTGCCTTATTTTGCCTTTTTTTGCCCTTTTTGCCTTCATCACGCCTTTTTTTGCCCTTTTGCTTTTTGCCCATTGCGCCCTTTTTGCCCATCGCGCCTTTTTTGCCTTTTTTTGCCCTTTTTGCCTTATTTTGCCATCGCGCTCTTCCTGCATTTTTATTGTGCTTTTTATCCCGAATATTATCGAAATCTAAAACAAGTGCGAATAATATATACTTTTCTAGACGTAATTTCAGAAGAAAGGAATGCCTGTTGATATAATTAAACTCCTCGGGTATTTGTCTACTTTCAGTCCTTGCTTCTCATCTTCTTATGCAAGACAAGAATTCGCCCCGTTCGAGTTTGAATATTGCAAACTTTAATGCATGGAGAAATATACATTCTATAACGAAAATAATTTTAGAAGCCTAACTTGTTCAATGATAGAGCTCCCATAATCTGAATTTTCCGAAGCTGGATTAAATTTTGATTTTTTTATAGCAGGATTCTAGAGAGGCGCGCGATAGGGCAAAAAAAGGCAAAAAAGTGTGCGATAGGGCAAAAAAGGCAAAAAAGTGCGAGATAGGGCAAAAACATGCGCGATAGGGCAAAAAAAGGCAAAAAAGGCAAAAACAAGCTAGGGCAAAAAAATTGCGCGATAGGGCAAAACTAGGCAAAACACATTTGCAGCGTTCAAATGTTACGCAGCAGTTGTTGATAACTACATGACGTCCATACTTCGACAACAAATATCGAGGTTTTCTATTAGATTAGAAAAATAGTATGACTAGTTTTAAAAACTACGATAATCAAACTTTTATATCCGAAATTCCGGGTACGTATAACGCAATACTTAAGAAATAGCAGTAAATCTAAAACGAAATGTCGAGAAATTTCTTGTTGAGCCAGGCTTGCGCAACACCGTGCGCAAGGCCATGCACGCCACTGCCGCCCCTCATTGATGGCTTAGCACGCTCTATTGGCAATTATCATATTTAAAGATAAAGATCTTATTTCTTACATGTTAGCTGAGCGTTGTAGTGATGTTTTTAACATAGCATGAGTTGAAGGAGTGATGTGACAAAATTATGCTGTCTAAATCTGCCTTTATCTTAATAAAAAGGTGCATCATGTAGCTGGGGGCTGAAACCATAGCTGTCAACTCACTCTCATTAGGTGGGAGTCACAAAATTTTGGACCTAATAAGCCTAATTTTTGTGAGAATGTTCATGCATTCTTTGTATTTACATCCCTTTTTTCCACATATTTACTGTATTTCACCTGATTTCAAAATATTTCTGTTCAAGTTGGATTCCGATTAACAGCTACGTATAACTGATGTAGTAAAAAAATACGTACCTGCTGCTTGGATCGGACAACGCCAGTCTTAGGATCTCTGGAAAACCTTCGAGAAATTAAACACAAAAAAATATTAAGATTTCTTAAGTCCACAAATAAAGGTGAGATCTTATCCGCTTTACTGAATGAAATACTCACCACTGCAAATCTTTACCCTTCTGCCACCTTCCAACAGGAGCCATCAGTGAATGACCTTTTAGATGAGTCATGGGAAATAAGTATTACTAGCTTCTATAAGTAAATACTAGGATAAAGAAAAGTCATAGAAACGTCGTAAGTTAGAAGTACCGAAGTACGTACTTACCTAGGTAGTTTTCTCTGTGTTTGTCGGTTTTTACGCTTTCCCACTCAAACTGATCCGTGCCTCCACGAACCCCGCCTCGCGATGGATGAAACATGCTCTAATTCTCAAGCAACAACTAATTCTCAAGCAACAAGTAATTTAGGAAACGAATAAAATGCAAACTAACTCGAACAGACGGACGCCATTTTGGATTTATGGCCGGGTAGACTGGGAATAGTCTACGGTGAGATCAAACACAGGAATCCCGAGCACTGTGTGTGCCATCAAGGAATACCAAAGGCTCTTTACAAGCTTCAAGCTTACTAAAGAGATTCAAAGCGGCGATAACAATCAAGCTTGAAGCCGAAGTCTCTGGCACCCAGATAAAAATTTTGTCCACAGTCGCTAAAAGATCAAAGAGGCACGAGGCGCGAAAGGGCATCACACATCACGCTCTTTTTTCAAAATTGAGACTTCGAACTCTATATAAATATTAGTTGATTTTTTTTTATATTTTCTTATTGAATTAAATATAATGATTGTTAAATTTAAAAAATCAAACTCATCGAGTAAAGAAAAAAATATCTATCTATTATAATAAGAAAAAGTAACTTGTGGGTGCTTATAGAAGCCTCGTTTGCGGTTAAACGAGCATATATAGGTCTGAGTATAAGGCTAGTACATTTGTCTAAAATTAAAGGGAATAAAAGCTATATAATTTATAGGACTTGATACTCGGGCTAGATCATTTACGGTTAATGTTTCATTTCATAATTTCTTTTTCAATAAGCACAAAACGGAAACGTGTAAATTGTTGAATTTGAAACTCCGTCATAGGCTTAATTGAACGTGTGCGATCTTTCGGGGGTGTAAGGCTATTTTGACGTCAATTCCGCGCTTAAACGGAATGCGTCACAGAACAAAAGGTATCTTGCGCCTCAAAGACAGAAATCCAGATAGAACAAACCTTTCTACTTTCTCGAGCAGTTTTCTTCGTCTTTAGTCACGTAGAGAAAAATAATATCCATTATCAACATTTCACTTATAATGTTTGAGAGAATAAAGCTTTTCAAAGATTTTGCTAAATGTTTTTTTTTCAGCTAGATTCCGGAAGAAATATTGTCATTCATTTTTAGAATTAATTATTAGCTCGCTCTTATTAGCCTTAGGATGGAAAGGCAGAATTAAATGAAAAGAAAATGGTGATGGAATATTTAGCTTCTTGTAGTAACGACATTAAATTATCACAATTTTGAAGTGGGCATTAATTAATCTCGTGCGAGATTTCTCCAAAACGGCTGGGTAATTCACCAGTCAGTGCGTCTGATAGCTACAGATGAGATTAAAAAAGATTTTAGAATTCTTCGAATCACATTTTCTTATTCATATTGCATTTTCCTATTCGTATTGTCAGCAATTTAGTAATCATCATTCCTCCTTTGACAGCTTGTCCGCTCGTTCCGACTATAAATGGACTTAGCTAAGACTAAGACATATTTGCTGGATATAATCAAGTGCCCCGATGATGACGTACCTGCACCGTCAACGAAAATCTATTTTAGCAAGATTTATCCAAAGTAATGGAACCTCGTAAAAAGCCCCCGACCCCCACCCTCCCTATAAAACGATACCGCAAGGGACCAAGATCTCAACTAGATCGAAGCTAGTTATATGGAGATTAAGTGTTAATTGTCGGGACCCGAAATCGTGATCGTCAACAAAGATGATCGTAATACCAAGTTTCATTGTAGAGGTGTCACTAGAGTTCGAGAAAAAACAAAAGTATTTTTTTTTTGGTTATCAAGGGCAAGATTCTATTGTAATTTTTTTTCAATAATAGCTCCGCCATCTATCTATTTATTTTCGTTTACAATGATACCGCCTCCAATTTCTTTCGTTTTTGTGTGCTATGGAAGTTATGTGTCGTATAAAGGATTGTCTAATCAATCACATCTTGTGGCATGCCTTTTTTAAATTATTTTTTTTTGGAATTTTAGAGCGTGGTGCAATCTTACCCACTACATATCATAGCGATAACGTTTTCAAATCCACCTAGTTTACTAGAATAACGTCCTTTTCATTCGTTATCAACGTACAATCGACGCTTTAGGAATTGTTGAAATATCGTAAGAAAGAGGTCTCTTTTTTCCAGTGTGGGGGGTGGGGGAGGGGGTCTCCGCTAATGGAAGGCCGCGGAAAAGCGTAGGTGAAAATTTAATTGAAAGAGCTAAAAATACTAACCGTATATAGTTCATAAATTCGTTATTGTTTGATACCGGAAAAATACATTTCGTTTCCAATAATGCCGCATGTCTTTTACGAACAGTAATATTGATAAGCTAAAAATTAACAGCGTTGCTTTAATGCAAAAGAGAAGGACGTAAATAAAACATTAAGCTCTTTGCTTTTTTATAAACACTCTTAGGAAAAAATAAAGTCCAAAAGCAAAGACGTACGCTTATCTTTATTGCTAAGCTGACTATTACGCACAAAAAACAAGATTCAAGCTCAATGCCACTAGTTTGGGAAACGATTCTTGTAATCTCTTATTTTCATCAAAAGGAATTTCCCACTCTGACCATGCAACAATAACACGAGAACGAGGCTGAGCAGGTGCACCTGCTCACACCGTCTTGTGGCCAATCAAAATGCACGCCTAAGATTGGCTGACACAGATAACAGCACACTGGCCGCCGAAGAATAATTGCTCTAGAAATAGTTGTATAATAGCGAAATGCAAAACGCAAACCTTTTTTTGTCGCCGCTTTGAAAGAAGATCTAGCAATTATTCAAGGCTGCTATAAATCGATAACTTCCCGCACATCATGTAGTCTCTATAAAGTCGCCCGGAATTGGTAGAATGTCCCCGAGTATTTATCAAACAGAAGGACGACAAACGTACGTCTAAGCACTGTACTGACCTGTAGACACGTATCGAAACAGAAAATAGGAAATTGCAAGGAAATAATGAACGCCCAGCTCAAGGCAGATGAACAAGGGCGATGTCTCAACGTTTGTTTTCCGTGACACTAAGCCCACTCTATTCTTCTCACCACAATTACAACAATACCGGTGTTAAAGCGAAAGCTCGCCTGCTAATTTCGCTAATGTTAGCGAAAGCGCGCCTGCGAATTTCGCTAATGTCAAAGGGTTGAGCATACAGTTCTATGATTGCAGTAATTTAAAAGCTTTTACTCTTGGCAGGAACTAGTTTATTTACTTATTATTTTTGTCGATGATCTCTTGTCCATAGTGTACCTTAGTCAGTGACTTCATTTGGTGCACGCGTAACGTACTCCGCCTGACTGGGCTGTGGTCACTGAACCGCTTCCCCGAGTCACGAACGCTGATTGGACGGGATCTCGTCCTAACCACAGGATAACATACGTAAGGTCTATAACGATGGTTACTACTAGCAACCGACGCGCTAAATACAAAATATATTATAACCACGCGACAGGAAACAAACAATAGCGTCACACAACGACCCGGTGAACTCGGCTTACACACGGCCACCTGCCTTCAGTTGTTAGTTGAGGCGTCGTGAAAACACACGCTTCTTACCTTGGCTTTTATTTGAGGCTTAACTCGTCCATCTAGAAACATGGGAGCCGCTCTATCTATTAACCGAAAGGAATTATTCCGGGATTGCTCAATATGGAACATCAAACCAAGAGAAAACGCAAAGACTTTCTACTGCAAGTGCTGCTATCATGTAAGCGGCGAATGCAACAAGGAAAACAAAGTGACAAGCTTTATTTCGTGCGACGGCCTTGCGGCATATCTGCAAAAATGTGCGAGCGTCGGGAAAAAGAAGATGCGTTCAAAAATCGAGCCCGTGGTTGCTGGAAATAAATACATAACTAGGGACTCTAAAGAAAAGGGAGGCGATGATCTGAAGGCAAAAATAACAGTTAAAACCGAGCGCTCGGAAGATCTCCAACATAAATCCAAATCCACCGAGCGTGCGTGTAGCGCGCTGAATGAAAACCAAGCGCCGAGTGCAACAAAACCGCCTCAGAAGTCTAGTTCGTCCTTCACCCTCAGTAGCGATGCCCTAAAATGTGTTGGTAATTTTGTCAAATCTCGCTGCAAGAGTTTAAATCGGTTGCGAGCTTCAGAGGTTGTTTTATGGATGCGCGGAGTTGATAGGGCGTTGTTGTTACAGGGCTGGCAAGATCAAGCGTTTCTCACTCCACCGAATTTAGTCTTTCTTTACATGCTTCTCAAGGATTCACTCACCGAGAAGTGCACTAGCGTAGCTCAAGCACGAGCTGAGGTTTTGACATGCTTGTACATGGCGTACACGTATAGCGGCCCGGAGATCAGCTATCCTTTAAAACCTTTTCTTGTCGACGGCAACCGCGATGCTTTCTGGGACAGATGTGTTAGTATCACAAACAATCTAAGCGGTAAAATGCTCAAAACGAACAGGGACCCGAGGTATTTTGGGGAATTATTAGTAGAACTCAAACAGTTCAGTCCTGTTGTTGATAGAAGGGATGGATGATTGTCAAAGAAAACAGGAGAAGGGCCTCTTTTTTAATTAAGCAGACGCATATACAGAGGAATTAATGCAGGCAGAGTCTAGAAAGACGTAGAAAGCCTCTATTAGGTTTACAATGAGAACAGCTATTTGAAAGCAAAAGTGAAATACCGGAATTCATGAGTAATCAAGTGTTTTATTTTAGAAATGGTAAAGAATTGGGCTAGTGCGACAAAAAACATGGGATTTCGTGCTGTATTCGGCGTCGATTAAGTATTGGGCACAGGTGTTGAAAAGCTCATGTTTTATGTAACTCGGTCAAAGACTGAGAGAGCTGAATACGACGAGATGCTTCAACATGATATGTTTAGTATATTTTTTTCGTTTAAACCTTTTTATATGGAAATATGAATAGTACCCTCTTTTGGGAATATGTAAATATGTAGAAACTATAACCGGATAAGGCTATATCTAAATAACAAATAACTGTACAGTGGAATTATTCAAGAATTGTGAAAATGGAGGTATTATTCTAATGTGCTTCCTGAAGAGAAGTCGACAGAGGAAGCGCGTAAAAGTGAGTGTGAAATAAACGTGTCATTTTTTAACTTAAAAGAAAGCTATTAAAAATATTCTAATTCCGTTTTTATGTTAATGTGACTGGAGGGAGGAAATTTGCTGGAAGGAGCAAAAACAGGAAGAGGCAGTTTTCATTTCGGTTTCTGTCATTTCACTCCAGTAGTAGATAATTGCGCGCTTCCCATATGGAAAGCTTTCGCTTTTTAGTTTTGAGTTAGTATCACTCATAAACGTAAAAAAGGAATTATTAAAAAGGGAAAGCACTATCGCTTGAATGAAGATAAGCATCTGATTTATCTCCTGGAGTGTAGTTCTAATGTTTCTAACTTTTGTAGGGCGATTGCACATCTTCCTTTGAATGCTCGACTGAAAAAAATGCTTTATAATAGGAAAATAGTGAGCTTGAATTTTTCATGTTTTTTTTTGCATAGAAATGTTCCTTTTGAAACAGATGAAATCAAATATAAAATAACAAAAAGGCCCCTTTGCAAAATACAAAAGCAAATGCAGATTATTGCTAAACCATATTTTAATTCATGAAATACTCTGCTATGGAATTTCCACATGAAAAATTTCCCATTAATTTTAAGTGAAAATCTAAGTGACAAAAAAAGAAAGCCCGATTTAATAAACCCGACAAAAATACAATAATTGAATAGAATGGTTAGTCCACTGTTCAAATTTAAAGTACATCCATTTTACGACTCTCAGGGTGAGTTCTATTCGTATCTCATTATCATTGTTATTTTTTTCAGTTTTATTACGCTTCGCGTCGAAAAGCTATACGTAATGTTGGGGTTTTGCGGTTTTCGCCTTATATCCCCTTTATCTACTACTGACACACGAGTTCTTTCGTTTATTTACTGATTGGATACGAGCTAGCTTATGACCAAATACCAATAAACTCTACTTACAGAATTGACTAACACCCCGCCATCTATTTGACAAACAACAATCACATGTCCATATTTTGAAAACCTGTTTTGCCTTTACGGGAGATGGCTTTCATTGTTTATACGCGAAAGGTCGCTTTTACAGCCTTTTAATATTTTAGATTGTTTTTGTCCTGTATGCAGTTTATTACATAAATATATGTATATAAAGATGGAGTTACCGGAGCAAACCCTGCTGCGAATTTCTTTTGATAAGCAAAACCTATTTTTTTTTTCAATGTCGTCAAGTGCCATATTGAAAATTATTTAGGTCAGAACCTCAGATTCCCCCATTAAAATAAAATAAAAATATGTCAAAATAATCTTGCTGTCTTCCGCTTTACGATAATGTCCTTGAGAAATTACGAATACAAACGGAAACTATTGGATTGGGTGAAGACTTGAAAAACAAACTCGAAAACATTTGTCTGACAGAATTTTTTACGAGTAATAATTGTTTCAATGTATTCATCAGCTCCAATGGTGTTAACACGATCTTTAATTTTTTTCGATAGCACAATTACAAAAAATAATAATAATTGATACGCAAGGTAAACGTTAAGGAGACCTTTTAATTTGAGGGATAAGATATTATGTAAAAAGTCTCAACGAATTAGTTTGAGGATAAATTGATCACGGCCTCTTAGATATTAGGTAGACATTAAAAAATTGGCTTTGTATTCCGAAGCTAATGTTGGGACACAGCTAGAAGACTAGAACATCTTTTCTTTGCTCATGTGAACTGTTGATTACGGTATTTAGACATTGGTAGGGGTGGGACGGGGGGATGGTAAAGAAATTTCCCTAAAAGGGGGGCGTCGAATGTATGGATTTTGGGTGTTGTCTCTTTGCTCGGAGCGAGCGCAGCGAGCGGAGAGCAAGCCAAATTTTGTAGTCGATCGCCTTTTTTGTGTGAGTTCCCTGTGTTACATTACGGCGCATGCGCGCCAGTTTAGTGAAGTCGATGCACGGGTTATAGGATAATTTGACCCCGAAATGAAGTCTTATGTCTTGTTAGTGTTGAATAAGCTCGTATTCCTATTATTCGCGCTGTGTAACACAGCGCGTCGTTTGAAAAGTCGCAAGCGCGTAGGGACAGAGCTCGATGCAGAAGCGAAACCAAGGCAAATACATCCAGTCAAAGTAGGAATACGTGCTTATTCAAAACTAACAATACATTAGACTTTTCTCATTCTCTGCGAAGTATCTTTTTGGTAATTTCAAGCTATGAATTGTCTAAATTACCTTCGTATGAATTATCGCGGATTTCAAAGTATAATATTCACTGGTGTGAGATCATTTTCACTGTTATCATTTTCACTGTGATCGTTTTCTAGAGTTATAGAGGAAACTATAATGGATAATGACTTTTAGAGGAACTTCGCATGAATATCCATCGATAGCGACCGGCGATGCTGTCAACAACAACAACAACAAAAACACCCATAAATTTGTGGCTGCCTGTGGTCAAGTCTCCTCCGATCTGGAAATGTTTATTTGCCCGAGTGAGGAGTTGTCAAACGAACCCAATGCCTATCAAGGCGGGTAAACAAATCAAACTAATGCCTATTACGGTGGGTAGTAAAGTCAACCCAATGCCTATGGACTGGTGGCGTATTGGATTCAATGATCAGTCCAAACCCCATTGCCTGATGGCTGCAAGGCTTTGGGTAAAGAAAAAGCCTACAAACTTATACAATGCTATACAAAATATTATTCAATGCTATTCAAATGCTATTCAATGCTATACAAATGCTATACAAATGCTATACAAAATGCTATTCAAATGCCATTCATTGCTATACAAATGCTAATCAATGCTATACAAATGCTGTACAAATATGAAAATCAGCTGACCCAATGCCTAACACGGCGGGAATATAATATTGAGCCCAAGATGGGTGGAAATTTTGTTACAAAAGGCCAGTGAGCCTCATTACAAATCGCCAATTATTGACAACAGTCAAATCTGGAGGGTACAAGTGCATCAGGTTGCAGGTCAGATGCAGGTTGATTACAAAATGCAGGTTTGGTGTTTTTACTGGTTTTTTTTTTTTTTTTGCTTTCTCTATCTCATTCAATTTCTATGGCTCATGTGACGCGTTAGAATATTAAAAACTCAGTTTCTCGTTTATCACTAAGCAATCACTTGACCGTTAGAATAATACTGATCTCGCCAGCGATTTGCTGCACATCAAATAAACTCGGGTCAAGTAATGCATAGCAGTAGATGGACAAGTGAAAAAATATTAATAGTAGATGACGTCATAGATCACGTGACTGTGGGAAAATTACGAATATCTCGCCAGCGATTTGCTGTACATCAACCAAAAATTACTTGAATTAACTCCAAAATGTGCTGACTACATCTCTTGAATAAATGGTTTATCTTCTAGTATAGAGACAGCAGGGGCGGATCCGGACATTTTCGAAGGAGACGAGCAGGGGGGGGGGGGGGGGGTACCAGTACACGTGTAGCTCCAAGAAAAGACAAGAAACTAATGCTAACCTTAAAAACAGAAAGTTGAGAAAATGCCTGAAAGAGCTACTGAAAAGAGCTGCCCCAGCGGCATAGCCAGGATTTTAAACAGGGGGGAGGGGGATGGGGCAAAGTGCCCGTTCAAGGAATTTTCTCCTGTATTGTAGATAATGTCTAATACATTTACTGTATTTTGGCTGCTAGAAGGGGGGCCCCCTGGGCCACCCCCCTGGCTACGCCCCTGTTCAAATTGAACGATCTTGCAAACAACTACAAAAATCTTTTGTTGTTTTTGAAAATAGAAGTGGTTGTTTTTTTCAGCCAATTTTATTGCCTGGCTAAAACAATGAAGTCATGTATTCATAGAACAAACTTTCAATACTCTTACAGAATTAATGGCTATCGATTCAGTTCTAATGTTAGAAAAACTGGCTCTGAATTTCCAAATTTAAGAGGAGGCATCGATTGCAATAGCTGTAGCAAGGAATGTATTTTACACTTTTCAACGATAGGCTATTTAATAAAATAATGGGGAAGCGGGGATGGAAAAAACGTAGCGCTGGTCGACTCATCTGTCGCCGACGGTAACGGTAACAAACGCAAAGGGACAGCTCGCTAGAGAAGCCAAGACAAGGCAAACACAACCAGTAGAGGAAAGAAATGCGTAGTTTATTAAACACTAACAAGGCATTACACATTACTTCTCCGAGCACTTCACTATCTTGAAGATACTTCTAGTCTATATAATTTGACCAAGTGTGAAGTCAGATTTCTTGGTTCAATAAGTCTCGGTTTGGGGGCAGTTATTTGGCACGCACAATCCAGGGGTCCAGGCCACGTTTTATCTATGCAATGCAAATTTGAATACACCCTATATACATTTTTGTTCATGGTTTTCGCTATATATGCTTATGTTCCATATTCAAAATTAACGTTCTAAAGTTCTAATGCTATAAGAGCTCGTTCTTCGTCATCAACATCCTCGCTCATATCTGATTTGCTGTCTTCCTCTCTCTCATTCTTTTCTGTCTCGTGCTTCGCTTTTCTCGCAAGGAGAAGAACGCTTCTTCTGCGTCATATAGCATCAACCTTTATCAGGCTGAGAACATGGATTTGGTCGCACCTTCGAGAAATTGAGCGCCTTCAGTTTTTCGGAATTAATGTTTTCAACAGCAAATTATTTCCCTACTTTCTGACCAGCTTGCAGCTAATCTCTTACTTTCCTTTTTTGACATTGTCGTTTGCGTTCCTTGCTTTGCTCCATGGGGGAGGGGGGGGGGGGGGGGGGGCACGGAAAATTTTGTTCCTCCTGAACTGGGGCAACTTATTTTATCCCTTACTTTTATCAAAATCCTTAAAATGAAGGAACTAATTAAAATTGTTATTGACTGGTAACAATAATTAGATTTATTGGTTAATTACTCAAGGATATTAATAGGTATATAATATTGTTATAACTATTTCCTTTTGCGAGATGAAAGTTTCCCTAATTTTTGATCCTAATATTTGATCCTAATATTTTTGATCCTAGCGAGAAACAACACATTCCTATCGGTTTTCAAGTCATTGAAGGAATTCATCCCGCCTCGGCTTCCTTAATGACGACATATCATGTTACCATGATAAGTATGTTTATCTGCCGACGCTTCTATTAAGATGAGTGTTCTATTTTTCATTGAAAGAAAGTGGGTACACCCCCCCCCCCCCCTTTCCTTGACACAATCCGCCCAGTCCCACGACCGTCTAGCTGCGTTGTAGACCCCGCCCTGTCCCTGTGTTACGACCGATCACGTTTTTTTTTTGTCGGTCACGCTATGCTCCAATGGGCTGCGCGCGAGACTAGGGACTAGAATAAGGCACAGGGTGACCGCAAGGCTGCAGATAGATCATGTGACTTAATCGTCATTACAGGGACAGTACCGGGAACAACTCGATACAACGTTCGTTATGTCAGGGAAAGTAGCTATGTTTCTTGCCCTGTTTGCGCTATGTATTGGCATCTACTCCGTTGATGCTCACGCTCTGAAACCAAGAAGTTTACACGCTTCGTGCACGATTCATTGGTAGGTTACAAAGTGATGTTACGAGGACGTGACTTTGTGTTACGTAATGTGCTCGGAAACGTACGCGGAAAGTTACCTTGTATTCGAATTCATAATCCTTAGTGTGTAAAGAACTGAAGCAGCAGCTAACGCTCAAACATTTTATGGAGTTTCTAACAATGGAACCATGATTACTCAAACCAACAAGAGAGGTGAAAACGAGTTAGGGAGTAAACAACATTATTTATCTGTATTGCAAAATGAAATAGTATAGGTTGTTCAACATATATTGATACCAATTGATGGTTAGGAGTTTTTGTGATTGGCTGATGCAATAAAGCAAACTCCATAATTAGGGCTGATAAAGTTAAAAAGGTACTGCGACCTCAAAGTAACAAGATGATGTATTGCTTTAGGGCAAGCACCCCAAGTGACCCCCTATTGAGCAATAGCTGAAAAATGAACTTTGGCCCTTTTACTTAATACTCTTGATTTTGGCTGCTTTATTTACAGGCAATTCAAGTTAAATTGTAGCCATGTAAATGAAGCTATTGTCACAGAAATCAAAGCTTTGAGTGGTGATGCTGGCTGCAAGAATGGAGGAGAAAAATGCTTGTATATTGTAAGATTTTATATCTCAAAATATCTTTTGAACTATTTTGCATTCTGGCTTTCATCATTTAAACTAACAGAACTACATTTTGGTGCTTGTTAGTTAGCACCTGATGATTCATTGGCTAACACTGAAGCCATTTCAATGCTGGCCAATGAATGTGCCTTCAAGGAGTTTGAATGATGGAGGCCAGAAGGCAATTTAAGCTGGAAATGGATTTAAGTTGGAAATCTTTTATGAGAGTTCACACAATATTGCAAACTGCAGTAAATTGCATATATTTTGTTTTATTTTAGCTGGTGAAATCTTCTCCAGAAGAAGTAAAGGCAATTCATGAGACGCCAAAAAAACATTACAAGGATGATCTGACTTTCACTTTCACCAGTTCTTCTGATTCTGCATGTGCTGTCAAGGTGTGTGACTTCACACCGGCAAGCAATGGAAAACAGATATAATCAGTGGGCCACAGCTCCCCCACTCACCTTTGGTGGGAAATTTTTCTAGTTAGTTGACATGCTACACATAAGGGTGTGGTGAGAGGGGAGAAAAACACAAATCCAGTGTTGAGTTGAGCGAGGTTTGCAAACCTCTCAGAGAGAAAGCAAACATTCCAAAGCCTAAATAACAGGGGGGCGGGGGACCAGGCTGCAGCAGGGACTAGACCCAGGAGTGTGCAGCCATCCTCAATTTTAACTTATGCTAAATTGCACTTATGCTTATGTAGCACACATCCAAATCCTTTCTTACAGGGCTACTCAACATCAGAATTGTGGTATGCAATTCTTGACTATGGAACCAACTACTGCAACCTTCATAATCTTATCACTGGTAAGGAGTCCTAGTATTGGTCCAATAAGGACAAGAATACTGTTTGGCCTGTTTCATGTGATATCACAAAGGAGACTTGTTTGACTCTTTTGATGTGATATCTGTGACTTGTTTCACTTTTTTGATGTGATATCTCTGAGGAGACTTGTTTGACTGTATACTTGTTTGACTGTATTCCAGGTTCAGGACTGGACAAAACAGAAGGTTATGTGGAGGAAACTAGCGATAGTGTTTGCACTCAGTATTCTAAACGTAACTGTGACAAGTACTAAAATATGACTATGCAACCTGTGTCTGATGGGATGACAGTGGCAACAGAAGTCCATCTGACTCTATGAACATTCTGTTTTTTCTCTGAAATTATTCCTTTTGTAGAAGCTTTGTGATAAAAAAAAATAAATAAAAATGTACCATAATGTTTTTATTACTATTTATCATTACATTTCTTTTAAATAAGAAAGACTGCTGTATGATATTGCAGTTTATCTTCAGTACTAAGTTATTTATGTTACTATAACTGCCAGCCAGCATTTTCTACATCAGAGCCCACATGATAAACTTCGAAATCCTGAGCACTATACAAAGAAAAAAGAACATATTTTAGTCTTAAATGGTGCATTTAACAGCAATCACCTATTAAAGTACTTCCCGCTCAAGTAAATAATGATTTCTTTTGAGAACAAGGGATGATCACACACACAAACGTTTATTTGTTATCCAGGACATGTAAATCTGCTTTTAATTTAAATTAAGAAGAAACAACTAAAAGAAGGCCAATCATGCCGCCATTTTAAGCTCCCGCTTAATGGCAAGTCACACAAAACATCTATTTCCATTGGCTAATTCAAGCAAGTAACCAAGCTATTTCCAATAAACTATTGTCACTAACATATCAGACTACTTTTGTAGATTGTTATTTCAAGCTTCCTTGCAAATAAACTGCTGTATTTTCAATGATAAACAAAAACAAAGAAGTGGGTGATTAAGTAACCATCCATGCAAGAACTAGGCAAAGTCCCATTGTCCTGCGGCAAAACATAGGATATTTTTTGTAATAAACACAAAGGCACAAGATATAGAATATAGTAAGATTTTGAACTTGTGCTCCCTAATATATCTTATCCGAGATTTTCTGTTTTGAACTAATCAAAAAAAAGATAGAACAATAGTTTTTCTTGACATAATTTCCACACTAGTAATATTACACATGCTAATAAATCCTAAAACTCAAATATTAAAAAATGTTAGTCATCCTTTAGTTTTAAGTGTAACTTATGTTGTAATTTTTTGTCTTGACCAATCAAATTTCAAATATTAACAAAGGCATTTTTGACATACAAGCCTGCATATGCGGTTAGGTTGCCTAGTTCTTACATGGAGCATTACTTAACATTCTTTAATAATCAATCAATATTTTAGGCTTCTCAAAGATTCTAAATGATGTTCTGCTCATAAGCACTATTCTTCAACTAAGCCAGCTTTTTGCAATCGAAGGGTGCAGAGACAGATGTAAGAGCTTACGTGTGTGAAAATCGATGTGTACAGAGAGAGAGAGAGAGGGACTTTGTGAAATTCTAAGACATATTTTGTCTCAGCTCACTTCTCCACATCTTTAGAAAATAAGCTTTACAAAGCTGACTTCAAAAAAGGTAAGAAAGGTAACTTGCCTGAAGTTAGCAATACTGTCGGTTACCCATTCCACTGTGACGGCAGGTATATTCAATACCCTAGCTAAACCTTCATTCAGAGCATAAACATAAATTCATTGTTAGTTCTCACACCACCCTAGTTACACTAGCTTGATATGCCAAGGGCCCAAACTGTTTTTGATACATGCCAGAAAAGAAAGTATCCCCAAAAATCTTTTTTCAGTAAGAAAGAGCAAACTAAACTTACTTTCCAATTACCCTTACTTTCCAATGTAAAAGAAATAAAGTATAGTACTCAAACAGACCTGTAATTGCCTCCAAAGATTGGCAGTCTTCTTTGTCAATGATTAATACACTCCTTACATCTGGATGCTGCAGATTATAACCGTTACTGACAATAAGTATATTCCTCAGCAGCATATGGCTAGGTCTTGAGCTCCATGTTGATACTAACTAGTTATTTTCCAAATCTTCAATAGCAGAAAATAAGATTGAAGACGATGCCAGCTTGAAGCCCAAGAATAGTATGTTTTACCAACATAACTTTTTACAGAAAAGAAAGTCAAAATCTCACTACAAAGATCGCGTATCATAGAATTCCAAGAAAACGTAATAAGCACACACCCACCTGATCCTGGTATCCAGTCAGCTCTTCTGTGCTGCTGCATATATTCGCACCACAGAAATGAAGTAGCTGATATAGTTGAGCTAGAGAGGAATCGGAATTCATTATACAGAAATCTTTTCAAATCAAAAGCATTTGCAATATTAGAACGGTGGCTTCTCACCTTTAGAGACTGAGCCATGAAATTCATCCAAACAAAGAGCATTGTAGTTACACAATAACAGAGGACGCTGTAAGAAAAAGGTGCATTTGTTTTCTGATGCTCCCTCCTCCACCCCCCCCCCCCCCCCCCCAAGTCACATTGCATGAAACATTTGGTAACGTAAGTCCAATTATCAAGTCGTGCAAAGTTAAAGATTCATCTTGAATATCGTCTAACAAAATGTGTTGTGGAGTTTTTATTACTTGACTTGTTCCCCTGGATTTTCCCTTATATACCTAGAGGTATCTTAAAAAGATGATGTTGAGTTTACCTGCTTGCGTCTTGCCTGGCGTGCCACCCTCGGTATATGGGACTGTCCAAGTTCATGATCACCTTTCACTTCATACTGGTCCTGAGATGTAAGTAATTTACCACATCTTGAACCTTTTTAAAGTAGTTATTCTACTCCTGATAGCTACTATAAGACCTAATAATATTTGAGGACTCTTAGAAAACAATAACTACAGAGACCCTGCTGCTCTGCCAGATGAAATTCTATATCTGCAATGGTTACAATATATATTATATATATATTGTAAAATTCTATATCTGCAATGGTTACAATATATATATATATATAGAAATGATTATCATATATTATTCTTTTCAAAGCTGATTATCTCGTCATGCTTAGATTAGATGTTCTTATTAGAGTAGATCAGATGTTCTTAAAAGCTTGCAGTTTCATTTGGAACTGATAACCTATTTCGCATAGAAATGCGCAAAAAGAACTCCTATGTAAACAACAAAAAAAATGACTGTAATTCAGCTACGCTTCCCATGAAAAAGTATTTGAGATGAGTGTTCCAAGTACACCTCTCACCTCAGGTAGAAGTGCTTTAGCCTTGATGCATGCGGTCACCCCTTGGTTATGAAAAAATAAAAATCAGTGAGCTGAACTAACGTGATAATACTTTCTTATCGTAAGAAGTTTTTCTCAAAAGACAATTCGATAGTTAATATAAGACGACTTGATAGTCAACATAAGACAATTTGATAGTTAACATAAGACTGCTTGATAGTTATTATCATGAGACCTACAATGATGGCTCACAATCCACTTCCCAAGAGCGAGTCCCATTAGATATTTCATGGTATAACTGGTTTTCGAGATTCTGAACCTCTCATCTGTGGATAGGAAAATCAAAACATTGGAAGCAAGAAACATGTTATGTCTTGGTCTTCCGGTTGTGGCAGTGCTTTTATTTTGATTTTTGACGATGTGGCTAGGAAAGTTAATCGTTGATGTCCGACTTGGTGTCTGGCATGAGACGCTCCTAACTAAGCGTTTCACAAAATATAAACGAGTTGAAGGACTATAGAATTAGAAGTTACAAAATTCAATCCAGTCTACATTAGAACTACGTCTTTATTTTGGCGCGTCTTAAATTTCGCGAAAACTTTCCCCGAACATATCGCGTGTTTTTAATTTCGCGAAGGCGTTTTTACAAAAAAAAAAGACTTACCAACAACTAAAACAAGACCAATATATTGAAGCCTCGAGCCATTTTCGATGGTTCCGTTATATGTCCTTACAAGGGGATCTCAACAGAACCTCCAATCTCTGTGATCACTTTTTCTATATCCATTAAATTTCAATTTCAATGTCTCTATTTTTCGCGAGTCTTTAATTTTTTTTTTTTGAAATCGCGAATTTAAGTACGCGCGAAAATTAAGCAGAATAAGGTACACTTCGAGAAGGACAAATGTAATAAAAAACACGCGACAATAAGGTACACTTCGAGAAGGACAAATGTAATAAAAAACACGCGACAATAAGGTACACTTCGAGAAGGACAAATGTAATAAAAAACACGCGACAATAAGGTACGCTTCGAGAAGGAAAAATGTAATAAAAAACACGCGACAATAAGGTACACTTCGAGAAGGACAAATGTAATAAAAAACACGCGACAATAAGGTACACTTCGAGAAGGACAAATGTAATAAAAAACACGCGACAATAAGGTACACTTCGAGAAGGACAAATGTAATAAAAAAACACGCGACAATAAGGTACACTTCGAGAAGGAAAAATGTAATAAAAAACACGCAAAACTTGACCAGCACCAACATCTCCTTGTTCATTGGAGTAGCACCTACCGGTTGCCATGATTACATGCGTGGTCTCCTTGTTCATTGGAGTAACACCTACCGGTTGCCATGATTACATGCGTGGTCTTCTTGTTGAACTCACTGGCTACACGGCCGCCGTACATCTGAGCTAGCTTGCGTGTTTGACCCTACAATAAAATATTTTTTTTTCAAATATATAAAGTCTGGCTTTTTAGCAAAATATCATCGAACGGTTTCAACTATCGATAGTAACCTGATTGGCCAATCATTGCATTTTTAAAAGCCATGTAGTGTTGACCAATGGGCCCAAACCGAAGCTATAACGCGGTTCACAATTGCGGAGAGTTTATAAAATACTCAAAGTCGCGTGTGGTGCGACGCATACTCAATGGATAACATACCCAACCAACCCACTTTTCACCATTGATTGTGTCTGAAAATGCAGCACAGTTAACTTGAGTTGTAACGGTGGAGTAATTAATCTATAGATAACAAATCTCACCATCAAGTCGCGATTGAGCCGAGTGGTGACAAATGACACGGCTCGAGGTTGTCTGTCTTTTCCCGTTACATTATTGCAGTTTTCAAAATCCTTTCTCGAAAGTGATGACTTCTCTTTCACGTCGACATCAACTGTCTTTCCGGAGGGGATCGCTGGAGGTTGTTTTACAAAGTTCTGAGAATTACTATTGACTAGCGGCGAGCTTTTATCGTGGATGAGTTTTATTGGCAGTTTGCTAGACTCCATGAGAGGACTTTTGGGATTGTTTGAAACATAGGAGCGCTTCAAAGACTCTTCAGGAATACTTTGCTGAGATGGAGACTCAATGCGACTACTACACAACACGTTAACGGCAGGCGATTTCTTGGAAACAATCTCAAGGCGTGACCTGCTCCGGGACCTGTGCCGCGACACGCTGGAGGGTGGAGTGTTCTCGGAAACAATCACCTCATCATCAGAGCCTGTGTCTTTTGGACAGGTAATCTCTGGAGTATTCTGCAAACACACCTGTGGGTAACGTTTTCTTGGACGAACACGTGGTGTCTCGTCATCTGTAGGATCGATTGTGAGATCCATTTTTGACGATGGGTTACCGTCTCTTTTTTCCGCTAGTTTCGAGTTCTTCTTTTTAGTAGACAGATCAGGTATTGGTTTTCCAGTCGTATCGCTGTTTTCGGCCGTTAGCGCAAGAGCTGATGTTATGCTCTCCAAACGCCTCGTATCCTTAGCGTCGGCGCATCCTTCCACTGAATCCAGCTTAACTTGCTTGAAATAGTCCTTCAAAGATCGGGCTGTATTCTTTGCGTTGTGTTCTTTCGGTTTTGCCCGATTGTTATAATGACTCCCAAAAGAAGCTGCCTCCCTTGACGGCTTCTCCCCTGATGTTGGCGTACAGTGTGTAGTCCTGAGTGCATCGGCGGAGTCGATATCAAGCTCGTTGAAGGTGGCGTCCCGTATAAAGCGAGACACTGATTTCAGGGGAGACGGGAGGTCTGCCGTGTGGGTAACCTTGTGTTGCGCAAGCGGTGGTGGCGGCGTGAGGGATAGCGATGTCTGTTCATCCTCTGAAAAAAGTATGAGACGAGTGGTAAGTATAAACTATACAATGGTGAACGTCATACACAACATGATTTCCATGGTAACTATATATTATATAATTATTATTATCTATTATATAATGCCCTGAGTCATGGGCTTCATACTGCAACATCTCGATCGTAACTCTATTTAACGCTATGAGTAAAGTGGTTTCTGCTCTTGTTTAAAAGACATTTTGTTTGCTGCGAATGTGAAAGTTGCATGCCATACCTTCATCTGAGCCAATATCCATGTGTTCAGGTTGACTTTGAGTAGATTCCAGGTCTTCCACTTGTTGTTTTTCCTGCTCAACACGATCTAAGAGCGCTCGAAGCTCTGCCATCTCTTGCTCCACCGTTTTTACACGCTCCTTTCTGTCTGCAATATCCTACAAAAGTCGTTAAAAATAGAAACATACACATATAAATAGTGACGTGTCCTTAATGTTCAATACCTTGTAACAGAAGTCCAAACAATCATACACATTCTTAGTTCTCCGATGATGAGACAGTTCCAATACTGTCAAAATTCAAATAGATTGCAAAGATTAACACGTCGATAATACCCTATACATATATCAAAACATACCTGTGTTGCCATGGGAACATCTGAAAGGAAGGAGGAAGCACTAGTGCTATCCATGTGACGCGAGGAGGCTGGAATCAAATAGTCGAGGGTTAACCTGTACTCTAGCCAATGATTAACTCGTCTCTCTAGCCAATGATTAACCAGTCCCTCTAGCCAATGATTAACTCGTCTCTCTAGCCAATGATTAACCCGTCCCTCTAGCCAATGATTAACCAAGTCCCTCTAGCCAATGATTAACTCGTTCCTCTAGCCAATGATTAACTCGTCCCTCTAGCCAATGATTAACTCGTCTCTCTAGCCAATGATTAACTCGTCTCTCTAGCCAATGATTAACTCGTCTCTCTAGCCAATGATTAACCAGTCCCTCTAGCCAATGATTAACCCGTCCCTCTAGCCAATGATTAACCCGTCCCTCTAGCTAATGATTAACCCGTCCCTCTAGCCAATGATTAACTCGTCTCTCTAGCCAATGATTAACCCGTCTCTCTAGCCAATGATTAACTCGTCCCTCTAGCCAATGATTAACTCGTCTCTCTAGCCAATGATTAACCCGTCTCTCTAGCCAATGATTAACCGGTCTCTAGCCAATGATTAACCCGTCCCTCTAGCCAATGATTAACTCGTCTCTCTAGCCAATGATTAACCCGTCCCTTTAGCCAATGATTAACCCGTCCCTCTAGACAATGATTAAATCGTCTCTCTAGCCAATGATTAAATCGTCTCTCTAGCCAATGATTAACTCGTCTCTCTAGCCAATGATCAACCCATCCCTCTAGCCAATAATTAACCCGTCCCTCTAGAAAATGATTAAATCGTCTCTCTAGCCAATGATTAACTCGTCTCTCTAGCCAATGATTAACTCGTCTCTCTAGCCAATGATTAACTCATCTCTCTAGCCAATCATTAACCCGTCCCTCTAGCCAATGATTAACCCGTCCCTCTAGCCAATGATTAACTCGTCTCTCTAGCCAATGATTAACTCGTCTCTCTAGCCAATGATTAACTCGTCTCTCTAGCCAATGATTAACTCGTCTCTCTAGCCAATGATTAACTCGTCTCTCTAGCCAATGACTAACTCGTCTCTCTAGCCAATGATTAACTCGTCTCTCTAGGCAATGATTAACTCGTCCCTCTAGAAAATGTTTAATTCGTCTCTCTAGACAATGATTATCTCTTCTCTCTACATATGGACCTATTTGTTTTTGCGTAAGTAGCAACCAAAAGGTGCACAGAGCCTTACCTGCATCAAGATGCTCACTTTCTTGGGAATACTGAGCTGCATGCAAAGAAAAAAAAGAAAGATAACAATACGGTTGTAGGTTCTCCACAAAATAATAAGACAAGAAATCAGAGAATGAGGCTTTACTCTATGGATGCATATTGTACTTACACACACTTTCTAGGTCTTCCATTTCGTCTACTGTCTCGTCCACTGTCCCTGACAGTCCAGTGTATGGTAGATTGTGTTCTTGGAATTGTATTGTTTTATCTTCAGTCCCCCTTAGATTGTGTTCTTGGAATTGTATTGTTTTATCTACAGTCCCTCTTAGATTGTGTTCTTGGAATTGTATTGTTTTATCTACAGTCCCTCGTAGATTGTGTTCTTGGCCTTGCATTGTTTTATTTTCAGTCCCCCTTAGATTGTGTTTTTGGGATTGTATTGTTTTATCTTGAGTCCCTTTTAGATTGTGTTCTTGGCCGTGCATTATTTTATCTTCAGTCCCTCTTAGATTGTGTTCTTGGTCTTGCATTGTTTTATCTTCAGTCTCTCGTAGATTGTGTTCTTGGCCTTGCATTGTTTTATCTTCAGTCCCCCTAAGATTATGTTCTTGCTCTTGTATTGTTTCATCTTCAGTCCCTTGTAGACTGCGTTCTTGGTCTTGCCTTGTTTGATCCCTATCTTCTAGCAGGCCGTGTTCTTTGTGTCTGTGGGCTTGCGTTTCCTTCTCAATCTCCGCTAGATTTCTAAGATCGGATTTTCTTGGTTCGTCTCCTGTCTTCTCCAGACAGACTTGCCCTGATTCATCCCCTGTAGGCCTGACCTTATCTGTAGACTGTATATTACCATTTCCTTCCTGACGACAAATTGACTCTTTAACGCCTTCGTGTTTCTTTCCATGAAACGTTTCTGTTGTTATTACTTTATCATGTTTATATTTTTCTTCTTTTTCTACTGCATATTGAAAATCACATTCCTCGCTTCGCTGTTGTCTGTTCATTAAATAAGCTGGCGTATTGTCTGCACTGTGGTCTGATGGGTCCTTTTGGCCCTTAGAGCACGACCTCCTAGAGTGATTACCCATTGTAGTGGCACAAATACCATTCTCACGTTCATCTTGTCTTTTCTCAGCAGGTTCGTCCTTTGATAGAAAGACCGACTTCATCAGCATGTCGTCATCTGACTCTCCCGCGTCACTATCTAAGATCACAGGTTCTATTCTCCTCCGTTTCAAATCAGGTTCTTTAGTTTGGCATACTTCGTCTGGCATTATTTCTTTATTCATAAAATGTTTCATTTGAGTCTCTGTTGATTCAAGCCCATTTGAATCAAGTTCAAGTGATCCTTTGTTACTTGAAGAGCGTTGGCGACTATTTTGCATTTCATCTCCGCTATTCTTACAAGATCCACTATTGGTATCATTATACGTTTTAACAAGTTCATTTTCGCCAAATGGCTCGTTCTTGCATTCGTCAATGTCACAAGTGTTAGTAACTGGATGCACCCTTTGGTGACAACTCTCTGCACATTTGGCCTTTAATTGTGGATGTTTCTTGGCAATAACAGGTGGTGTAGGCGGTATAATGTCTCCAATGCTTTCAAATTGTTCAGGTGAACTGCATTTCTTTTCCTCTGATTGTTTTCTTTTTGTATCATCTACTTTACAGCAAGGTATAACGCTGTCTTCAGCACTGCAATGTACAGTTGTGCGGTTTAGGGAAGCTTCATCCAGTGGAGCTAGCTTTGGCAAGCTCTCTTTGTCATATAACTCAACTTCTTCGATGTCATGTAACAAGGACATACTTTGGGGATCCGAACTTTGCTGTGTGTTTAAACTCTCGGAGTGAACGATATTGTCTTCATATCTCTTAGGTGGTTCATTTTTCTTCTGTAGCGATGAAGATTCGTTACCACTGGTCATTAGATCATTCGTTCCTGGCCTCACTTTATTTTCAGAATTTTCTGGTTTCTCTGATGTAGTACTACTTTTGTTGGATTCACGTTCCTCTGTACTCTCTGCAAAAAGACAGGGTGTGGTCGGAGTGGGCATTATATTATGTGCAAGGGTATTCCAATCCTGTGTCCCAGCGGGGGATACAGGAGTAAACACTTTTTCCCCTTCAGGATCAAGCAAATCACTTGGCTTATTCTCTGAACAAATGCTGTATTCGGTGGAGGGGCTACTGAAATCGCCGACTCTGTTGTTTACTGCCTTTGGGTATGGTTCATTTGCTCTGTCAAGCTTACTTTTTGGCTTTACCATTGAGTTGATAGTGGTATGTGCTAGAGGATTGATCATTAAAGTGTGACTGAGCTCGGGGGAGGAGTAGCTTGGTGGGATGGCATCTAAATGTGAAAGACAAGGTCCACAATTCTCTTCACTCTCTAGCGTTTTCTGTGTGTGTTTGTGAAGTGGAGAGCTCTTCACAAGGAGGCTAGGAGACGCTGAATTAGACGTAGTTGCTGTGAGGGAATCAGATAATGACGGCTGGGTCATGCATTTGCTTGTTTCTTTGGAAATAGGGAGCTCAGAGCATGTTTCTTGTTCTTTCAAGTTAGCTTGTTCGATGTTACTGTTTTTAATATCAATCTTATCGTCATCTGAGTTTCTTGAAAACAAGAGAAAGCTATCCGAATTGTCAGATCGCCTAGATTTCTTTGCCCTTCTAGTTTCATTTGATAAGTTCACATTTTTTTTGCTTCTACTACTCGGAGTATTGGTCAAAGGGGACTTTTCAGTCCAAGTCACTGCACTATTTCTTCGCCTCAGTTTAACCCTCTCACTTAAATCCAAATCATCATCATAGACATTGTGAGGACTTCCCAAATTGATTACTTTCATATCGGGGGTTACCGCTTTATGGCATGGACTTGAGTAGTTATTGAGTGCCTTCTGGTCCCTAGGTGCTTCCAGGGGCGACCCTTTTGTCACTCCTTTTCCAGAGTTCTTTGTGGCATGCGATTCAAGCTGATAAAGAAGTGAAATACTCTCTGTGGCACTCTCGCTATCCTCTGCTTTCTGGAAATTCTGTGAAGTGGTAGTAATCTGTGGATGTCCTGTTATACTGGAAACCATAGCTGTTGTCTTTATGGGTGAGTTGGGCTCAGTGGTGGGTATGGGTAATACATTTTGGACCCCATATGTCAAGGAGCATTCCCTATAAAACATGCAGTAATGATCATAATAATGATAAATGATGTTAAAACTCTATAAGTCTACTGAAATCTGGGATTATTGTTGAGAAAATTGTATGTTAGTATGTGTTTTTCTTTTCAGACATTCACCTCTCTTGAAAAGTACCAGTGTCTCTGCTGCAACCCTGAGTATCCCTTGGACTTGCACCTGCTGCAAACAATATGAAACTATTACTAAAAAATACCTAACATTTTGTTAAAAATGGATAAGCCTAAATGAGAGCAAATGCTTGGTCTACCTTCTCTGCACGATATCGAATTGATAGCTTCTAACAGATCTGCTGCAATGGGCTGGTTGGCATTTGCTGGTCTGGATGAAAGCGTAGTGCTTTTCCTTGTCCTTTTTGTAGCTTTTCTTTTGGACCTCTGATGTAGTTGTTGTCTTTTAGTTGTTGTCTGTTTCGAAACATCTGGAGTTCTTGGAAAAGATGATCTGGGCATAAAACATAGTTAGTATAAGATGTTAGACAGATGTTTTGCTAACAGAGGCGAACAAGGTTGGTCAGTCTATGACACTTGATATGGGTGGGTCAGGGGTGGATTAGTGGATTTGGGGGATATCAAGCCCCACCCCTATTGCAATGAATTTCAGGAACCCTTTCAAAATAAAATCCACCCCTTTGATGCTTATATTTCAGTTCTCAAGACCCTACAAAGAGTAAGAATTTACTTGATAAAGTTCTGAGCAACCTTGAAAGAGCCCCAGTTAGCCACTGATAACAGTAGTTATTACTTTTATTCAGTAAAGAGGACAATATAAGAAAAATAAATATGTAATGAAATCTTGAAGTACTAATGGTACTGCACTTGTCAATATTCTGTGAACTTTTGCTCAAGATTTTTAACAGCTAAATCTGGGTTTCTGTAATGGCTTCAAAAAACGCCACCTTTCCACAAAGAACTTACCAATCAAAAGCATCAAATGTAATTCTGTTTTTTTGTAAGAAAACAATGGGGGGCACAGCCACACCCATACTGGTCATTTCCTTATAATTTTTGAAAATATTGTGGGGACACGTTCCCCCAGTGACCCACCCCCTGCTACGGCCATGATCTTACAAAAGTTTTATATTGTCATTCACCAATTTTAATTGAGAGTATGGAAATCAACCATCAACTAATGGAAATTAAAGAATGGCAGATGACTGTGACTGTTTAACATAATTTTCAAAAGACAATATACTCAAAGACAAATACTCAAACATGTCCAAGAGGAAACTTACTCTGCATGGTCACCATAAAAGAATGAAACACACCTTATATTTGTGTTGGATATGATTTGTGCTGGAACAGCTGGATGGTGATCATCTAAGCAAACAACATCAAATTAATTATCTACAGCATCTCACCCAGAAGCATCAATAGACCCCTACAATGACAATGATTTTAGACCTTCTGACTAGTGTCAATAGCTGGCCTGGAACGCTTGTGAGGTCAAAGATGTTATAGGACAAAGACCTAAATTGAAAACACTTGTTTTAACAGGTCAATTTTGAAATATTCTCAAATCTCCATCTTGAAATAATCAAGTCAAATCTCCATCTTGAAATATTCAAGGAGGTAGACATTGACCACGTATAATAACAGACAGCCATTTAAAGTGCTTAGTATGTTTCTCTCACTCCCCAAATATCCTTTCAAGATAGAGCAGAGAGCCCACTGAAAAAAATGTATCAATGTTGAATAGCTTACAAGACATAATGATCCAATTAGTGATGCGGCAGATAAAATACCTTGGGGTTCAATAAAAACATGTGTTTTTGAAGATAGAAGTTTCTTGTGGCAGTCACTCTGGAAAGGTAAAATAAATCAAATACATTTAAAAAAATCATTGTAATTTTTTTTAAAAAAATCATTGTATTCTTTTTGACAGTTTCTATTACATTGTTTCGTTTGCTTCTCCTTAAGTTGTTCTGTTGCGATGATTCCTATGAAAACAAAACATTAACAGCTATCAGATTATGGTTTATATATGATCTGTGGTCCACCCTCTATTCAGCAAATGCTAGAGGTACCATTATTATAATGACATTTACAAACATTTCTTGTTTAACCCATTAACCCCTCAACAGGCCTGTACCAGTAATGGGAAGTACCCACACCCCCCCAAAAATTCATAAATGCAAAATAAACAATATCAAGGCACTCATGCACCTGTATCTGGTTATTGGTGATCGATGGTGAGACATTTCCAATTGCCTGAGTGTCCAGAAAATTAAGTAGAGTGCAATCTGAAGTTGGACCTGGAAAAGGCACACATGGGTAATGAGAAAAAGCTGTTTCTTCTGCTACATATTTTGCTGTTTTTGAAATTTGTTAGTGTTGTGCTTTGTAACATAAAACTAACATGAAACTTAAAGAAAATCTATATAACAGGGGCGGTAAGGGTTATTTTTCATGATCTGTGAATAGCTATTTTTGTTTATATTTCGTTTTATATCGTGAAAAGGACAAATTGAAAACCGTGATCAGTGATTGCTAACTTCTTGAATGGTGAAATTTTATGAGTGAAAATCGTGATCTATGCTCTTCAAAAATTGTGATTCATGATTTCCAAGTAAAGATTGATCCTTGTTGTCGGTTTATGATGAAACGTGATTTCTGATTTTTGAAACATGTGAAACGTGCCGGAACCTCCCTTACCGCCCCTGATAAAAAATGCAACAAACATATTTTACCAGGTGTCTCTATATCACAAGTAACTGCATCTTGAAGGTTTTTCACGGCTGCCACTATATTTGCGAGCTTTGGGTTGGGTGTTAGGCTTCGTCTTGTAACAGGAGTTTTACAAAGGGGACAAAACCATTTATTCTTGCTCTTTTTGCTGCTTTTCTCAAGAACCTGGTTGATACAATCCCTGTAGCAAACAAACAACACAGTTGGCTATTATTTACAGTATACATTTTGTGATACATATGGCCTGGTTCCTATATAGTTCTAGCTCTGCAGGCCTAAAGCCTGGGGGATTCAAGTTTGGAAGCACCACCGAACACAACTAAGAAGGATTGCTTAAATGAAAAAAAGATAAGTTAATTTGTGTTAGGTTAGATAAGTTAAAAAATTATTGTCTACAATCGTGAAAGATGAAGCATGGTATCAGCCATTTTACTTCGATGAAAACATTCTTCTCTGTCTAAACCGATGCTCAGGCTAAAATAGGCAATCCCTTTTACGACTATATAAAGCGTTTACTCGAAAGGTAAATGGTATCAGCCATTTTACTTCGATGAAAACATTCTTCTCTGTCTAAACCGATGCTCAGGCTAAAATAGGCAATCCCTTTTTACGACTATATAAAGCGTTTACTCGAAAGGTAACATTCTTACCCCGGGAATCCCGACTCACTTTGATCATTCACGCTGATCAAATTTCGCCAAAATTCACTTAATTTCATACACCTTACAGATCGTGGCGTATCGTTTAACCTACCAGCAATACTGGTGATTGCACTTTGTAGAATGCGGATTTCTCAGCAATTCCAAGCTAAAACAGACCAATGGTAATAGGTTACATAACTATCATCGTGCTACAACCATGAATCACAACAAATCCAAAATCGACCATCGACAGCCGAAGATCTTACCATATAGAGCACTCTAGATTCTTTTGCATTTGCCTTAGACAATTCAAGACTTCATCTACTCCTTTAGCCATTACGGCATCTATGATAAATTGATCTCTATAGAGTATTTCTAGGAGTTTTCTGTTTCACTCGACTCAGATTGAAGGCCGCCATGTTGATTTGTTCGCGCACGTCTCTTCAGATTTGGCGCCTAAACAATGGCTAGTTACCAGGAGCCTCTTCGTGAAAAAAGACAGGAAGCCCGGTTGTATGTGATTCTCCGCAAAAATGAATGAAACAAACTGCATGGTTTGGATGTTTGGAATAACAGTATGTGATGGGTAATATTGCAATAATAGATATTTACCATTGGAAAATATTGCGAGTACTTCCTATTGAGGACAACATTCAGGCTGAGAGGGGGGGGGGGGGGAGGGGGGGTGCGCAGTCATAGGTATCATATGAAAACTACGAAGTATGTGAAGATTCCTTAATAAGATATGACCCACTTTTTGGGCCGCCAAGGGGGCTGTGTACGTGACAGAGTTTCTAACCAAAAGTAGCTTGGCAACCAATAATCAATCAAGCGTAAGAGGCAGTTAGACGTTAAATAGAAGAGTCAAATTGATGTGATATTTAATGCAAAATCAACAACATCTTTTATGTGTCTTCCACTGCTAACAGTTTTGTCAAGCAGAGCCAAACTTCTAAGCTGCGAAGATGTAGCCAAAGCTTTTGATGCTTTTGTCTCCGTTGTCTGGTGCACATCTGGCCTCGTTACCAGCCGAGTTGTCGTTGGTTTGGCCGCAGTTGTGGCCCATCGTGCCAAACCCAATACGCGAGTCAGGAGAATTGCAGTCATTCTCCTGGTTACCGATTATTCCGATCCTGGCCACTGCATCATTATTGCGAGAGACCACATTGAACCCTTCGCGTCCACAGTTCCTCTGCAGAGACGAATTGGGGATCAGACTCTTCCAGAAGTCACGGCCCTTGTTGGTACTGCGATACTGGCCGTCGGCGATGACGTCATACAGGGACTTGGCGCTGTAACTGAGTGTAGCCTATTTGACAGTGTTCCCAGTTCGCATGCCGAGGCAGAGTTTGGTGAATGCAAAGTCGGAGTAGGTTGAAAGCTTGGTTTCCACTTGCCGCAACCCTCCGGTGGCCTCGGATGGGTTATGAGTTTCCTTGTTGCTCCAGTACGCCGAGTCGTAGCGGAACGTTTTCTATGAAATAAGATTTTGAGTTATCAAGTACCGTTTAATAATAGTGAGCCATACAATTCGATGCTAGTTAATTTACGTTATTTTTGAATTTTTAACTTTCATAATTTTTTTACGAAAAGCCTTCCCAAAAGAGTTACGTTACGTGATTAATATGATGTGTGTGTATGATGTTCGTGTAATTATCGTATATTTATGTGCTCTATTAAGGTGGATTATGGATAAACACGCACACGATAGAAACGGAACTAAATGGTATGCTAGGAAAAGGGGTCTTAATAAAAAGTTTAGGATGGTTAAAGTATTTAAATGGTTTGGTAGTAAAATTGTCTGAATAATGGTATTTTGTCTAGGGCTTTCCACTTCTGCTCCGATCCCCCCCCCCCCTTGGGGAAGGATACAACTTGTGTACAGAGTTGGCGGAAAAGGCGGAGATAGGACAGGCTACCTTGTTTCCGTCAATTTTCATGATCATAGTCCAGCCCTTGCCTCCACACATCTCTTCCATGTAGCAGTAGGTCTTGATCTTCTTGTCTCCATTCTTGATGTAATACATACCGCTCTTAGCTCCCCTGGTCATTCAGAACAATCATCAATACAATTTTAGCTTTCATACCAAGGGCATGAGGATCGTACTTCAAATACAATAAAAATAAATAAATATTAAAAAAAAGATGGTTAAACCTATCAACCAATTTATGAGAGTAAGATAGAGAGTAAGATCCCACCCTAGCCGAATGACAGAAATGAAATACGAAGGCAAAACGCTGAAGGCAAATTATAAAATAAAAATGTCTTAAATCTACTCAATCCTAGCAATAAATCCATGCCAAAAACCTCCGAGTGTTTCTACTCATACTTACTCGCGCCTTGAAATAATATCACGGCATGACTTGCCAGCGTTTTCCGCCGAACCAACTTCTGGAACTGATGCGCGGTTGTTGGCGCACACATCCACGTACTCTTTTCCATTGCACACCTGTAGGTTTCCCTCATGGTAGCGCAGAGCACCGGCCTGCTTAGCCTCGCAGTCACAGTTGTGTGTGGGTACTTGGTAGATGGAATAGTAAGTTTCCTGATTGATGCAATACTTAGGGTCGAGAGACACGGATGCCGCATTCGCCAAGAGGCAAAGCAGGGCTATGACGGGGTACTTCATTCTATGGGAGACAGGAGATGTGAGGCACGGAGGCCGCATTCGCCAAGAGGCAAAGCAGGGCTATGACGGGGTACTTCATTCTATGGGAGACAGGAGATATGATACACGGATGCCGCACTCGCCACAAGGCAAAGCAGGGCTATGACGGGGTACTTCATTCTATGGGAGAGAAGATATGATACACGGATGCCGCATTCGCATAGAGGCAAAGCAGGGCTATGATGGGGTACTTCATTCTATGGGTGAGCGGGAGATAAGCTTAAAAAACTAAGAAATCAAAGGAAAACAATGATTGAAGTGAAAGATGAAACATGCGCTGGAGTTTACCATTTTTCGTTACAAATTGAATTCGACATGAGTTCGATTAACAGTGAAATATTTTGATTTTTTCTCGGTTTCATTTTTTCTAAGAAAAGGCTCTATATGTTTAACTCCACACAACAAACCTGATGTACAGATAGATGAAAGAATAACATAATTACTGAGAGGAGTGATAAAACGCCATGTCAAAACCATAAAAACAATCGGCCAATTCTTACCTGGGTGCCTTGCTTGTGCAACGTCAAAAGAGATAAAACTCAGGTACCCAGCTTCGCTTTTATATCTGCTTGTTTAATCGAAATTAAAATCAAATCAAGGAGGCGTAAATCAAGTAGCACGTACAAAAGTAAACAGTAATTGCGGGATAAATTGGCTAATTTTCATTGCTGAAAACTAAATGTCATTATGTCTTTTTATTTCACTTTTAGTAATTGTTATCTGATTTAAGGTAATAATGAAAGTTTTCCAAATTTCGAGAAAATAAGGTACTACTGAGAAAAAGAGGTTTGCATTCTTTTCTTAAATCGGTTCCTATAAAAACGGTGATTTAGGCATCCCCCTTAACAAAAACTCCAGGGCTAAGCGGGGATCTGGCGGTGTATAAAAATAACAGTGTGTGAGATTTTTAAAATTTGTGAAAGCGTTAAAAGTGACATTTTTCGATAAAATTATTAAGGTGACGAACAAATAGCCAATTTGCAAATTGTTAAGAAATTGTTAAGTAACGGCCAATTAACAGTAAAGTAATCGATTAGCTTTTGAAATATAAAAAATATTCCTAATCACAGCTGGTGCAACAGTAATAATGCTTTTCTCTAATTACGAATAAAACTAATCATTTTTTATTGGCTGCGTTAAATTTAATCGAAGAAAACCGATCTTTAAAACCATTGAAAGTTATAAATAAATAAATAAATTGGAGTAGCTAATCACTCCCATCGCAGCTAGATGCTGAATTCAGATTCAGACGTGATCGAGTTGAAGGCATGGGAAAGCGCCTCAGACAGCGGCCGTACAACTTACTGGTCGTATTATTGCGCTATTGATTGAGTTCCATCCCAAGACTTTTGAAATTAAAGCCTATTTTCGGGTTTAGTCATATTTATTGAGCAGGATCGAACTAATAATAAATTGAAATCAAACTAAAAAAAAATGTATTCGATTATGTTCGATTGCCGAATCCACCGGGAAGCAATCGGCCGATTGGATGTCGGCATTTTGTTCGGATTCGTTCGATTGATCAGACAGGGTAAGTTTTGTTTTACTGCGGTTCTCAATATTCTGCGAATTGTCGTCGACGATTTACATAGCCTGATTTATCAGACGGCACGTGATCGTTCGTTTCACTTCCTCTCGGGAGGAAGTGAAAAGAACGATCGAGAGGAGGTGAAACGAACGATCACGTGCTGTCTAATTAATCAGGCTACGATTTACAACGCCTAACTTGGCTTCCGCCATTTAAAATCTTTGAAGCACTTAAATGGCTTCCAATTACACCAGCCTACGCACGACGCCGACCAATCAAAAACTATGAAATGTGATTCCGTTAGTTTGATCAGGGATGGTTTGATTGAAGGACGCCAGAAAGCGGTTAAGCAGCTGGAAATTATTGACGAGACTTCGAAGAATACACCCTGAGCTTCGCTCAAATCGTTGTTGCCGCGAAGCTCGTAGCCTCTGGTACCCAGGGTACGAAGAATATCAAAAATTACAGTAATTGTTAAATCGATAGAAGTTCATTGTCAATGTAAACAGCCGGCTCATCTGAGACGAGGTCCATCGCTCAAAGAAAACAAAGAAACAACAACAATATCAAGCAATTCACAACGTTCGGTTTTCATTTCATAAATCTGCTTTGTATATACACTGATCAAATTTGAAATCAATTTCCATATAGCTATCTTTTGTGACGCCGCAATAAAGATTCTCACTAAAACCATTGCTAATTAAAGCTATGAGATTCTCCTCAAAGTGATTTGTGATAATCAAATTTCGTTTTCACTGTAGTCTTTTACAACGTCCTGTACCCCTCTCTTTATAGTATTCCAGATAAAGCGTGCGAACCGGTGGCCGATTCTCGTCGGCTGAAAATTCACACCCTTTAGTTCTCTAGTACCTTGGGCATAAAAACCATCCACTATTTTCCTTAGTTCCTATTTGGTAGAAGTTCCTATCATCTTTTATACTCTATACCATAAAAGACTTCTAGTCAAAGTCACAGTCCAAATAGGGCTGGCGTAGCATACACAAGGCGAGACTTTTCTGCATCCGAAAAGAGGGAAGGAGTCCCATGCAAACAGTGCTATCATTAACCAATATTGCTGGCGTCTCGTTCGACTGTATAAGGCCTATAAGACAAAGAGATGCCAGCATGACCTTTGTCTTGTAGTAAGAAGAGCGAGACTTCGCCAGCAATGTTGACTGATATTTGCACCAGACTTTACTAAATCAGGAAAATCCCTGCATCGGTTTGATAAGAGGGCTTTCAAAACATGCAGTGAATCCACCGGTTGACAGTTGAACTTGCACGACAAGAAAGGCTTGTTCTCTCAATAATCACTGCATAGCGAAGCTTCCAGTCTCCTCCACGGCATAAGTAAGTTTCTCTAGAAGTTCATCATAAGATCGGTAGATCGGCATGTCCAGCCGGTTAAAACAGGTGTGTGCCCTGAAGAAAGATAAGAAGCAAGTTAAATTGTTGGATTTAACCATTATTTCGAGGGAAATGTTTGGTGGCGAAATCATTGAGGAAAATTCGGAATTTCGGGTACATATACATGAACTCTGAAATTCCAAACATAGACATAGAAATTATTATTATAATTCCGACGTCGGATATTCTGATGGCCCTACCAGGATTTCGTAGAAGGGATCGCAAAACCCTACAAAAATGAACTAGGACAACAGCGAATCATTTTTATACTGTCTTCTGGTTTTAAGCAATGGACTTACCTAGGCAGCTTAGTATAATCACCCCATCTCTCTATCGAGAATTTCCTTGGGCCAGTACTACCGCGCAGGGCGGCGAACCCCTCGTATGGGATGCTAGACGTACCGGTCACAAACTAAAAACAACAAAATATGGGCGTTAACTCATATGGAGGAATTGACATAAAATCCCTAGTAAGGAACATATGGGTTACGCTTATCGTACGGGAGCGCTTTGAAGATGGATGTTTTCTTTGGAAAACATTCCTTTTGGGCTCACGTGGCCAAATCCTACCTGTAAAAGTCGTAATCTCTGCTCGTTATCAAACGAGGACACGGCTTTCCAGAACCACTTGACTACCTTATGGTTGTCATGGTAACCTGTAGAGACAGAAACCAAATATTACACGAGAAAACTCGCACGAAAGCAGAGAGAAGAAGTAGATATTCCCCATTCCCATCTCTGCCGTCTTTAAAGCAAACTTTCTAGTTGTGGGCTAAAAATCCAATCAGTACTAGGCACGGGTCGGTGACTAACCTGAGTGGTACTGGGTACGAGTCGCTGACTAACTTGAGTGGTACTGGGTACGAGTCGCTGACTAACCTGAGTGGTACTGGGTACGAGTCGCTGACTTACCTGAGTGGTACTGGGTACGAGTCGCTGGCTAACCTGAGTGGTACTGGGTACGAGTCGCTGACTTACCTGAACGGTACTGGGTGCGAGTCGTTGAATAACCAGAGCGGTACTGGGTACGAGTCGTTGACTACCCTGAGCGGTACTGGGTACGAGTCGCTGACTTACCTGAGCGGTATTGGGTTCGAGCCGCTGACTAGAGGCGTACTGGGTACGAGTCGCTGACTAACCTGAGCGGTATTCCGTGTTTCGTCTCCAGTCCTTGATATCTATATCTGCAGTGCCCGAGATCACAAGCTCGAGCTCGCGAGCGTCAAATATATTAACTAAGGCTGGGTCGATCACCTGAGGAAATAAAGAAATATTGGTTATATTGATAAGCGCTACTACAAACTTTACATATCTTTACAGCATTAAAAGCGCTAAGTTTAGCAAACGTTTTTGATTTGTCGAGCAGCGGTATGACTTCTGGACCGGATTTGAGCTTTGAAATTGGGCGCGATTATTGAAAGGACAGCAAAACATAGTAAACAAAAAAATGTTTGAAGTGAGCGTATCCAAGCACTTTCAATGCTGTGAGACAAAAATACCAGAAGGCGGTTCTGATCGCAAAAAGAAGCACCGATCCGTTAGGTCAGATTGGGAAGCACAAACATCGAATCTTGTTTTCACTTTGCTGAAACAAAAAAGGCCTTTTGGGCTCAATTGACTTTTAGCCATACTATATATTTAGGAATCCGAGGCCCCACATTTAAAAGGATAAAATGCAATGATCGTACAGTGCTCGAAAAACGTTTTAATTCATGAATAAAGAGGTTTTCGCAGGCTTTAAGACAGAAAACGAATCGCGCCGTAGTTTTCCCAATATCAAAGCTAAATTAAAGTAATGACCGTGTTTACCTCGTTAAATCCGCGAACAATGCTCTCCATCTGCTCCGAGACTCCCCTCTCCACGCGCCATTTGACCATCTCCGCCACGTAGTCCCCCTTGTTTTGCTCCGTGACAGCGATATCTTTCCCCCCAGGAATGAGCTCCCGCTCAGTCACCTGAATCACGAGGGATGAAAAGGATTAAAGATAGAAACAATGACAGCAAAAAGAAGCTTTGCGGACACTCCTCATAACATCGGGAGACTTTGCTAACACATCCTCACAACATAGGAAGGCTTTGCTAACACATCCTCACAACATAGGGAGACTTTGCTAACACATCTTCCCGACATAGAGAGACCTTGCTAACACATCCTTACAACACAGGGAGACTTTGCTAACACATCCTTACAACATAGGAAGGCTTTGCTAACACATCCTCACAACATAGGGAGACTTTGCTAACACATCTTCCCGACATAGAAAGACCTTGCTAACACATACTTACAACATAGGGAGACTTTGCTAACACATTTTCACAACATAGGGAGACTTTGCTAACACATCTTCCCGACATAGAGAGACCTTGCTAACACATCCTTACAACATAGGGAGACTTTGCTAACACATCTTCCCGACATAGAGATACCTTGCTAACACATCCTTACAACATAGGGAGGCTTTTGCTAACACATCTTCCCGACATAGAGAGACCTTGCTAACACATCCTTACAACATAGGAACACTTTGCTAACGCATCCTCACAACATAGGGGGACTTTGCTTAAGGTGGTATTCCCAGGGATAACATGCAACAAAACCTTGTCGCGATACAATGTATCGTATAGAGTTTTTGACCGTGTAACATATCGCGCAACACAACTTTCCGCGCATCATGTCACTAGGCAACATGTTGCGTGTTTTTGAACCCGCTTCAAAAACATGCAACCCAGAATGACGAATATCTGGGAAGTTATTCCGTTTAACATTTGCTTGGCAACATGTCAGAATGGATACGATACGATGTATCGCGAAAAGTTTCTGTTGCATGTTATCCCGTGTAACACCACCTTTGATAACACATCCTCACGATATCGGGAGCACTTTGTTAACACTCCCTCACAACATAGAAGACTTTTCTAACAAATCCTTACAACATAGGGATACTTTGCTATCACAGCATTACAACACAGGGGGACTTTGCTATCACATCTTTACAACATGGGAGACTTTTCTAACACATCCTTACAACTTAGGGGGACTTGCTAACACATCCTCACAACATAGGGAGACTTTGCTAACACATCCTCACAACATAGGGGGACTTGCTAACACATCCTCACAACATAAAGAAACTTTGCTAACACATCCTCACAACATAGTGAAACATTACCAACACATCCTCACAACATAGGGAGGCTTTGCTAACACATCCTCACAACATAGGGAGACTTTCTAACACATCCGCACAACATAGGGCGGCTTTTCTAACACATCCTCACAACATAGGGAGGCTTTGCTAACACATCCGTACAACATAGGGAGGCTTTGCTAACACATCCTCACCAGGGCTAACAAAGACCCAATCACCGAAGAACACAGCAAACAGCATTATAATGCTTTTTAACAGAAGAAACTTACCTGGCCAAAAATCTCTTCGCTAACAGAGAATGTGAGATCCAGAACATCCTCGATATCATTCTCAATCACCCACGTCATGCTCTGATGGAAGAGCGCATCTAGGGCCTCGACATCGCTCAAGTCACACAAGCTATGAAAATACCACGGTAAATAAGACATCACTCAAGTCACACGGGCTATGAAAATACCACGGTCAATAAGACAACATCACTCAAGTCACACGGGCTATGAAATAACCACGGTAAATAAGATAACGTTGGGTTACGGCCCTAAAGCACAAAAACAACGAATAAAAGAATCGCACAGAGCAATAAAATGGATCAGAAACATCAAAGGTAAACGAGAAAACTCCAGACGAAATGAAGACGTACCTTCGCAATAGTGCTTTGTAGAATGTTCTAGTAAAGAACGCGTCTAGGAGATGCTGATGAATGATAACTAGACCAACGATTCGCCCACAGAAGCGAAACCTGTTATCGCGTGAAAACGGAAAAATATTTAGTTACCCATAATAATCACTTATCATCCAATATAAAGGAATCAAAAGTAACAGTGATTTCCCCTCTAACTCAAATTCTGATAGTTCGAGTTGTCGCATTTTCTAGCATTACTCACTCACCACTCGTGCGAGTTGTCACGCATTCTACTGCCACCCATAACTCATTCTACTTGCTAAGCTTTACCATTACTCACCACTCGTGCGAGTTGCCTCGCATTCTACTGCTACTCATAACTCATTCTACTTGCTAAGCTCTCTACCATTACTCACCACTCGTCCGAGTTGTCACGCATTCTACTGCTACTCATAACTCATTCTACTTGCTAAGCTCTACCATTACTCATCACTCGTGCGAGTTGTCACGCATTCTACTGCTACTCATAACTCATTCTACTTGCTAAGCTCTACCATTACTCACCACTCGTCCGAGTTGTCTCGCATTCTACTGCTACTCATAACTCATTCTACTTGCTAAGCTCGACCATTACTCACCACTCGTCCGAGTTGTCACGCATTCTACTGCTACTCATAACTCATTCTACATGCTAAGCTCTACCATTTCTCACCACTCGTCCGAGTTGTCACGCATTCTACTGCTACTCATAACTCATTCTACTTACTAAGCTCTACCATTACTCACCACTCGTCCGAGTTGTCACGCATTCTACTGCTACTCATAACTCATTCTACTTGGCGAGCTTTCTACCATTTCTCACCACTCGTGCGAGTTGTCACGCATTCTACTGCTACTCATAACTCATTCTACTTGCTAAGCTCTATCATTACTCACCACTCGTGCGAGTTGCCACGCATTCTACTGCTACTCATAACTCATTCTACTTGACGAGCTCTACCATTACTCACTACTCGTCCGAGTTGTCACGCATTCTACTGCCACCCATAATTCATTCTACTTGCTAAGCTCTCTACCATTACTCACCACTCGTCCGAGTTGTCACGCATTCTACTGCTACTCATAACTAATTCTACTTGCTAAGCTCTCTACCATTACTCACCACTCGTCCGAGTTGTCACGCATTCTACTGCTACTCATAACTCATTCTACTTGCTAAGCTCTACCATTACTCATCACTCGTGCGAGTTGTCACGCATTCTACTGCTACTCATAACTCATTCTACTTGCTAAGCTCTACCATTACTCACCACTCGTCCGAGTTGTCTCGCATTCTACTGCTACTCATAACTCATTCTACTTGCTAAGCTCGACCATTACTCACCACTCGTCCGAGTTGTCACGCATTCTACTGCTACTCATAACTCATTCTACATGCTAAGCTCTACCATTTCTCACCACTCGTCCGAGTTGTCACGCATTCTACTGCTACTCATAACTCATTCTACTTACTAAGCTCTACCATTACTCACTACTCGTGCGAGTTGTCACGCATTCTACTGCTACTCATAACTCATTCTACTTACTAAGCTCTCTACCAATACTCACCACTCGTCCGAGCTGTCACGCATTCTACTGCTACTCATAACTCATTCTACTTGACGAGCTCTACCATTACTCACCACTCGTCCGAGTTGTCACGCTTTCTACTGCTACTCATAACTCATTCTACTTGCCAAGCTCTACCATTACTCACTACTCGTCCGAGTTGTCACGCATTCTACTGCTACTTATAACTCATTCTACTTGACGAGCTTTCTACCATTACTCACCACTCGTGCGAGTTGTCGACGTAGAGAGAGACTGGGCTGACCTGTACCGTATACGTATCGTTAGCCGAGTACTCGAAGAGACCGTAGTACGGGTTGAAAATTTGCCGCGAGATCAAAAAGAAAAACTCGCGAGCAGGGCCACCGTAATCCAGCCTAGAAAACAAGTAGAACGTTATTCTTTTTGAACTAAAATTGAATCAGAATTAGAAAACTCCTGGGGAGAACCCACAGAACGCGAGATGCAGAAGGAAAGGCGGTTTTATGGGGAATTTAGGAGTTTAGAGTGGAAGGTGGTAGCATAGGATTTCAAGACGATTTTGCAGGTATAAGGTTACTACACTCTCTTCGGAAGAGATTTAGAGTTTGATGTGAAGCATAGATGGGTGTAGGAGTTTGGAATAGGGCAGGAGGAAGGAGTTTGAAGTGAAATGGAATTTTGAAGAGAAGGAAGGAGTTTTTGTGAAATGGGATTTTGAAGTGAATGAATGAGTTTGTGAAGTGAAAATGGGAGTTTGACATAGGAGCAGGAGTTACAGTGAAGACAGGAGTGTGGATTGAGGATACGAGTTTGAAATGGAGATAGGAGTTTGGAGTGAAGAAAGGATTTTGTAAGATAGGAGTAAGAGTAAAAATAGGAGTTTCGGAGCAGGAGATCGTAGGATCTGACGGACCCCTCTTCTCCAGCAAACTGGATCTCAAGGCGGTTCCTTTGTAGACTTCTCGCGGTCTCTTTCATAATCTGGTCATAGGCGTCTTCAAGAAGACGATCACGACGGATGCTCATCCTGCAACACAACCAACGAGTGCGCACGGTTTAAAATCGAATGAACGACAACGAATGACAAAAAAAAAAAAAAAGATTTTAAGTATAGAACTAAGCGACAATTGCATAACAAATAGAGAATAAAGCGATTAAAATAAATTGCAAACTGAACAACGAATGATTTGGAAACATTATAAGCTGTAAGAAAACGATAGGACAAAATGATTTTACAAGTATAGAACAAAGAATATAGCGATTACAAATTGCAGTCAATGGACAAACTGAACAACGAATGATTTAAAATGGACATTATAAGCTGGAAGTAAACGATAAGACAAAGGTAAGAGTAAATCTATTTAAGATACACCCTTTAAAAAATAAATAGCATACTTGATCTTGTTGGGCCCTTGACCGTATCCCTTGTGATACAGCTGACGATGGAATGAGCGAACTTTAGCCTCAAAGTCCCGCCGGTACGGAGTAGGACTCGCAGATACGCTGTGACCTCCTGCCGCGCCACCGGGCACTGAATTACAACAATACCCAAGGTAAGAACGAATAACAATAGTTCAATTATTCATATAAAAACGTCTAACTGTGAAAAAGAGAGCTAGCTAAGATTAGTAATTTCTTTTACGCCGCTTCGAGACCGTTGTGTTGTTTAACAAGAAAACATTGCCGACACAAATTCAACACGAAACTTCGCTCTTATTCCTTTAATACATCACGAACCCCTACGTAACTAGCACCGAATTAATCCCTGGAATAAGTAGATTAAGGATTGTTTAGTTATTTTGGTGCTATTTCAGTGATGGGGCTAAGATTAGAAGTTAGACATTTTTTTATGAAACACTTATGCTACGAGGCTACATTTTTGTGAAAACTATATGTGGACGAGTTGACTCTATTTTTGTGGACGAGTTGGTTGTGGAGGACACGGTTTGTGGACGAAGTGACTGGATACCGTTCAAGTTAGTTGCAATATCACGATATTATAGTAAGTACTTCACCGGGCTCGCCACTCCGACCGTTTTCAGTTTTAATTGGAGTGGCTTAGAGTTTATTATAGCAATTGTTATATCTATAAATTTAGTGCTTAATTGCCCCCCTCCCCCACTCCCCCGATGTACGCGCCCGTCTTCAGCAAGCTTGTTTTCTCTTGTAAGGGATTCCCTGCGTTTTGCGTTATGGCAAATAGTATACGTACATTTTGCGATAGAGTCGCTCATTGCAGGAACTCTGTTGATCGGGGCCCTAGCAGGACTGGAAGGTTGTGACGTAGACGGGGTAGATGGGCCGCTGCAACTGCTCGATTGACTGATCTCCGGAGGTACAAATGACATAATCTCGTCCTCAAATAAGCTACAAGCAAACCAGGTATTGTTAAGGTATATACTATGAAGTAGCACAGGCTGACATGGTGTCCTGGTTATGCTGCACTTTTTACGTTACATAAGTGTAATAGCTCTACATGCAAGCTGATAATAGTTCAATGTATAACTTCGAATATGCGCCGCGGCCATTAGAGCGTGTTAAGTGCGACTCTTTGTTGATAAAGGCATTAATCTAAGCGTTTCCTCAATAGTTCCCCTTGGTACGGTCACAAAGAGAGTCCTATATTCAATATGATACCGATAAATAAGACCAGTGGCGCGCTTTCAAAGGTGGGTGCTTATCAATTTGCTTATTAATTTGTCAAAGTGTGCCGAATTTCCGAGTTAATATGGTACGACTATACTGTAGAGCATTTAATTTAGTGATCTCACCTCAGTAACAGCACAAAGTCCACATTGTTTGAAAGACGTTCGAGAGCACGTTCGCCCTCAATCTGAGCGCGTCGGACCGTAGCCCTAAAGAAAACAAGAAGCATTTGTAGTTAAAGATACGAGTTTGCACAAGAGCGGAATCATCTTAGTCCTCTTTTCGGGACCGGGTATAAGCACATGGGGGTTGAGTCCCCCATCCCCCCCATCTCCCCCCCTCCCCCCCGTGCAAAATGATGATGTAGTTCTTAAGTTACAGCACTACAGGAGCCTTACTTGAGCGCAGAATTTCTGTTGAAATGCGGCTGCTTTTTGGTAATTATCTCATCTACATTCGGCTGTGAGAGGAATCCGATGACTTGTTGGTTGTAGGCTGCAAAAAGACACGGAATGTCAGCTTCGCGTTTAGAACCACTCAGAAGCAACAACAAAAATAGAATAAATAAAAAAAATAGAATAAAGTAAATTGGGAAAACTATCCATTTTTGTTGCAGCTGGTATGTTGAATTATGAAAGTGCAAATTCAGACGTGGTCGACAACAACAACAAATTTGCTTACTGAGCGCCTGGCTTGAGCCCGCAGTACTACCGGATCGAGAGTGCCCTCTAGAGCTTGGCGGAGGGGGCCTGGGCGGCGGGGCACGTGATCGACGAGGAGGCTAAAAACAAGAGCTTATGCTTAATACAAAACAAGAGAGATTGACAAGTACATTTTTACTATGGCAGCGTTTTGAAGTACCTCGGTCTCAGGCCCTGGTCGTGGTCTTCTGTCCGTGGTATTCACAGGGAGCCTGGGGTCGATGAAGGTCGTCGTTCTCGTATTGTGATCGATGAAGTATAACTGAGGGATAACAATTATATGCTACCTTAATATAGCGGAGATACCAACCGAATATATGTAACTCCTACTAAGTCTGTCTCTAGGATTTTTTTGAGTAATGTAAAATGTTTTGCCGAGCCTTCTAATTGGTACTACATTGCCCGATAGCTATATTGTTGGTTTTCAACTCCAGGTAACTCGGCACATTTAGCGAGTTGAGTCGGTACTAGTCGGGGACTTCTCGGTACAACTCGTGTGCACGATGGGTATCAAATAATGTTGGCCCTCACCCTTCCATTCTGGTCCACTTTTTTGTCCCAGCCAGGAAATAGCTCCATCTGGGGGTCGGCAAACTGGTTCAGGAATCGGACAAGCTCTACTTGGTGACGGTACCTAAAGATGATACATTCCAGGAAATAATCAGCCAACATGCAGCTCGCTAGCACACGCTGCAGCACACCGTTAATTTTAAATTTCTAAGTTCCAATACATTTAGGGTATCTACCTTGTAGCAAGAGTGTCAGGAAAGATTTAAGGAACTGAATCTATATGGTGTTGTATTTCCATTCGGAAAAAAAACATCAGCCATCCACCCATCATTACCGTTCAAATTGCGCCGGATCTGAGCGAATCTTGGAGACGATCAACTTCAACATTTGGCTTTGGAAGTAATATTGACCTGCCACCTGAAAAAACAAGAAGTTCCTCATGAATGGAACACGAACCACCATGTAAACTTTAGATAACTCAGGTATACTTTTTAACATGTTTTGTCATAGTTAGAGATGAAGGCAAATATATTGGATCAGTAGTGATAAATTCGATGACACGTGATCACTCGACGTTCGATTGAAGACGATGACAGGGCCGTAGGGAGCCTCTAAATACTGGTATGATAAAGAGGAATTAGAGGGGGGTGGGGGTGCACAGCCATCCCCTATTGGTTTAAATTTAGAAAAAAAATTAAATTTAGAAAAAAGAAAATAATGTTGGCGGGGGGCACGATACAGAGATATTAGAGAATTGGGGGGGGGGGGGGGGTTATACCACCCAGGTTCCTCCCCCCGGCGCCTATGTGCGCTACGCCATTGCTCCATAGCAGTTTGAGGTCCGTCCTCCCCCCTTCCCCCACCCCATTTCACGGCCCCCTTTAGGCGCTATGGCACTGTTCCATAGCCGCCTCCCTTACCCCACTTTCACCTCCCCACTATGGGCTTCGCGGCACTGCATCATAGCCCTTACCCCGCTATTTTTAATAAAATCCACAAAGTCCGGTCTCGTGATAAACTTCACTGCTGGCGAGTTGAGCAGCGCCGCTGACCGTGCAGCATTGCTGGCGGCCATGGATCGCCCTCTCGACCCAGTACCCGACGCATTGCTAGATGACCGGGAACGGGAGACGGAGCCTGAGGAGCTTGGTGCCGAATTTGGTGTTCGAGTGGCAGGTAGGGTATTTGGGGTTGAGGGAGGCGAGCGCATGCTTGGTCCCGCGGGCGTACTTGGTGATGCGGGGGTCTGGCTCGTTGAGGGGATCTGAGGACCACTGGGCGTGGCATTGTCCGTAGGTTCCGGTGCTGGTTCCTGGTCGCGGTGTTCTGGACGTGAGCCGGGAGCGAGGGGTGGGCGTCCTTGTCTGTTCCGACCTCGAAGTGTGCGTCGAAAACTCTGATATCTAATCGAAACAAAGTCGTCAAAGCTATGTATTGTACTTGTACAAGATTAATGTCCCTTTAACAAGGAACCATTTGTAAAAAGATGCTTAGGAGTTCGTTATTACTAAGCAGGGATTGATATTTGATTACAAAAATAAATAGAGCCCAGTCCCTTCTTCACCTGCGGTCTAGACTCTGCCAGTGTGTGTTGATGTCGTTCATGCTGCTTTCGTGAATTGGAGCCTCTAAAAAAAAAAACAATGTAACAAGTGAGGAATTAAGAAAAATAGAAAATATTTCTGTTTATGATCTCACCTCTGGTGGGTCTATTCCAAGTAGTCGTTCGGTTGGCGTGGTCGATGTAGTATACCCGCCCGTGTGAGTCAACTCCTCGCTCCCAATCTGTAGACATAGACAGATTACCCTTTCTATAATGAGTTGAGGCTATATCTAAGTTAAGACTTAAGCAAGTTGAATATTTTCCCATCACGATCGCAAAACAACAACAACAAATTGTGTGGGAGTAATTAACCATAACAAGGGTAAGCAAGTTGAATATTTTCCCATCACGATCGCAAAACAACAACAACAAATTGTGTGGGAGTAATTAACCATAACAAGGGTGCGTTAGCAGAAGACATTAACCATAAAAGGGTGCGTTAGCAGGAGGCATTAACCATGGCAAGGGTGTGTTAGCAGGAGGCATTAACCATGACAAGGGTGTGTTAGTGGGAGGCATTAACAATGACAAGGGTGTGTTAGTGGGAGGCATTAACAATGACAAGGGTGTGTTAGTGGGAGGCATTAACAATGACAAGGGTGTGTTAGTGGGAGGCATTAACAATGACAAGGGTGTGTTAGTGGGAGGCATTAACCATGACAAGGGTGTGTTAGCAGGAGGCATTAACCATGGCAAGGGTGTGTTAGTGGGATGTATTAACCATGAAAAGGGTGTTTTAGCAGGAGGCATTAACCATGATAAGGGTGCGTTAGCAGGAGGCATTAACCATGACACGGGTGTGTTAGCAGGAGGCATTAACCATGATAAGGGTGCGTTAGCAGGAGGCATTAACCATGACACGGGTGTGTTAGCAGGAGGCATTAACCATGATAAGGGTGCGTTAGCAGGAGGCATTAACCATGACACGGGTGTGTTAGCAGGAGGCATTAACCATGATAAGGGTGCGTTAGCAGGAGGCATTAACCATGACACGGGTGTGTTAGCAGGAGGCGTTAACCACGACAAGGGTGCGTTAGTGGGAGGCATTAACCATGATAAGGGTGTGTTAGCAGGAGGCATTAACCATGACAAGGGTGTGTTAGCAGGAGGCATTAACCATGACACGGGTGTGTTAGTGGGTGGCATTAACCATGACAAGGGTGCGTTAGCAGAAGGCATTAACCATGATAAGGGTGTGTTAGTGGGATGTATAAACCATGACAAGGGTGTGTTAGCAGGAGGCATTAACCACGACAAGGGTGCGTTAGAAGGAGGCATTAACCATGACACGGGTGTGTTAGTGGGATGTATTAACCATGACAAGGGTGTGTTACTCACTGGGAGGGAGCGGCGGCTCCTCACGCTCCTGCTCCGTCTGCTCGGGTGGCTGATCCCTAATCTGCACATGTACTGGCTGCGGCTGTTGTCGGTCGTCCCTGTGATGCCGGGTGGACCGTCGACGGGTGGATCCCTCTGAGGGCTCCTCACTCCTAGTTCCCCTCCGTTCCCTCCATCCACTCTGCCTGGTGTGTTCCTCCTCCCTCCGAAGTCCTAGCTGCCCTTGACTTGTTTGCTCGACCCTTGCCGTGTTATCTAAGTTAAGCTGTCGCTGTGCTGCACGCTCATATCTGCGTGAATTATCCTCATGACATCTTCTCCCCCTGATTCGGATGTGTTCATTGCCCACTGCTGGTTCGTTATCCCGGTGGTCAACTAGCGGATGCGTGTTACTGGGCAAGCGGTCCTCATAGGAAATCACGTCGTCTCTCAGCTGTGGTTGTGCCTCCAAGGTGCTATAACTAGGGGTCTGCGTGTCTCTGATGTAACTGCGCAGTATCTGTGTTATGTTACCTCTTGAGTCTAGTGTGCGTTGCCTGGGAATGGCCCCAGTGTCGCTACCCGAGACAGTACTACTGTCTGCCCTCTCTACCTCGTTATTAGACTGCTCCTGGCCACTGCTATACTGGGCCCCATGAGGTTCGGGTCGGTGGCCGGGTGTAGGCAAGGGCGCTGTAGGCCGACTGGATCTCAAGCTGGACCTTTCCCTTGACTCCCTCGTCAGTACCTGTTCTAGCTGCTCTCTCATGTCACCCTCGTAATTGGGCCGCTGCGGCAATCTTGGTGAGGGAAGTGGTGTGACATTCGTCGAAGTAGAAGGGCCGGGAGAAAGGGGAAACCCTGCGGCGACTACAGTCCTGTCATGTGCTTCAGACGGCGCAGAGGTAGAGGCCTCCGTATTACTCACTTCCACCGGAACTGCAACAACTGTCTCAAGTTCGTCCATGATTTGCTCCGCAGAGTCGTGGCCGGGGGAGAGAACTTGCGTGACAGAACAATGCGATTCTGGTAACGCACTTGCTATAACTACAGAAGAGCGTGGGCTCTCCGTATTTGATGTAGATTCAGAAGTTGAGACCAGTCTAGTGGCGAGCACGACAGAATCTTGCTGTATTGAACTGAGCGTGCTTGGGCTTTGATCGTGAGATACCGGGGTTGATGCAGTACATGGAAGACTGCTGTCCCTAGGTTCAGTTTCAGTGCGTCGTCTCCGAGATCTCTCTGGGCGCTCACTAGACAGTGAACCCCTTGGGTCGCTGGTTGACCGCGATAGTTGCTTGGAGCGCCGTGCGGGTCGGCTGGGCCGAACCCTCTCTTCCAGGAGTCTATCTGCCTGATTGGAGCGCATGGACGCGGACCGCGGCCAAAACGCCCCAGTTGTTGATACTGGCATGTCGCTAGATTCGGTTGGAGAGTCGATAATCATTTCTGAAGTTGAGGAAGAGCCCTGTATTTGCGTCATACCCAAGCAAACTGGCTCAGATGGACTGTCCATCGGGATGCGTGATATTGTGGAACTAGGGGAGGAGCCCTCGTGGCGGACGGTTGGGGAAGTTTTTATTGGCTCGGAGTGGCTCCTACTATGTGATACATCAGTAGCGATGACTTCAGCCGAGAGGATTTCAATACGATCAGAATTTCTGGGCTGCGAGATAGTTCCCTCGCTACCACGCCGTGTAACCACATGTCTAGATGCGGCTAGATCATTATCTTGTACAATGCGATCGACAGTTTCTATTAGTGAAAGTTGCCGTGTAATGGCACGTTTGCTGGAGGTCGAAGGCATGACCAGGATCTCGGCAGGAGTCTCAGTAGATTCTGTAGCATCGGCAATGTCCCCTGACAGATCTTCAGGCGCTTCTTTTCTGACCTCCGTAGACGAAGCGCCAGTTATAGATGAATATATACCCGAGTTGTTTACAAGCGGATCCCCTTCATTATTAGTTAGTTCAGAATCCGCGAGGGCCGGATTAAGAGCTACCAAAGCCGCGTCTTCTTCATGGTCGCCTTCGAGATTGGCGCTACTAAGTTCATCTGAGCTCGATGACATTCTGATTGGAGCAATATCATTAGGGACTGCATGCAGAGGTAACGACTCAGCTGACAACGATGTGTGCAGATCAGAGATGTGCACCGGGATAGCACAGCTAGCGGGCGCAGTCCAAGTCTCAGCTGACAAAATGCTAGGGGAGACAGATAGTGTTTCCTCCATTGGAGATGTGGTGCCGTCCGATAGATGTTCGGCAGCGTCCAGAAACGTTTCTGCGGTGTCCATGTGATCCCCCTCATCTTCGATTTCCACATCCAACTCCTCGTCAGACTCGGCCAGGTTACGTGGGGAAAACGAATCAGCCTCTTCGCGAGCAAACTCGCTTTCCTCGATTATTCTCAGTGGGGAGTCTTCAGTCAGTTCGATACTTGCAATACTTGCCCTTAACATGGCACTGGACCTGTCTAAATCTACTGGGCCATCAACACGAGCTACTCGCGTGTCCGATTCCTCGTCGTATCTAGAAAGCTCTTCCATGGGCTGGTCCACCTGCTCGTTGGATGCCTCGATTTCCTCTGGTGCATCAGGACTCTCTTCTTCCACTGCATCGATATGATCGTCTTCATCTTCCTCCTCCTGTAGCTCATCTGCGACAGCTTCTATTTGAGAGGTCTCCATGGGCGATAAAGCGTCGGTGACAGGCGATGTATCGTGATCCACTACAACGGCGGCCTCCTCACGCGACAAGGAGCACCTCTCTACCGATCCTTGCGCATCGGCGGACGGCTGCGTGGTTTCTGTTGACTCGTGAGTGGCAAGATGTTCTAGGCTAGTCTCTATGACTTGCCCAAGACCCGATGCACGTGGAACTTCACGTTGCCCGCTGGACACTTGATCCGTGTGGGCCATACGACGGCGATGCGGGAGATCATCCGCATCCAGAGGCACAAAGTCCGAGCTGTAGACATCAGAGAACGGTCGGGAGCCCCTCTGATGTGGCCGCCTCCTAGAGACAGCGTCCACCGTGCCTGACGCAGCAGGAGGGCAATCGTCTGAAGGATCTAGAGCGGAGGAGTTCTGATCTAACGGCTGGAGGATGTTGGGTGCTGATGACCGAAGAGCGGGGTTGGCCAACACCATGCAGGATGACGCTCCACGGTGGGATGGGGTCGTGCTTCTGCCAGGAGAGATGTTCTCTTGTTGATTTGCGCCTGTTGACGATAAATTAATTACACAAAATGCTGCTTTTGGAGACTGTTTGACAGGAAGGCTGTACAATGCCATCTCCGTGGCAATGATACCACAATAAAGTCTCAAGTAACTGGGCTAAGGAGTTGTGCGTATTTTTGTCAGTAAAATAGAATGTTTCTATATTGCCACGGCGGACCAGGAAATTCGTCGCATTACTATAATTAACTCGATCTGAAGATAGCAATTATTTCTAAACATATTATCGTTAAATATTGTACACTTTGTTCAATGCATGGGGATGGAAGGAAAGAATTGCAAGAAAACCTACCATGGACTGAAGGATGACTCGAAGAGTTCATCACAGAGATGGCGAAGGTTATTGTGCCCTGAATTCGGTCTGTTGGAGTTCGTTTACCAAGTGGTCTGGTTACAACATCAGTCCTTCAACAAACGTTATCCGTTAATACAATGACTACGGTACAAGTATATCAGCTTTTACTATAATATGAAAAATGCGAAAATGACATGGGTAAATGGGCAAACAAAACTCACAGATTTTTATTGATAACATCCGGGTATTGAATAGAAATAGCCTCCTAGGGGCTTCGTCCACAAACCGTGTCGTCCACAACCAACTCGTCCACAAATTGAGTCAACTCGTCCACAAGTAGAGTCAACTCGTCCACAAAAATAGAGTCGATTACACACATAGTTTTCACAAAAATGTAGCCTCGTAGCATCAGTGTTTTATATAAAAACGTCTAACTGTGAAAAAGAGTCTTCTTAGAACTTCATACGGCAGTTATTCCGAACGCCAATTCGACATAAAACATTGCATTAAAACGAACCCTTACGGAACCCTGCGTAACTAGAATCGAATTGGCGTTCCGTATAACTGTGCAAATGAAGTTCTAAAAAGACTCTCTAATTGAACTAAGGCTACTTAGGTAGATGAAATGATTATCTAGCAAAAAGTGTTTCCGTTTTTTTGACAGAAATATCCTTCTTATTTAAATGGAAAAAATAAAAAACAACAGTGTTTTTTGCAGACTCTTCCAAAAGGTCCTGCAGGGGAGTTTTCGCAGCTGAGGAAAAACTGTTGGATCCTCAGGGAGCTAGCACAAGTACTCACCCCGAACCTTGTGAATCAAATATGTCACCAAGCGGAATACACAGTTTCCCCAAAAATCTACTGAAGGCAGGGCGAGCCCCAGAGAACTTATTCCTGACTTCAATCTCAAGGGTGTCATCATGTCCACCAAGAAATACAAACTCCTGTGAAATTGAGGAAATAAATTGAAATGAACAATTTTTAAGTAAATTCACAATTTAAAGGTGTATTAACATTTTTTTTTTCTAATGAGCTACATTTACTTTCAATTCATCACCACAGCATGTTCCCACTGGACATATACTTATAATAAGACTGATAAGGGGTTCAGGTGCATGGTCCACCTGGCCCCTATGCGCACCACAGCACTTCAGTCATGATAAGACATGTATCATTCCACTACCCTACCTCATTTCGCCAATCAGGATCAATTGTGTTGCTCTGAGAAGACGTCTTGGCGATTTGCCCATGGTGATGTTTCCAAGATCGAAAATGCCGACGGGATGGAATGATAGAGAGTTTGACATATGGACTGGGTCGACCAAAGATGTTCTTCTTGAGTCCTTCAGCCTGGAGGCCTAAAGAAAGAAAATTAAATTAAAGAACTATGCTGATAAATCATACGTGCAATCGGACATTAAAAGGCGATGAGATGAGATGGCACTAACAAACACCAATAGGCAAACTAGTTTAAAAAACATCAGTAATGAGCATGTTAATAGAATAAATCAAAACAATACCTGACACAGAGAATTCTAGAAGAACTTCTTGGGAGATATTTGATTGCCGTCGGCAACGACCAGAACCTGGTATCTAAAGACAGGTAAAAGAGCTTCTAATTAATGTTACTCCTAAAGTCAAGTGCATAAGAGAAAAAATGACACCAACCTCTGCCAAAGGGTTATGTACAAAAAGAGTAGGGCTGATGGCCCTCACAGTTTCTGTGTTTGCACTGACGTACTTGAATATACACTTGGTCTCAACTAAAACAGAAAACAAAGCAGGTATTATAATAAAAGCATTTTGTGGAAACCATATTGCTGACATGGGGCATCATGACAGATATCAAATTGGTAAATTCGAAATAATACTCTTTAGTTAAAGATATACTAAATATATGATATTTCATAATGAAATATTATACTGGTAGCCTGGGATATCATACTGGTACCATTATATATTATACTGGTACTATGGATAACATACTGATACTATGGATATCATATTGGTACAATTAGGTAACATGTTAGTATAATTAGATTTCATAATGGTAAAAATTGGCAACATGCTGGTCCAATGAGATGGCATACTGACACCATGTAATATCATACTGGTACCACGGGATATCATACTGGTACCATGGGATATCATACTGGTATCATGGGATATAATACTGGTACCATGGGATATCATACTCTGGTAGTATGGGATATCATACTGGTACCATGGGATATCATACTCTGGTAGTATGGGATATCATACTGGTACCATGGGATATCATACTCTGGTACCATGGGATATCATACTCTGGTACTATCGGATATCATACTGGTACCATGGGATATCGTACTAGTACCATGGGATATCTTACTGGTATCATGGAATATCATACTGGTACCATGGGATATCATACTAGTACCATGGGATATCTTACTGGTATCATGGGATATCATACTGGTACCATGGGATATCATACGCTGGTACTATGGATATCATACTGATACCATGGGATATCTTACTGGTATCATGGGATATCATACTGGTACCATGGGATGGTATACTGGTACCATGGTATGGCTTTCTTGTACCAAATTATATAGCACTGCATTATTGCACATCATACAAATACCATAGGGAATCATACGGAAAACAAAGATATCCAACCAGTACCACGCAAATGTATGTAGCTCTTGAAGTAAAATTAAAAAAACTGTTTATGGCCGCATAGTTGTCAAGAGAGATCTATATTTAATTTACATGTGAATCTCTTATATGGGCAATAAGATCATATTAGGAAGTATGTAAAATGTGTTTCGTGTGTGATTAAAACCAGTTCCCCCATCTCAAGTCAGTTGTGTGAGTTCAGGCCTTGTTGCAGTATTGGTCTATTGCAATAGACTGATATCATGGATAACATACTGTTAAATCTGGATGGCATACTATTAAAACTGGATAGCATACTAGTACAATGGGAGTAACATTACTCGTCCCACAGGATAGGAAAGTGGTACAGGAGGAGTATTTCCTTCTTGGAAGAAGGGGGAATGCACCGTAACATATTCTTAAGCAGCATGACTTGGTCCACCAGTTCCACTTTGATCCAGTGGTGGGAATTTTTTATCAAAAACTATTTTAGCTATGAGCTCTATTTCAATTTCTCTTGTTTTTTTTAAATATAATAAATATAATTGTCTATAGATATTTCATTATTTTAGTGTAATTCTCCATTTCTTAAAACAATGCATCAGATTTGGTGAGTTGATGGAATAAGGAAAGTCAAACTTAAAAAATCATTTTTGAATACCAAATTACTTGGGTGACAACACTGGACAAAAGAACTGAGCCTTCAGCGACAGAGAGATTCATTACCCTGGCTAATTAGCATACCATCAGTCAGCTGGCTTCAATGCTGTCAGCTTTAGTGAAAGGGTTTTCAGGATCTTTTATCATTTGCGGTAAAGGGGATCTTACCTTCTGTAAATGTTAGGTTACGAGTTATGACCCATTTGATAGCCCCTCGTCTTGCTCCAGTTACTCCCCTCTGTTTGCAGTCAAGGTAGTTCACCAGTGATGTGGGCCCATCTATGATGAACATGATTTATAAAAGAATTAGTGGATTCGACAATTGGAGACAGTGCAAATAATATTTCTCTTTCCCTTATTGTTACTGTTAAATGCCTATGCAGAATTACTTAGCAATGTAGGAGATTGTTTTGAATTCAATTAAAGCTCCATAATACTCCATAAGACTCTAAACATCAAAACAATGACCTCATTCATGCTTAATAAATAAACATGTAATAAGCGGAGTTGGAAATATATTTAAGTATTACGCTCAGATGTTTATAGCTGTATCAAATCAAGCACTTCGCCTGGAGCGATTAATAAAAGAGCAAACAGTTCAACTTGAATGCAGTGAAAGTATATTATATTTACATCTGAATAGAAGTCAAACATTGTTCCACCCAAACAAAAGTTCACACGAATGTGAAAATCCACGGTTATTGCACGAGTGAATAGATCGAATTAATCATGCTCTACTTCCTTATTCAATTGCAACAGAAGACTTTGACTGAGCGTGATTTATAAATTTTTAACACTAACGTCAAGAAATGCATCTATTGCACTTTAAATTAGCATCTTCATCTAAATAATGAATATAAATAAATAAACGTCCATGTGCTTCACATCGGTCGAGTCGTCTGCCTCCAAAATATGGCTATCCCAGTGTGTAAGATACTTGGAGAATAACTCCCATGAGTATGAAAGGCCGGACCAGCTGATGGAAGGGGACATCGACGATATTATATACCGTTGTTGTCAAAATCATTATAAAATAATCTGGCAGTTATTCAAAGATCAAGAAAAATATTTGAAACCCAGTACTTGTGCATCCGCAACTCTACTGAGAAATAAGCAAAACTACAAACAGATTTTTAAATAGTTAATCTTCGGGACAGTATAGAGAAAGATTAATGTAGCAAAATGCGTGAAATATGCAAAATATCAACCATTTATTCGATGCTCATCAAATGTATTATTTACGTAGTGTCAGTCTATCTCTTAATCAATCGGTCTACAACTAAAGAGGGGAATCTTATAATACATATTCCTGTGAAGTTGTTGATGCCAGTCTCTCAATTGTTCTTTTTACCCCCTTGTTATTTCAGTCTGGGCACCAGAAACTTAGAGTATAGAATACCAATCTGCAGTAAATATGTTTCCAATGATATCTGTTCAAACTCCTTCAAAATGTTATTATCACCGAATAAAGGCACAACTCAACATGGTGGTCAGTAAATTTCTAACATGCCTTACAAATAATCTATCGCCTAAACCACAGACTAGCCACATTGGCGTAAAATTATTATGAAAAATTCCCGATAGCCATGAATAGCTGTTCTAATAAACACTTTCGGTATTTTCCTAGCGACTGCCATCGTTTGTTTTTTTTTTTAAGCGCGAAACACACAAAAAGGGGATCACATAATTTCCCGAATGACATCCAAAATGTTTTTTCCTGGTCATTCGAACGCTTATTTGCCCTAGCAAATCTAGAGAGTAGGTAATACTAAGGGACCAGAACATTTCATTCTAGAATATAATAAACAATTCAAACCATCTTTTCGCACCATCGATGATACTAAGTATTCTTTACTTGCGGAACAATACTTCGAGCTTCAATCCAAAATGTGAACACTAATCGCCCAAAACGGACGCATTATAGCTAAGATAAGAATATAGAAATACTAAACAGTCGAAGTTATCAAAACAAGGACTTCGTGTGTGTGTCAGCACTTAGAGAGGACGAAACATCATCGTTGAACCATTATGAGTAAACGAACTCACCTAAATCAAACAGCCCAATCCAATCGCTCGCCCCACAAGTTTCACGGATGTCCCAATAAACTGTGATGCTATCCCCAACAGTAACCCTCGTTTTGCTTAGCTTTAGCATGGGAAAAGCGCGGCCAAGTTGGCTACCCCGAAACGCTCCACGACTCGATTCTGTGTGAATATTTTCAGTCGACGAGTAACGTAGCAGTTCTATGTTAGCACTTGGCATTGCAATACCGGTAGGCAAACTACAGCTACAATCTTAGCCGTCAACATTCCGAAAGTGTAGACTTAAACTGAAATATCAACGTAAATTTAATGTGTTGTCTCCTCTGTCAAGACTTTGCATTCGACGAACACGGTGCGCGCGCATGGTCTTTGAAGCTTGCCTCACCGGAAGTGTAGTGAACGTCAACTTCCGGCAAAATTCCAAACCATTTCCGGGGGTTGTAATGCTCATTTTGTGCAAATAGGTAGTGTTAGCCTTGTGATATAGCGTTCTTTCAACGGCGTTTTGCTTTTGCTTTTATCAATTAAATGCTGGACTGAAAGTGAAAAAAACATGCGGCCTGACAATGAACAGCTTCGTGTACCCTTCCTCGAATTTGCCATTACCAACATGATAAGATCACGTTCTCTTGAAACTCGCGAACTTTTATAGAACAAGACAAAAGAAAAACCGCAGAAATCATGCACGTCTTGAAGACATGAAAAAAACATGCGCCACTACCCCCCCCCCCCCCCCCCCATCCCCTCTTCAGGTTTCTAATGTCGTGCCCGTATAAGACAGGGCTACTTCAGCACTAAGGGCCTTTGTATAATGCAGTTCGCTAGATCGCGGTGTTGGTGCCGGCGCCAAGCCATCGGTGGTTCAGCACATCGTTTGGAAGTTTCGGATCTACCTCCTTTTCTTTTTCTTCAGATTATAGAGCCGAAGCAGGTGATGGCACCGTTTGTATGTTTAGTTCTACTTACCTTTTTTTTGTTCATAAGACTACAGGGCCGTAGGAGTTGGGACACTGTCCCTCCATTTTTATAGGGAAATGACCAAGGCAAATAGTTTCTTAAAGTTTCTATATCGCGCCCCCCATATTTTTTTCTCTTTCTTATTATTCGATGGATTATTCTGTGTTCGCGTGAGTTTTCTTTTATTTTTTATAAAATTGCTATGGACCCAAAACATAGAACAGTATATGGACGGGCTCTCCATTCTTGGTCATGTTTCATAATTTTTCGCCCTAAAGTGAAAACGCTCTTTCTCAATCTTGAACAAAGTTCAAGCCACCAAAAAAAAAACTTTTTCAATTGGGATCAGAAGGGTTATAGGGATGGTGGTTCAGAGGTGTGGGAAGGGTTGTTGGTTGGTTTCACAGTGCCGCCAGCAAGGAATACATACAGTCTAAACATGTATAATATCGTCTTTTATCAAGCAATCGATCGATACATGTAAACGCTCGATACAAACCGCGAGTCAAAATTTAAATAAAACATCCGCTCAGAAAATTGGTGGGGGGGGGGGGGGGGTGAAGTGGGGCGAGCGACCCCTTCCCTTCCCCGTCCACCGCCCCTGTGCGTTTTATTATAAAAAGATCACGACATTTACTAAAATATATCTTTTCAATTATTTAATCGATACTTATTTACACAACTCGGCTACGTTTGCTTCTAAACCCCTCGACGTTTTAAGGCCGACTGCAGCCCTTGATACGAACTGGTAATTTTCATACCAAACATTCTGCTTTATAAGTAGTGGCAATAGTAGAGTGGGACTGGAGGGTCGAAAGTGCACCTTACTTTTTTTTACAATATTTGTAAGATAATACAGAAAACTCCCTGGCAAAAAAACATATATTTTTATTTTTTAAATAAAAAGCTATTGAACTATGAAAAAAATGGCCAACCGCACAGGGAGACTGAGTGAAACTTCTTGCGGTGAGAATGTGTGTGCTACTTGAAACATTCCACCATGCCATGTCCCTCTAATCCATCATAGAAGAAGAAATTATTCAGTGGTGCATCCTTTCCTGAAACAGCCTAAAAATACAAAAAAATACAAAATAAAAACTTTTAAAAATGTCAAAAAAACCCACATCTAAACAATGAGTTTCTAAATTCCTAAAGTTGCTAATTGCATCATCTTGCTTGCAAGGTTGGAAAACAATTTAGACCTCTATCATACTGCATGCCTGCTCCTATCATATATGTGTCACCCTTTCCTATTAGATGTATTAGCTACCAACCTTAACAATCTCTTGGCCTACGACCCCACCAACAATTGCACAAACTGGACTTAGCTCAGATAGGCAATGGCTATAAAGAAAAGATCTGACATCAGTAAAACCAAATTTCAGTCAAAAGAATCTTCCATCGTTTTTGCATAAAAAAAAGTTTTTCAAAATTCCCTGGCTTGAATGGAGAGGCAAACCATATATTGATTCAAGGCATACCAGGCAAAGTCTTGATCTATGAGGTCTTGACTAATGTTTAGGTCACTCATAACTTCTTGTTTTAAACAGTTCAGCTCTTTTTCATCACTTGTTCGTTGAAGAGAATCTGGCGCTCTGCCATGCTTTGCTCTAAACCTAAGAATAACTGCAAAATTCACATAGGTTAAGAGCGTTTATACAGGCACTGCAAATGCTTGTCTTAGTGCTCTGGGTTCTTGATGAGTTTTTTAATAGTGATAGGGTCGCTAATTAAAAGCAGGATTCTAAAATTAACCATAGCGTGATTTCAAATCAAGCTGCGAACATATGTTCACTGGGTCCAGTGCTTGATTTTAAAACTTACTCAATGTCAGTCAGTCCAATTGTGGCCAGGTTTTTTAAATGTAAACAAAGAACATAATTTAGTCACAAAATAGTGACCAACAAACAATAGGGTGTTACTTGGGTTACCAAACAGTCAATAAAATAAAACCCCTTGTAGGTATGCTCGCTGCACAACATCTTACAGCAACACCTGAGCTTGCCAGGTGATCTTCAGGTGAGCTTCATTGCACAGACAATCACAGGCTTTGTCACTGTATGTGTGCCTAAAATTTTGACTGTGTGACCAAAAGACTCAAAACCTTGCCACTTAAAAAAAAATTGGAGCTCTAAAAGGTAACTGAAAAACATCCAACCTAACATCTTTTGTTACCTTGTAAAATGAAATATACAGAAGGTAAACGCTTCAGGGATTTCACACGTGTTTCTGAGAAACTGCATGATAGTGAATTTTTCAAACTAGAAAATTCACAAAATTTTTCTACAGTTTTGGTTTCGGTAGAATCTATTTTCTGCTTTTTCTTTGCAGGTTCCTTCTCTTTCTTTTCTGCAGAATGTATTGTTTTTCTTTCCTCTCTGTGAAGAAAAAATAAATGTTGTACTATTATGCTTAATGTACATCAACCATTGACAATTCTGGCCAAGAAGTCAAAATTGTGGCTGACTTACTCAACATATCTGTGTTTACCAAGATCTGCAAACATGTAACCATAGAAACCAAACACATCAGAAGCAAAGAATTTTATGTTCTTGGCTCTGCACCTCTCATCTAGATTAGCCTGTGAATGAGTCAGAGAAGACAATCAAATCACATCATTTGTTTGTCTATAAAGGCTAGCAGCTTTAACTTAATAAATTTAGCTTCAATGCCAACCAATCAACTCTTAAAATAGTATCTATAATCAAGCAAAGCCATTTTAGCTGGCTGTCACTATTTCCTCTTAACTAACAAGGACAATAACTCTTTCTGCTCAATGATAGCAGTTTTTTTTAGAGAAGGGGGCTTTAAAAGTTGTAAAATGCTTCAAATGGATCATATAATTTCAACATAAAATTGTAAATTTAAAAAAAATACTATACATTCATATTTGGTTACATGATTTTACTTCTATTTAAATACACTTTGCGCAACAGGAACCATTGCCTATAGCAAAATAACTAAACATTAAAAAATAACAAAGAAACATATGCTTACAAGAATATCAGAAGAACACCCTGTAGCAACCACAACATCAAAGTCATCTAGGAAAGTGTCTGCTTTGGCTGTGATGTTATTCTTATCTGCGCTGACTGCCACCATTGGGTTCAATGCCTGGGTTCTTGCAAGTGATGCCTCTGCTCTCTGATTAACAACAAATTCGAGGTTTGAGGACTATTCAAATTTAAACATACTTCTAGTGTTGGAAAAGTGTTGGAAAATGTTATGTTTCTAATACATTTACCAAAAAGACCCTATAAGGGCACTTTTATAGCCAAGTTCATTTTTGTGCAACCTCAGGGAATCAAAAAACCTTGTCTTGTTTGAAAAAAGTAGATAGTCTATTAACCGTCTAAAACAATTGATCCTTATACATACAATGAACACAATCCAGAAGCCCAAACACAACAATTAAATGTCAACAAGTGATGAAAGATAGTTAGAAACAAGATTAAGAAGGATGTAATATGTTTAATCCTATAACTTGAGGACAGCTGCTCATTAGGGCTTTTTACAACACAAGCAAAGTTTTCACCGTCCTCTTGTCACTTGTAGTCGATAAAGTGGCAACCACTGCAACATTAGTAGATGAAATATATATGAAATATATATATAAGGTTGTCTTTGGACCTGTCTTGTAATAAAACCCACTCACATTTGCATAGCCGTCAACTCTCACCCAAATTTGGCCAAGTAAAAAAAAATACATTTTTATTGTTTCCGCCAGCATCCTTTTTCGGGGCCACATCAAAATTTTTGGTATTATTTATTTAGTTATTTTTTCCTGCTTTTTTGATTTTTTGTCCCTCAGAGGTTCAAACTTTGTGCGTTAGCGGTGCCAGGGCACTGAAATAAAGGCAGACGTTCCTGTTTCAAGGCTTTTCTTATGATTTGTTTCACCCATTCGCAACATCACGGAAATTTCCTTTGTAAATCATACAAAATCTTTGATAAACCGAGAAGAAAAAATAAAAAATAAAAAGGGCTGCATGCTTCTATTTTGATCTTATCAGGAGGATAAACATGTTTTTATTTTTACTTGACCTTAGGCGGGTGTAACAAGATTTTTTACCTCATCACAAGCCTAATTTTTGTGAGAATGTTCATACATTTTCTGTATTTACTCGCCTTGCTCTATTAAGTATTTTCACATACACCTATTTAAAAAAAGGTTGTCAGTGCAAATGGTGAATGGCAAATAGTAAATGACAGTTCTAAGCCCGAATGGTGCTTCTTAGTACTAATCATTCGTAAAATTAAAGGTGTTAAATAAAGTCTAGCAATGTCAGAGACATACATTGATTATCTTCAATGGATAATTGTTTGATTTATCCATATTCTTCAGCATTTAGTAGAAATTTAATGACACCCATGGTTCCTTTCGGTCCTAGAACTGCCATTTGCCAATCGCCATTTGCAGTTTCGCACTGACAACATTTTTTGAAAAAGGTATATTTACTGTATTTTACCCGATTTCACAAGATTTCTGTCAAAGTTAGGTCGAGAGCTATGATTTTGAACTTATTTTCCAAAGTTTGCACACCAGCCTAACTCTGGTACTTATATTAATGAAATTAGTTATAAAGTAGTAGTAGTATCCATATAAAGTATTAGTATATACAGCTCTTAATTTTAGTATTTACAGATATATATATATATTTTTTTCCTCTCATTTCGATGTTTTGGTTGTGTCCCCATATTAGTCCGGACTTCGTTTCCTGAGCTAGACGGTCTCCGACACTTTAATAAAGTTTATCATTCATTCATTCATCCATTCATACGGCACTCCACTGCGCAATGCTGGCACAGTTTGCACAGGGCTTAAGAATTTTTAAATGATTTTTGTACTCACGTTTTTCCCCAATGCTTCTCGTGGAGCTAAGAACTGAGAGACAAAGTCCCTTTCTGTCACTGGATTGTTGTCAAGCATGGTCAGAGATTTCACTCCTGAGAGAACAAGGTTCTTACAGATTTCTGCTCCAATACCAGCAAGGCCAACTACTAGAATACGGGAGGCCCTTAGTCTGAAAACATATAAAAGTCGATGAAGCAAAAACACACACACTTAAAATACTCAAGAAAGAGTTAAACTTGAAAACAAAACAATGCTGCAAAGGGCACATGTTTTGTTCTCCGATTTCACGTGCAGTTCTAAATACCTTTTCTGTGCATCTAGTCCCCATAAGCGAATTTGCCTGTCGTACAAGGCTGCCTCTGCTTCTGTAATTGGCTCACCATTCTTGTTGTCTCCCATAATGTGAAAAAATCAACGGAAAATTGTACAGAAACTCCCCGCGAGTTTGGGCGAGTATGACGTTTATTCGAAAATGGCGGGAAGATACGCATGCGTCGAGCTTCTCAAAAACTTTACTGACACCAAATAACAGCGAAACCGCTGAATTGATTAGCTGTGGGCACAGAAACAAACATGGTGGACGAAACGTGAAAAAGTGTTTTTGAAAGGAATCGGTAATTTAGAGTTAACATGAGGGTGGTTGCACTAATCAGGTGAGTTCGATAAGAAGAAGGAAATGCGAGGTATACCACAGCTCGAGTCGAAAAACTTCGGAGGCGCATTCGCGGTGTGCTACTCCAGAAAATCATAAGAAATAGCATAATGATGGTAAAGATTATATACGCGTCGAGGTTGTTTTGGCTAAACAGCTTTTACTAAGGTCCCTATATTATACTCATTTTCGGCTCGATTTTCGTGAATTTTTCAGATTTTATTAATACATCTATGCTTTGTCAGATCCCGCAAGATTCACACTTGTTTGAAATCAAATTTTTTTTTTCATGCAAGGTAAATGGAAGCTTTTTTTTATATTAAAATAAAAATATCGAAATCTGCGCAATGAATTTTTTCTAAATCCACAGTAACACCTAACAATACTCCAGCTTGAAGCACACGAATTTTTGGCTTAAAACTGACCTGTCAAATTTCGCGATTGATGAATCTTTATTTTACGCCAAAATTGTCCTCGCAATCTTTGAAAAAATAAATGCACTCTTGCCTACAAAGATCCATCCCCGAATTTACGCCCCCTGCTAATTCAAAACCCTAAGGCAACTTGTGTGAGAGGGGCAAGAGGACCAGTGTTGCACAAGAATAAATTCGAGATGGTCAATTCGAGAGTATTTTTGTTAAGATAATTTGAAAACTAAAGTCTCCTGTAGGGAACATAGTATATAAGCTGTTTAGCCAAAACAACCTCGGCGTGCCACCTTAAGTAACTAAGAGAAATAATCTTCTTATTGTTTTTTTTTCTAGTGGTGGGAAGGATAGCTGTTACAACATGATGGAATGCGTGAGAAATGGCCATGAGATTGTTGCACTCGCCAATCTAAAACCAGAGAAAAAAGGTAGGCCATATTTTATTATTATAATTAAATACAGCTATTATCATTATCATAAGAATTTCATCATAATATCATTATCATTGTAATAAGCACACTCACCGTCATCACTCTCACCCTCACCCAGAGATGCCAATCCAATTTTATTTAATATGATTTCATTGGAAGATGATAATCCATTGTATGAGAAAAGACTATAATGAAAAATCAGAGAAAATATCATAAAAATTAGGCTTGATAATTTTTTGGTAGGCAGGGGTGGGGTATATTCATTTTTGGGGGAGAGGGGTGGGTATGCTGTCGCAGGCATTTGCGGTACGGAGAGCTCTCCTGCAGAAATCCACTTATAGATCTCACGAGGGTGTTAGTTAGATTAATTGTGCTATACAAGGGAATTATTGTTATAATCATTTCAATAGAAAAAAGGCAAAATGTCGATTTTCCGTAGATTAATTTTTCGGAATCAAGAAAAATTGCAAAAAAAGCGGAGATTTGGAGCTCCACGTGGGAGAGAGGGAGAAGGGTACCAAAATCTTGAGACTCCCACCTACTGCGTGAGAGTTGACAGGTATCCCCACCACTGCCAGTATTATCACCTGTCACTCATCATCATTTTCATCATTACATCATCATTTTTTATCATTGCCATCAACTTTATCCCCATCCCCATCAGCCCTAGCCATAACAATCGTCAGTGCTTAGTAATGCTTATCAATTATTAATAACACAACAATGTTATTATTGACAACTATGCATACCTGCCAACTCTCCCGGTTTTACCGGGAGACTCCCGTTTTTTTATCAAATCTCCCTGTCTCCCGGTTTTACCTTAAATCTCCCGGTTTATGACCAAATTTTAATCAGTCGAGTTGTTTTTGAAGTAAAAGTTGGATCCTAGCCACAAAGTTTAGCAATTCTTATACTGTAGTTTCTATCCAAGTTATGACGTTTTCAGTTTTTTTTAAAAAACTAAAAGGTCTTGGTAAAGGTAAACGACGTGTCCGCGGAAAAAAAATACTGTCGCACCGAAATTTTCGCTACATGTACAAACTATATATCTAATAAAAGATTGAATTATCTCCTGCAAGTTTTATTTTTGCAATAGCTAATTCCAAATGCACCTTCGCGTTATTGCGCATGCACTTGCACATAATTGCATCTCAATGACAGATGGATGATCTACCAAAGTGTTGAGGACTTTTTGTTATTTGACACTGTCAAAAAAATATCACAAATCAAAGTTGGAACTGGTATGACTATGTATGTAGTATCATTAGCTGGATTTGTTATTGTGTAAATGGAAGGGCTTTGATACAACTCTTGCTATTGTATTGTCTCAATAGATGAGCTGGACAGCTACATGTTTCAAAGTGTTGGTCACAATGCTATCAACCTTTATGCTGAAGCTATGGAACTACCCCTCTATCAGCGAATTATCTCGGGTTCTTCTGTTGAGCTTGGAAAGAACTATAAAATTAACAAAGATGATGAAGTTGAAGATTTATTTGAGCTGCTGAAGTCCATTCAGGTAAAGCATGGTATAAACATTGGTATGAAACAGGAAAATTATGCATCATTATTAACAAAAACAGATGATATTTCTATTTTAAGGAAAAGATGGAGTTTGATGCTATTGCAGTTGGAGCCATCCTATCTGATTATCAACGAGTTCGTGTTGAGCATGTGTGAGTAGAATGATTATACATATGTTATTTCAAGTTTTGTGTTATGTGAATATCTTTGGTCTCCAACTATTGAGGCATATGACTTCCGCCATATCAACAAAATCCCTCCCCCCTCCCAAAGGTTTTATCTATAAAAAGATATTGTCAGAACTGCTTATTAAGAATGATATACACAAATTTCCATTTGACTGCCAGGAGCCCATCACTAAGTGCATACAACACAAGTAACCCATCTCTAGGAGAGTACAATTCATGTCACCCATCACTGGAAGTGTACAACACAGGTATCCCATGACTAGGAGTCTAGAACACAGGTAGCCCATCACTAGAATCATACAACACAGGTGGCCCATCTCTAGGAGCATACAGCACAGATAGCCCCTCGCTAGGAGCATACAACACAGGTAGCCCATCTCTAGAATCTTACAACACAGGTGGCTCATCTCTAGGAGCATACAACACAGGTAGCCCAGGCTCTGGCTGTGTGTAAGAACCAGGCTTAAAAATAAATCTTGTGTAATTAAGGAAACCTGTTTTAAATCAAACATTAATTGGATGTCAATTGTGTTTGGGTTGCAAAGTTGAAAGTTCAAGCCTAAGAAAGGCTGAATGACCTGATTTGATTGGCTGACTGTTTTTAGAAATAGGTTCGCAAAGTTTCTATTACCCTTTCTGAACTGCATAATTTAGAAAACTCCACAAATAGGGTATATATATTACATTTTTTTAATTTTGAGAAAAAAAGTGAATTATCTGGCAGTGAGTGTATATTTTGTCTTGTGTGACAGGTGCACACGTCTTGGCATTGCCTCTTTAAGTTACCTTTGGAGAAGAGACCAAAAAGAACTCTATACAGAGATGCTTTCTAGTGGACTTGTTGCCATCATCATTAAGGTGGCTGTCATGGGTAAGGACCAGGTTGCTTAATCTTGTTGAATGCTATATACCACATCCTGCGCACCCCCTATGTATGCCCCTGATCTTATATATTATGTACCATATGCTCAATAGTATTGATTGATGTTTGTCTCATGTACAGTAGCTTTTCAAACCCAGTTCCAATATAAATGGGACGTCTGTATTGTGTGTTTAAGGTCTGTCTCCAAGAAAGCATCTTGGTTTGACAATGGAGCAGTTATTTCCAACTGTTTGTAAGCTTGTAAGTAAATATTGAATTGAGTTGTATTTAACAATGGACCAAACTGACTAAAAATATAGTGTGTCATTACTTATAATATATAGTGTAAAAAAGTCTAATATAGTCTAAAATATAGTGTATGTCAAGACTACTAATACCACAGTTGCTTGAATAACTTCATCACCAAATAAGCATCTCACCTAAAAGGAACAATATGAATAAGCACCTCATAGACATGTTGCACTTCATAGACTCACAACAATAAGGTCTGTGCCTTAGGAAGGAAGTAACAAAAACTGACAGAACTATCGCCTCAACAATTATTAGCCACATTTTTTGTGCTTTGTTTAGAGATAGAACAGATTATAAAAGGTGCCTCCCTTAATAAGAACTTCACTGTAATTATAAACAATTACACATGTTTTTAGTTACACATGCACCCTGCGCCTTTCGTTTACGAGTCACAACTGTGTTTTGGTGGACGTCAATCATAACTTTGGAATTCTTCCAATTCTGCATCTGTCACAGCTTTAGATTGATCACAACCAAAACAACATCAAAGTAGATCGCCTTCTTAGCTACTGTCAACAAAAAATACAAATAAACACAAAGCCAGCAGTTTAATAAAGTTTGAATTGTTTCTTAGCTTTGCGTTGTTGTTGATATAGTGCTTATGTACATATGTATCTCTTGTCTGCTTTCTTGATACTGTAGCAGTCTAACAGCTGCCATATTTGCATATGGCTTATGTCACCAAAATCCAGTCGCAAGTCAGAAACAAAAACACAAGACATGTGTGACTGAAAACAAGTACCCTTGCGCTTACTTTTAATTGGTAGTCAATACCCTTCAATCTGTTATCTGCTTTATTCGTTGTTTTTACCCTTTATTTATTTAAGAATAATGAAATTGGAATGAATATCTGTGGTGAGGGAGGAGAGTTTGAGTCCTTTACTCTGGATTGTCCATTATTCAAGAAACGTATCATCATGTGAGTATATTTTAAGAGATAAATTATTAAAAATATTCCAAACCAATAAGTAGAAAGTTACTAAAAATCTTGTCTTTAGTGATGAGTCTGAGGTTGTCATCCATTCAGATGATGCCTTTGCCGAGGTTGGTTTCCTGCGACTGAAAGCCATGCACCTTGAAGACAAACAAATGGTAATATAATAGTGATATTATACTTTTATTGCAATCGATGTTTGTTTGGAAGGGCGTCTTGGGAACATTATTCTATTAATCCTTTTTGAGCATTGTTTTGGAAGACTGAGCTCTTTATACATCATCAACTAATTTAGGATACACTTGCAATATTTGTGCATTTTAGAGTTTAAGTTTGATCAAAAACTGCAAAGAGCAGACTTGTTATTTCTGCTGTGATGACATTGAGAATGTACCCGAAGAAAGCACACATGAACAAGCAACAAAGGTGAGCCAAAAACTGTGCTGAAAGTGATAATATTACAGTATAGGTTTTTTGAGTTAGTCTATCACTAGGAGCAAACAACTGTGATATATGTCCTTTGAGCCATCCCATCAATTGGAGCGTATAACTGCGATAAAGGTACTTTAAGGGAACCCATCACTAAAAGCACACAAATATGATATATGTAGTATGCAGTGAGCCCATTATTAGGAGTGCACAACTGTGTTATATATGTCTCTTTTAGCCCCTGTCAACCTAGGGGCTCAACCTAAGTGTATTTTTTCAAACTACTATTATACAGAAGTGGTTTAAAGTAATTCTAAATTAATGCAGCATTCAAATTTATGTCACATTTGATTAATCTACACTGCTCATGCTGATCGCCAGGTTTCATCTAACACAGACCAGCCTGAGCTACCCATTATTACATTTTCTTGTGGATTCCTTGAGTGCAAAGGTGGGTACTGAGATCGTAAATTTTGAAAATCCAAATAGTAACTAAGCGTGAGGTAACTTTACCATGTGTTTTTCTGACTACACTGATTATGTTTTCACCTGTGTGTTAAAGTGTTCGTTCTTATGTCTTTTTGCTTATGTGTTTACATGTCTCTTATCATGTTTTTTCTTGTGGGGCATGTTTTTTACATGTTCTATCTTGCCATCTGTCTCCTTGCCCATGTGTTCACATGTTCTCTCTTTGCCATTTGTCTCCTTTTCATGTGTTCATATGTTCGCTGTTGCCATGTGTCTCCTTGCCATTGTGTTACCATGTTTGCCCTTGTCGTGCGCCTCCTTGCCCATGTGTTCACATGTTCGCTCTTGTCATGTGTCTCCTTGCCCATGTGTTCACATGTTTGCCCTTGTCATGTGTCTCCTTGCCCATGTGTTCACATGTTCGCTCTTGTCATGTGTCTCCTTGTCCATGTGTTCACATGTTTGCCCCAGTCATGTGTCTCCTTGTCCATGTGTTCACATGTTTGCTCTTGTCATGTGTCTCCTTGCCCATGTGTTCACATGTTTGCTCTTGTCATGTGTCTCCTTGTCCATGTGTTCACATGTTCGCTCTTGTCATGTGTCTCCTTGTCCATGTGTTCACATGTTCGCTCTTGTCATGTGTCTCCTTGTCAATGTGTTCACATGTTTGCCCTAGTCATGTGTCTCCTTGCCCATGTGTTCACATGTTTGCCCTAGTCATGTGTCTCCTTGCCCATGTGTTCACATGTTCACTCTTGTCATGTGTCTCCTTGCCCATGTGTTCACATGTTCGCCCTAGTCATGTGTCTCCTTGTCCATGTGTTCACATGTTCGCTCTTGTCATGTGTCTCCTTGCCCATGTGTTCACATGTTTGCCCTTGTCATGTGTCTCCTTGCCCATGTGTTCACATGTTCGCTCTTGTCATGTGTCTCCTTGTCCATGTGTTCACATGTTTGCCCTTGTCATGTGTCTCCTTGCCCATGTGCTCACATGTTTGCTCTTGTCATGTGTCTCCTTGCCCATGTGTTCACATGTTCGCTCTTGTCATGTGTCTCCTTGTCCATGTGTTCACATGTTCTCTCTTGCCATGTGTCTCCTTGTCCATGTGTTTATATGTTCGCTCTTGTCGTGTGTCTCCTTGTCCATGTGCTCACATGTTTGCCCTAGTCATGTGTCTCCTTGCCCATGTGTTCACATGTTCGCTCTTGTCATGTGTCTCCATGCCCATGTGTTTACATGTTCTCTCTTGCCATGTGTCTCCTTGTCCATGTGTTCACATGTTCTCTCTTGTCATGTGTCTCCTTGTCTATGTGTTCACATGTTCGCTCTTGTCATGTGTATCCTTGTCCGTGTGTTCACATGTTTGCCCTAGTCATGTGTCTCCTTGCCCATGTGTTCACATGTTTGCTCTTGCCAAGTGTCTCCTTGCCAATGTGTTACCATGTTTGCCCTTGACATGTGTCTCCCTGCCCGTGTGTTCACATGTTCTCTCTTGTCATTTGTCTCCTTGCCCAGGTGTTCCCATGTTTGCCCTTGTCACGTGTCTTTCCCGTGTGCTCTAGGGTCCAATAACAAGGCAGCTTTGAAGACTGATGGCTTTATGTGGATCTCAGAGGTGTGCGCATATGCCTCACCCGGTTCATCAGTTGAGGAGGTGACCGCTACGGCCATGAACAAACTTGCAGGTAAGTTATCAGTTTCATAAAATCATGATCAATAAAATCATGAAATCAGTATCACTCTTATTACGTTTTTCTAGTGACACTTACTGTAATTTTCATTATTCTGTGAAATCTTGTCAATAATTATCTTGCTGCCAAACCACATCCCTGCTTCTGTCATTTAAACTAACAGAATGACATTTGGTGTTTTTTTTATTGGTCTTGCTGTGAGGTCGGGTGATTAAAGACCATTTCATTACTGGATAATGAAAACGGTTCAAGGATTTTGAATAACGGAAGCCAGAATGTGATTTAGCTGCTGGAAATCGTTGGTGAGAGTGAACATAATTAAAATCACGTAAACAAAGCTCTTATACTGCTGGGGACCTTTTTTGTTCTCGTTTGTCTTAGAGGAGGTTTGCCGTCTCGACGCGTCCCTGGAAGATGTAATCATTGTAAACCTGTTTATAAAAGACATGAAGCATTTTGGAAAAGTAAACTCTGTGTACAAGAAATTTTTCCCACTTAACCCACCTGCAAGGTGAGCAAATCAGTGCAATTCCACCATATAGACGTCATTACTACATCTATAACATTTCACATGATATTGTTGACGTCATTATCATTAGCAGCGTTCTTATCCTCTTTATCATCTATAGCTTGGCTAATGTCATCAACATCATTACATGATAGGTGCATTGTCATCAACATCATCACATGATAGGTGCATATTTATCAACATTATTACATGATGGGTGCATTGTAATCAATATCATCACATGATAGATGCATTTTCAACATAATCAGTACATGATAGGTGCATTTGTTATCAACATAATCGCATGATAGGTGCATATTTATCAACATCATTACGTGATAGGTGCATATCTATCAACATCATCACAAGATAGGTGCATTTTCATCAACGCCATCACATGATAGGTGCATTGTCATCAACATCTTTGCATGATAGGTGCATATTTATCAACATCATCACTTGATTGGTGTATTTTCATCAACATCATCACATGATAGGTGCATTTTCATCAACATCTTTGCATGGTAGGTGCACTTTCATCATTACTTGATAGGTGCATTGTAGAAGTTTTATTAATGAAATGTACCTATGATAGGGCGTGCGTGGAACTCGATCTTAACGAAGATATCCTACTCAAAATGGACTGTCTAGTCTACAACCAGCCGTCAGCGAAGGACTTTGACAATGATGACTTCGACTGTATCCCAGTTCGAGAAGCAATGCACGTCCAGAGCATTTCCTACTGGGCCCCAGCCAATATCGGCCCCTACAGTCAAGCTGTCAAGGTAGGAAACATGCATTCCTTGGTGTGACCTGAAAACACTAGTAGCGGATCTAGGGGGAGGGTTTAGGGGTTTTAACCCCCCTTTGGGCTGCCAGAAAGCCATACGTAACAGAAAAAAATTACCCCCTCCCCCTTTGTCACTGAGCCAAACCCCCCTTTAGCGAAAAGCTAGATCCGCCCTTGAACACTAAACGTGCAACATACATGAGATTGCTGTCAGTGGCACCATAAGCATGCTCAGTAGAGGTCCAACTCTCCCTCATGGTCGTATCAAATGCGCATGCGCGAATTGTAAAATTTACCCTTTAGGAAAAACAGCCATTGGCCAAACTAGAAATACAATCTATCATTAGTTTTTTTATCAGTTAATTAATAGGGCAGATCCAATATTCTTTCTTAACAACTTCATCGCGATCATTCCAATTATGCAATTGACATCTATTGACCTGTAAGAAAAATAGGTCTTAAGGCAAAATGCGTGAAATGCGTATTTTTCCAAAATCGAAAGAGCCTGTTTTTGTTGTTTTGTATTTCCTTTCCGATCTTGGACATTTCTCCCCTCCATAACGTGATACGTCCACAACAGCGCATTATCCTCAACCGATATCTCCATTTCATGCTGCTTACCCTTTCTTTCAGGCAGGAGCGTTGATGTTTGTGTCTGGCAATATCGGTTTATGGCCGGCAAGCATGAAGCTAGTTGACGGCGGAGTTTCCACACAAGCTGCACTCTCATTACGGCACGTTGACAGAATTGTATCAGCTTTCTCCGCCCACGGAAATCTCCGTAACACGCTCAGCGGCGTCTGCTACCTGACATGCGCACAACATATCCCTGTTGCGAGGAAAGCGTGGTCCCTAGCAACCAGAGCGAAGGTGAAGCAATTTATGTGATGTGTATATCGTCTTTGGAGGGAATGCAATTAGGTGGAGTAATCCTCTACCAGTGACCAAATAACAGAAATTTTAGCTATGGAACGATGTTACGTCATAACCGCGGAGGTCTGGGGCGTAGTAAAGTTGTCTTTCGATAAAGCTTATTTTATAGTATAACTAGAAAGACTACAGGCAAGCTGTGGAAATAAGATGGTCTGCGTAGGCGTGGTGTGGACAAGCTATGAATCAAACATAAGGTTGAAAAAGAATGTTGTACGCCTCTGTAAAACAGAGTAGTTGCGCTGACGTTTCGAGCGTAAGCACTTCGTTAGTCCCTTCTAGCGTCTTTTTTTTGTTCCGACAAAGGATTAACGCTTGAAATGTCAGCGCAACTACTCTGTTTTACAGAGGCGTACAACATTCTTTTTCAACCTTTTGTTGATTCATAGCGTATCTTAATTTAGACTTTTTTCTTCTTTCCTTGCAGAGAGCTCTTGATGACGATTCGTCAGATGACGTGGATGGTCTAATGGCGTACATCGTGGTGCCAAATCTCCCCAAGGAAGCCCTAGTGGAATGGCAAGTGGCATGTTCCCAGAATGCTCCACGGACGTGGAAACGTAAGTAATTTTCAAACGCCGGTTTTGAATGAATCGAATATATGCAATTTGTTGTGTCTGTTCCCTTTTGTTGAGTTTGATTCTTTTTCGAGGCAGTTTATCAAATGATATCGCGCGCTCTGATTGGTTCGCTATTTCGGAATAATGGACAGTATGCACTCTCGAGACACGGGATGATGAATGGATAAGCGAAATATCCTCAGAAAACTCACCTTTCAAAATCATTTGTATCTCAGTTCGTGTGATTACTCAACAGATTACTCAAGCTCGTTGTTCCAAAGTGGCTGCACACTGGACTTCAAGAGCGTGTATGAAACGGCTGGCGCTATATCCAGTTGTGTGGTGAATTGTTCTATAGGTAAGATTATCTATTCGCCGCCAATATGTCTAATTCTTAACAATAAATCAATTATGATCCATAAAACCGTGAACCGTTGATAGACTGCCCGTTTCTAAGGCGCATAATGATTATAACACACAGGAAGCCGCTAAGGGCGTGTTCATACTCTGAGGGGGGGAGGGGTGGAGTCAAGACACCTTTGTCCCCCCCCTCCTTTACAACCCCCAGAAATTTAGTAGAACTCATAGAATATTGGTATTCCCCCTTCCCTTTGAGGCCCCGTTTTCATTTTTTTCGGAGCCCCCTTCTGGGTGGTTTAACACTTTCGAAGAACGCCTCCCCCCTCCCCCATATCTTCCCCTCTTGTAGAGAGGCAAAGACAATAAAGGGTTGAGTTATTTCCGGTTTGAGACGTCTCGCTATGAAGTTGCCAAAAATCCAAGCACTTTTTCATGAATAAATAAAACTTTAGGCATGCTTAAAGCGCACAATCTTTTCACCGCCATCTTTCGAAAATAATATGATAATTCTTCTTTGTAGTGTCTTCAGAAATTAACCTGGATGATGTGATGCCATCTTTTATTAAAGAACTGCAGCGGATATCCATACAAAATGGCTTCTTGTCAACCCATCTGCTCTTATTGAGGATATTTTACCTCAAGTCGGCATTAAGGCGACGAGAAGTGGAGATGGAAGTTTTTTTGTCTCGTACTTTACAAGACCTCTTGCCGTCACAAGTTCGTATTTCCCTTCTACCGGTGGAAGGGCTCGGAGACAATGCAGTCATCATGATAAGCTGCCACTTCCACAAATAGAACGATCTTGCCAGGCTAATCCCGAGGATAGATAGCCAGCTCTAATCCACCATCAAAGCGAATGCTATTTATTATAGTCAGGACATGATTTAACTGGTCGTACTCAGGGCGTCGGAGCCATAGGATGTGAGGGGAAAAAAAGAGGTAGAGAGGGGTCTTATCTTGCTTCTTCCTTTCTTTTATATACTTCTACAGTCTTTCTTGTCTGGAGTTGATCTCTGAGGGTTTCTTTTAGATGGCAAACTAGCGTTTTGTAGACGGCAATTAAATTTTTTTTCAATATATTTATTTTCTTGTTTTCTGTCGAAAACTGGAAGCTGCTATGTTTGTTGTTGCCACCAAAACTGGAAAAAAGGGGGCGAATTTGCCATCACTCTTGTATTCACGTGGATACTCTTGGTGCAGGTGTTCGTTTCAATACTCAGTTGCATGGAAGAAATTATTGAATTACTTTAGGCGAACTAGAGACAAACCAGCGTCAATACGTAAGGGGAGGGGAGGGGGCACCACGGCCAGTTTTTTCTTGTATTTCGCTGTGCCTTTTAGCCAAAGATTGCTTGTTTGCTCATTTTTTAGGGGTTGGGGAGTTCGTTACCGACTCGTCATATATAAAATTATAGGGAAAAGTCGAAAGGTTCCAACGTTTTGAACTTTACTTTTAGTCCTTGATCAGGGCACTTTTCCGTTCAACCTGACATTCCTCAGATATCATACAGTGGGTCCCTAAGAACTTTGATAAATTTGTTCCGACATTTCATCCAGACTCTCTCGACATCGTCTCTCGAATACGCCCAAAATCTAAGCATCAGAGCCCGATTATCCCTCGTGACCTCCTTTAGGTACTTGTTGTTCTTGTTTATGTGCATATTTTGACTGGAAATGACGAAAAGCATACACATGCGTGCTGCGACAAGAAGATACAGCATCCGGTACTCCACGGCCGGGACAGGAAATAGTGCCTGGTAACCAGCCAATAAGTAACCGCTAACCTCGATATTGCAGTTGCCTTCCATAAACGCTGCCATAGCAACGACAATCTCGTTAATAACCATTGAGCTTGCAATGTCTCCAAAGTCTACTAATCCGGTTATTGATAATGAGTCTTCCTGCTCGTTGTAGATGCCGAGTATGTTTGACGGGCGCATGTCGTTATGCAGTGTCCCATAGCGGAATTGCTCCATTAGAGGGACCACCTCGGACGCAAAACTCGCGAAGATTTCACGCACAACAACCCTGTCTTTAGGACTTGGGAGGAGACAGACGTAGGGCTCTAGGTCTTGGAAGTTCTTTAGATCATATCTGTCGTACCTTGCGTCTATGGCTAGGTGTGAGAATCCCTATTGAATCGTAGAAAATGGTAGAAAGTTATAGTAATGCACGTGTTATGAAATGCGAGTGTAGTTGAACAGTGTTTTAACCTTGTAAATGCATGGGATGGGAAGACGATATATTTACGAGGATAAAGATACAACCCTTCCCTGTTGCTTGACTTTCACTCGTGGACACTGTAACCCTCTGCACATGCTCGAGGTTTCAGAATTACACAGGGTCCCCCTCTCACAGTATTCCGACAGTAACCCGAGTACAGTAACAGTAACCCGAGTACAGTAACGGTAACCCAAGTACAGTAACCCGAGTACAATAACAGTAACCCGAGTACAATAACAGTAACCCGAGTACAGTAACCCGAGTTCAGTAACAGTAACCCGAGTACAGTAACAGTAACCCGAGCACAGTAACCCGAATACAGTAACAATAACCCGAGTACCAAGAAGGGTAGAGAGAGCGTGAAACTCATGCTTTTTCGTACTACGAGGCTCCTTAGCAGCTTGGGAAATGATACGTTATTACCCTGACCTGCAATGAGCCGCTGACTGACCCAATGAACTCGCCAACCTGGTACAGCATTTTGCTCGTTGTACTGATAGACGCGAGTGTTTCCCCAGGGACCAGTTCCAGAAGTCGAATGATACATCGCTCCGTACCGTCCTTACCATTTTCTTTGATGCTTCCGCGAACCGGCAAATCAGCTTTAGCGAGCCGTTTGTCGTTCCAAGCCTTCAGGACCATAGGACAAGGATAACCCCTCTCTCTCAAATAATCTATAGCCGCATTTTCCGCGTAAATCAATTCCTCATTAGAACTATCGCTAGAATTCAAAATCTTCAAAACGAACTTTCCACTCGCCTGGAACGCTGTACTAAATCCCTCGATAAAAAAGTTCCTATCGCTAGTGCTAATTAGTTCTTTAACTTCTGTGATAGGAGTTATACAAAATAAGGATCGTGCAAGGTGGCCAGCCTCGCTACAAGACACCTCGGGTCGCCTGAATACCCGCTCTACCATCCTAGCGATGTTACAACTGAGGACTGTTTGAGCTTGTTCAAACGGCAAAATTTTGTAATGGTAGAGTGATTCCACTTAACGCTTCTAATACCTTAAGAATGCGAATACTATTAGCCCTTGTCTCTTTTGGGGGTTTCCTTTAAAGGTCATTGTTAAAAGAACAATTGATATTTCATGCACATTTTGCTTGCTTGTTCGACTTGCTTGTTTTCCACAAGAAGTGTCCCAAATCTGGGCTCATTTTGTGTGTCTCAAGCAGCAATTATTTGTCTTTTGAGTTATGCGAGGATATAATCCAAGCGATGCACAGGGATTAGTTATGCGGAAAATATAATAACCCGACTTGCGCTGAGACGAACATCTAGGAGGCCACACAAATGAACAACATGAAAAGAAAGAAATCTATCGTAAAGAACTAAGCTTACAAGTTATACGATTGTTTATATTGGTTAGGTGTATGATAAGCCTCGAACAAACAGAATCAATTCATCGAGCTTTGTCCTAGGCGATATTGAAGCCTTCTCCTGTTTACAAAGATCTTACAATACAATAAGAGCACAGAGCGCGAAATGTTGCATGACATTTTATTCAAGAAAAAAGATAATGTTTACCTACCCCCTCCCTCACACACAGATGTACAGATGTTTCTTTTTTTTTTTTAAGGTTTGTAAAATACAGAACGTCGAGATATTCGCGCCAACGCGCTGAAATTCAAAAATACCATTCAAATACATAAAGGCGAATTAGGGCGTGCGCGAAATATCAATGTCCACAAGAGCTGACGTTTCAACCAAATTCTCATAAAAGTGAGTCTTTATTCTTCCCAAGGCGATGTAACACTTTTCTCATTATTAAAAATTGTTGTATTCCTAGTGGCTGCCATGATCATAAATACTAGCTAAATATATCTACATTGCATATGGGACAGGTCCATAAAATTTCGATATGGTTCGTCGCGGTACCCCAAGCTACGCGCTCTTGGTCGTCTTCTTGTTACGCTGATCAAACATGTCGAGAGTGGCACCAAGCGCCCAGCTTAGTTCCACACCATCTATCTTCTTCCGCAACTACAACGATAGTAAAGGGATACACATGTTAAAATAAGTAGAAGGCGCAGAGTATTATTAATGTCCGATGAGGAGCAGTCATACCAACGGGAGTGGGGTTGACGAAGGTCCTCAAATTTTAACTAAGGGTTAAGGGCCTTCTGTTTTTTTAATAAGGCCCTGAAAATGGATGAAAAATTAAGAGGGATTCTGAGCAGCAGCTAATGAGTGTCCCCAATAAATCCGACCCATATTGCGATAAACGGGGGATAACGTGCCCCTCGTTTGAGGGGACCAAGAAAATGAAGAACTTACAATCAACTGGCGGTCCTGCTTGAAGCCATACCCGTCCATCAGTAGTGCGATGATGTAAGTGGCGTCCATGCACAGCAAGGGATTCGATCTTAGCTCGGTCGACGAGCAAACTAGAGGGAACATGAAATTTGACATGTGAGGGCACACACAGACGAATACTCACGTGCAGCATACATCCCTAAACAATAAAACGAATTCCTTACTTGAACAAGGTCAAACTTAGATCCTTTAGGTAAGGCATACAGACAGAATAGCCCTAGTGAGAACACCCACTTTTTGGCAGCCAAGGGGGGGGGGGGGGGGTGCACGCGCACACCCTACGCACAACCCCTGTGTACTTCCAAGCAAATACTGTACCGTTGTTCCAGAAACGCATCTTTGTTACTGACAAGCAAAGATCTGTGCCCCTGGTTTAGTGCTGGAATAGCTAGCCAAACTTACAAACAAGGGTTCACAAAATCTTGTACAAACCTTCTTTCGTTTTTTTAACATAGTCTTCCACAGATATAATTCCTCCATTTTTCTCATCTTTGAAAGGGAAAGAGCAGAAATAAACTCAGCATACATAAATCAATTAGTATGTTTGTGGCAGTCATAAATCAACCAGAGCTAATAATTACCTATCAAGCCTAGCTCGACAGCACGGTCATAGTAATATGAAAATGTGTAAAAAGTCCTCTGATTCATCTCATCTGATGATAAAACAGTTAAAAAACATAGTTACAGTGAGGACACAGAAAGCATGCCATGCTGAACAACTTTGACCAATCAGATTAGGCTTGAATTATCCGGCAGAACTAAGGTATATTTCTGTGTAATGTGAAAGAAAAATAGACAAAGCAATTTTGCCCAAAAGAGCTATCCAATACAGCCAGCAAGGACCTGTGTTTCACACGGTTGACTACACCTATAAGGTACAATAAACAACGTCCGGCGTTTCTCATTAGCTGAACTTTTTTTCAAAATGTTTACGGTGTTCAAGCCGAATCTGATTGGTCAAAGTTGTTCAGCATGGCCTTTTTCCTGTGTCCTTAGTGTAATTAGCAGAAACTTTCCAAGATTTCAAATTAATAAAAAAATAAGAAAAATAATTTATTACCATTCTTGTTAACTTTCTGTACCAAATTCTTTGCATGATTTAGACATAATTCGAAGCTATAACTTGAATGCCCCCTACACAAAAACACAACAGACTTGATTAATATTCCAAAATTCCATATTCTAAACAAAAAACATACTCTTTAACATTTACCTGACTTTGTGTGTTTGGCCTCCGAAGCTCCATGTGCCTTCTTGATTTACAGGAAGACAAGGCGTGTGACTAACATTCTCTCCCTGAGCTAGTGGGACCAAGGTGTTCATTTTATTGATGTTTTAAAAAAATATATAATTGCAAATTCTTTTGGTACTTACAGTCTAACATATAGTTTCCCTGAGCCATGATAGCGCCTCTTGCTGACATAAGTCCCAGCCCAAGATAGCTACAAAACAACATGCAACATGATAACAATATTGAATCATCAAAGCTAGATTGGCTGGTAAACAATTGATTTTTAGCCTATTTGGGCCACCTAAGTTTTCCAACACTCTCTGTCGTTTCTCCCCTCTTCACACTGTAACACACTATGTTTATGGGTTTCTTGCATCAGTAAATTGCATGCAACAGCTTACCTGTGAGAATAAAGAATATATTTACTACCAAATACTCCAACTGACTGAATGAAACCTTTAGGAGCCTGAGACACCGTGGCCTGTGGAACAAAGAAACCACCATGCATGAGTAAAACAGTGAAATTGCCACGTTTAATGTCATTATTTGTATTTAGTTCTTAACAATGAGGCTAATAACTATTGAGTAAAGCCAATATACTTAGGCCAAAAGAAAAGGCACACAATGAAGTGGAGATGGAGGCCAAATGTCTGTTAAACATGAGTTTTAATATTTGCACTGCATGTAGAGAAAGAGTGTCAGAGTGTTGTATGTCAAACTTTTGGATACCTTTATAAGAGGATGAAAGGTGACTTGTGTGGATCCCCCTCCAAGATCAAGAGCCCCCATCAATGAGTTGACACTCTTGTGAAAGCCTCCTGTAAATACATCAATGAGACCCTAACAGTAAAGTGACACTTCTGAGAAAGCCTATTGTAAACAAATTAGAAAAGCTGTGTCTGCAAAGTGACACATTCGAGAAAGTGAAAACAAATTAACAAGGCCCTATCCAGTGAAGTGATAAGGCCCCAAAAATTTCTACAGTTACAGTGAATGTTTAAAAAGAGGTAAAATTTGCAGTAAATTCAAGTGTCTGTCTTTTGGCATTCCAACAAAGAAAAGACTCCAAAATTTAAAAACAGTCATGTTCACCCAACACAGTTGCTAATTGATCATGATAAACCCCAGAATATATTAATTTTCAACAATATTATAAAGTCATCCCTCCAAATTTTGAGTAAAAGTATGATTTATCACCATCAGTGCTTTCAATAATCTGCAAATATTCAGAAATGAGGTGGTTTTCTATTCCAAATACCTTATACTGTTGCAATCTATGGTGTTGGCTTTCAAAGACCCAAAAACTCATATAAAGATTGCAAAAAACCTAACTGCATAGCTGTACGGAAAAAAAAATGTTAGATTTTATAAGCAAAAACAATAGTGCATGCCACCTTGAAATATTTGATTACCTGTGAGAAAATTGACAGTGACCCAAGCAAAGATGCCCTCATCCAATCCATCCATGATTGACACACAGTGGGGCTGATGGGCAGGGATATTGAAAGGAGAAGCACTGAACACTTCATATACCTAAGGAATAACACAGTTTACACAATAAATTGGATAGTATGCATGCTATGATTGGTCTTAAGCTGATGGACATTACTTTGTACATAGCTAATAAACAGTAGGTCCCAACAGACCTCATGTAAAAGATGCTTGGCAGATTTGACTGGGAGAAGTCTCAAACCTGCTGTCGCTTTGAGGGCCACAGGGGTGGCATGCCACTGATGAACAGGTATGACATCTTTTGCCTTCTGTAGTAAATCATATATTGTTTTTGCTCCCTTTAAAAAAAGCATAAAGTTAATATTACCTTTATCAAAGTGTCCCAACAAATCAGTGGTTGATCCAGGAATTCCAATGAGGGGAGGGGGAGCCACAGGCAGCCCAAACTCATTGATAGAATGTTAATATATGCACTTTAACGATCAAAATTGGTAATCTTTAAATTTGTGTTTTTTAAATAAAAATGACTCACAATGACTCCATTGTTGTGTTGTTTATTTCTCAACCAATTTTGAAGCCATTCAGCAGCGATTTTACAGGATTACTGATTTTTTTTATTATTCATATTTTGGGAGAAAAAAATCAGTACCCCTGTGAAATCGCTGCTGGATGGCTTCAAACTCGGTAGAGTAGTAAACAACACAACAAGTGAGTCATGATGAGTCATTTCTATTTCGAATTTTGCCCATTAAGGAAGCTAGCTGCCTGCAGTTTTCCAGTTGATATACTGCTCATGTTTAAAGGGCTACAGTTTCCGTTTGCGCAAAGCTTGGAATTTAAGATTAAGTCCATTTATCAAGTAAGGATTGAATTTTTGGAAAATGAGCTGTTGTCATTTGAGTTACCATAGCAACGAAACAATGGATAATGTACTTTTAGATTTTTGCAAATACACACTATACGAGGAAAATTATTTTTAAACCATACCCCTTAGACAAAACTTAGACAAAAAGACGTTTGCCTCCACATATTTGAAGTTATAAAAAAATCTGAAAGTCAGGTTTTAAGATATTTGCGGTTTTATTTTTTTGTTGCCTTTTTGTTTACTTCTACTTTCACGGACACTTATAAGTATAATTGTTGCATTTGAGGCTGTACAAATAAAACTTGTCGATAGAATTTTTTCTTACTTTCACAGATTAAACTTGATTTTAATAACATCTCCCTAGCAAAGCGCCGTGTAGGTTGGTATCTTTGAAGCCATCTAGAATTAACTTCAAACTTGGGTTATTTGACAGATCCCGCAAACGCGCTTTCTTTGTTTTGTACTAGTACATCGCATACACATTTCATGTCTAATGAGTTGATGTTTATAATTTATACTTATTGTCAATCAGATACTGTAGACTGGGAGCTTCGTTTAAGGTGGCAGGAAAGAAAAGACAACTTGCCTTTAAATTTTAACAGTCGATTGCATATAAGGTTAATATGAAAAACTGAAAATTTGAGCATCTTAGTGCTTTTCGTTTACAAGATATTCTAAATCAAAGTTGCGTTGCAAAGGAAAGTTTCGCTCCAATATTTTATACACAAGCTTTGAAAACAATGGCTATCAAAGTGGACCCATGCAGCTAATTTGACACATATTGACCAAATCCCCTTTACAAAGTCACGATTCCCAGGCAAAGTTTTGTCATCAGAAACTCTCCGATTTCACATATTGCTGCTGTGCCACTCGCTGCTTGCGCAAAACAACAGTGTGTTTAATCTTCTTGTTCCTTCCCTGTTCATTTAGAACTTTACTATGTCTGCGGAGTATAAATTAACTTTGAAGCTGTTGATTAAAAACAACAAATTTTGTTTCACATTTTGCTAGCAGAAACTGCATTCAAACAAATCTGCAATGCGATAAAGCTCTCCGGGTCATGACCCAAGCGCTGAACCTCATTGTTCTCTGTGACAGTTGCTATGTGGCGTCTCCAGAACGGCAAGTGATTGGTTTCGCAGGAAAAAAAGAGCTTCATATATGGTTATTTTGCCTAATAAAGCGTGGATTTTGAAAGTTTTTCTTCTCTTTTTGATGTAAACGATGTAAACACCATGAGCGAATGTGGTGAAGGAATGCGCTAAATTGCCTGGATTCAACTCGAGACAAAGACACAGACTCACAAAATATGCTCTATCTGTATCAGGATTTATTTGATGGAACTGAAACTTGGCAATCAAAAACTAGACATAGTTTAGAAACTTTTCATCAGAGAGCACCGTCCATTTATTTTTCATCGCGGAATAGTCTCGAGCGAAAACTGAATTTTGTTTTTTCGCAACTAATTTCTTGCATTTCAATTTTTTTGGTGCACTCTCATAAAAAGTTTCATTTTATACTTAGGTATTATATACTGGACTTATATTGGGTTACATTGGAACGCATTTTCTCTAGAGCAAAAATAGGCATTTTCGGCTTAATTGACAGTGTGCAGTAATTAGCCAAATTCCTCAAATTTCTTTTAGATATGACTAAAATGACAATTTTGACATGAAGTTGGATATTGTATCTTTTTGTTGTGAGAGTTTCGACCATTTTTATGCAAAAGTGGCCTCATAAATGTAATTTGTAACTTAGGGGAATTTGAGTGTGTATTTGTCTTGTTTGCACTTCGTACTGCCTTCAAGCCCTGTCATCTCCCTGGATCTTTTTGCAGCAATTTCAAAAAAATTTCAGTTATCAAGCTGGGCCAGCAAAAGATTTCGGGGTTGCCAGATAAACCCAGTTGGATGACTAGATTAGGCTACTTTTCTGGCCTTGTTTTTGTCTATTGACATCAAGGGTCATATTGATAAGTGTTCTGTTAAATTTCGTGAACTATTAAGTTTTATTTACGTTTATGTTTCTTATTTCGAAAATTTTCAATATATTTTGGACTAGCAAGCTTTATGCTAATTGCTTGTACCTTTTCACACAATATTCGCTGAGTATTTGAATAGCGAAGCTCAGGGGAATCGCAGAGTCTCGCCTGACAGTCCAATTAATCTAAAGTGTGTTTCTCTGAATATATGATGCATGAATAAAGCAATCAGCAAAATTAACAAGTAATTTTCTTACAAGAAACACACAGCTCCATAAAAGCTAAAGGGCTCTGGAAAGCGAATGGGGAGGAAAATTTTTGTAGCCATGGGTCGAAAGGCATGATCCATATGCACCTGGTACAATCGTCCAATTCTGCATTTTACTACGTTCATCCTTAGTCTTATTTTACCTTTTTAGGGTTATTTGCAAATGCTGAGAGTCCAGGTTTAACTTGTTTGAAGACTTCATTAGCTAGGCTAAGTGTACCATCTGCAAGGAGAAATAGAGAAAAGTAAGAATTTGTAACCTTACATAGGAGGTTCAAAAGCGCAAGAGTTACATTGAGTTTCCAGGTGGCAAAAAGAGCAAGTCTGACCTGGTAGTTTTCTGAATGAAAATACGTGTATTCTACTGCCAGTGCTTCCAGCATCAAACATGATGCCATGTTGAAGAGAAGCCATTGGATACGATACTGTGGGTTTCTCGCGAAAGGAGTACATATTTGATAAACTAAAGTCCCCTAAGCTTCTTGAGACAAGTCCCAATAAAAGTAATGCTATCATCATAGCGGCTAATGTCTTACAGCTTGTTAACCAAATCTTCACTTTGTAAGAGTACGACCGTAGCTTATAGCTGAGCATGTTTTCGCTTGGAGAAGAGCATTGGGCTTCGAGCTCTTTGTATGATGACTTCATCAATAACTTATACTTCGTATGGGGAACATTGAAACAATGATGTTTGCCAAGACGAATGACCTCGCAAATGACCAAGAAACTCTCTCTGTTAATTACTGTCGTAGGAGAGGCATCAAAGCTAAAGAAACTAAGTATGTCGCGCTTTGTACTGCACATCAACAGTGTTCTATCCAAATGTCCGCCATGTTGTCCACTATGCAAATGCGCCTGCGATCTAGCAAGCGGACCGAACACGTTGCAGTGTAGTACTTCATGTATGCACGAATCATAGATAAACCAGAAAAACATTCTTAGAGCTCAAACGCCGCCTAGCGCGACGAGTTCTAGAGTTTTCAAAGCCCTTTTCCAGCTCTTTCTTGTATAATTGCCTTATTTCTATTGCTTATCGACAAAGAGTCACTTTGCAGAGTTTTAAGGGAATGAAATGGGAATGGTTTGTTTGCAATCAATGAAAGTAAAATTTATGGATAAGGAAAAACTAAATGGTAGTTTGTAATTCAGGGCTGACATCATATGCAGATCACATGTCAACCTTACAAAATTCTTTGAGGGGGCATCCCTAATTTTATTGATTTCTTATCATCTCTTATACTTTTGTACTTTCGTGAGCACACTTGGGCCAAGGAGACGTAAGCCCTACAATAATCTGCAGTAAGTACAGCCAAAATTAACCATAATTGTGATTTTTATTCGCAGTCAGCCAAAACATGGAGTTCCCTTCAAGCCAACCCACTGTTATCCTGGTTTCAAAGCCTCAAACATCTCTCTATTTAGTTACCAGCAGAGCTCAGTGCAGAGGAGCTTGCCCCTGGCCACAAAATAGATAGAAGTTGAAGGCATATGACCCAGGGTAACCTATTGCTCTTGATACCCCCTTTCCTAAGAGCTCCTAAAATGGTCTGGATAATTGAACGGAAATTTTCTGATACAGATAAAAGTAAATCTAAAGAAAACTTTGGTAATAATCAAAGTCAGCCCATGCGTGACATCAGTTTTCCAAGGGTTGGAGTTTTTATTTCTCAAATGTTAGCACATTACAGCAAACTGGCAGATGTAGGAGTTGAATCTATCTGGCTCCTGCACCACCTGTTGCTGCCCCCGGAGCTCCAGGCTGTCTTTGCTGATTGGTCTCGGGCTAAATACGAAAATAAAACATATTTTAGGCACCAATAAAACAAACACAAGACAATAAGAAATGCTTGACAAAGAATCCTCTCCTTTCCACACACACAAACTAATTTCCTTTCTATGTACATGACCTTGTATTCTTTTTTAGAAATTCTTGGGTGATATGTGAAGGGATTCTTTATGATCAAATTCTTTTTAAAACTAAAGTATTGATGTTTTGTATTCTGACTAGAGTTTGCTGTTTATTTATTCTTGAATTTTAGATTATGCTTACCCTGCGCTGGAATCGTGGAGGAGGGGTACGGATCTTACGGTCCTCCTTGGATCTGTTTCTCACTACCTTGGAGTGGATAGCACAGCTCACACAGTAGTGTAGCTTGACATATAGTTTAGGAAGAGCGTACACTAGAAAAAAAAAATAAGGCTGAATCACACTTGAGACATGGAAATGCAAAATTATGGAATTTTTATTTTTTAGCAAAATATTTCATATTTTGCTAGAACAAAACCATTTGCATTTTGTCCATTGACATTTTCATTTGCCTGACAGGAGACTTTGCTATAAAAGGGATAGGACAGTCCACATTTGCCTGGCTTTATTTAACATAAAACTATGATAGAAAAGGGATAGGACCACTCACTAATAAAACCCTTTGAATTGAATAAATGAATAAAAATAGTTACAAATCTTGAAGCAGGAAGACAAAGGAAAAGAAGAAAGCATAAACTGACAATAAATGGTAATATTCCAGCCCATTTTGTTAAGTTGATTAGCAGAGTATTTTGTCTTTTGTGTATGCCATACCTTCATAAACGCTGGCATCAGCAATGTCCCTGACAGCCGCAGCCTCCACGATGTTCCTGATGACAAACTTCTTGATAGATTTGTCCTTGGGGACACATCTGGCACAGTTGGTGCAGCGTACAAACTTGACATGGCCTCGACCATGCTTGGAGCGCCCTCCATTACACCTCTTCTTGGTCTGTCGAGGTAAATGTACCAAGCAATAAGCATTTGAGTCTAATAATCAGTCTTTGGGATATGAAATAGCTTTCTTAGGACAAGCAGGGAGGGGGACTAAATTTGCCGAAATAAAACACAATTTTCTTTCTTCAATACACTTAACTCCTTTACACTAGTGCCACAATATTCTAAGACATGATAGCAATTTTCAATGTAAGGTTGCAATTATTTAGTGGAAATTTCCAAGTTTTTTACCCTTATACAAGTTTGGAAATAGTATTTAATTAATACAGCACTGTTATCAACGCAAATAACTCCAAGCATGAATAGTTATGCAGTCAAACTCTTGTAAATTGGCAAAACACTACGTAGAATTATAAAAGGCACGTGTGTGCTGGTTCTAAGCCGTCTTTTCGAAATGGAGGTGATTTATTTCGAATTTTCAGGAAGTATATCAATCCCACTTGAAAAAAAACTAATAACATCGTAGCGATATATAAAACTTAGAGTTTTTGGCGTATTTTGAGGACAAATAGACAACTATTTTGTCGTATAAAGCGGTTCCCAATTGAACTAGTTTAAGACCCACCATTTTGAATCCAAGCTAAAGGCAAGAGGGCGCACACATGTAGACCCTCGACATTTGAAGGGCCACCCCGCACATTAGCGGTAATATATCGCGGGCTCATTAAAGAAAAACTTTAAAATTAATTTAGAAACGACCAACAAATACATATCAGCCTCAAATTTAATGTTTACAACTCAAAGAATAAATTTACCTAATCTGATATTCATTGCGATTCCATTATTATTTTTGTGTATTGTTCTATGCTGTTTCATAATAGACGGTCTACCTGTGGAACTTAGTCTCCAACGTCCAATCTCCTTCACATATTCACGTGGTCGAAGATTTCAAGATGGCGGCGAGTTTCTTCAACAGACTAGCAGGCCTAGGTTTAGGTGTTGCAGTCGTCGGTGGGGTTGTCAATTCCGCACTTTTTAATGGTAAGCTACTGCTTTTACTTTTTGAGTCTTTGTCTGTGTTATGCAGATCTTTGTAAATCGCAAGTAAAAAGCGTGTCACTTGACGGGTTGAGATGTTGAAGTCTTATGCAACTTTAACTAGGAGTTGCTGCATACTTGTGTACAAATTCACCCTGGCTCAGACTGATGTGCCCTTTTATTTAAAATACAATGTAGCTATTAATTAGAATTGTGTGTGTCGTATGACCTCCGAGTGGTTAGATGCACGGTGCACGCGTGTATAGAGTTTTATGAGGAGACAACACAATACAAGCATAGATATGATTTGGCGATTTTTAAATAGTAAATTCCTTTTTGCTGTCGAGAGGGATGCCAAACACCCTTTGCTCACAACTCACACTAGCTACGTGCCTGTATTTAAATTTAGTTATTAGGAAATTCATTTTTACCCATTAAAAACCCATATGCACCTATTATTGGACACTCTAAATAAAAAAGCTGTAAACTGACCAATGGAGTTCTTCTCTTTGTCATGAACAAGCAAGAATATAGAAAAAATTAAAAATTTTCTTTTACAAGCTTATATGGTGATGCAATGTATCCCTTTTTTTTATTAGCCGAGCAATCCCACAATTCCTCACAGAGCTCTAAAACCCACTTTCCCTCAACCCACCTCACTTCTCTGACAACCTTTGTGCAGGTGCGTACACAGGGTGTTGTGCAGGGTGTGTACATGCACACCCCCCATTGACCTCCAAAAGAAGGTCATTTCTTATTGAAGGATCTTCAAATATAATCCATATGATACGTATGACTATGCAACACCCTCAGCCAAACCTGGGTACGTGATGTCTATACATTTCATTGAATGTTCCAAAGTGTCCTCCTTCTGATCAGATAAAAATTACAGAGTACATACAGAGTAATCATATTTAAATGTCTCTTTTGTACAGTTGATGGAGGGCATCGTGCAGTAATCTTTGACAGATTTCAGGGTGTCAAACCTGACGTTGTAGGAGAAGGAACTCATTTCCTCATTCCTTGGGTTCAAAGGCCGATCATTTTTGACATCAGAACCCGACCAAGGAATGTCCCTGTGACCACAGGAAGCAAAGGTATGTAACCCAGGCAGCACACCCATTACACCTCTTTCTTTTGTAGACAGCCCAATTTTGTATCAATGGGCATCAATGAATTATTATTAGTCAGGTCAGTAATTGCTCCTTAGACACCATTTTTCTTCATGTGTAAAGTTCTTGTATCACTAGGAAAAACATCGGTTTCCTTAGAGATAGTTTTGACTTTTCATGTACTGTCCCCAATGTACATAATTGCACATGAACAAAGTCAATTATTTTATCTTTATTTGCATGAAAGAATGGTGTCTAAACTAGGCAATAGGAGTACTTTAGATGTAACATACTTTTTACCTGATTTTTATATGTATAGAAAAACAGTCTTATCTTTGGGTAAGATATGTTATTGACATTTTGCTATTTATCCATTCACAGATCTACAGAATGTTAACATAACTCTCAGAATCTTGTACCGACCTCAACCACAGGTCTTGCCCAAGATCTACATGAACCTTGGTGAGGACTATGATGAAAGAGTCCTCCCTTCAATCACTACTGAGGTGCTCAAGGCTGTTGTGGTAGGTATAGACTAGAACAGGGCCCTCTTCCTACTTCCATCAGGAGAAACAGCAGTATATTTTTGTGCCTGTCTTCTCTGGGGCAAGAAAAGAAATGAAGAAAACTCTTTATTTTAAGGGTACAGTATGTGTAGTGTAATGTGTATTGCAACTAATTTTTCATGATACATCTACTCCTCAGGCCCAGTTTGATGCAGGTGAATTGATCACCCAGAGAGAAATGGTGTCTCAAAAAGTCCAAGAGGACCTCACAGAAAGAGCCTCAAGTTTTGGGTTGGTTTTAGATGACATTTCCTTGGTAGGTCCCAGATAGGGTTTTATCCCAGGGTTTTCTATCTGGAAATAACAAAATATTTTTTCCCTTTAGACCCACTTGACATTTGGAAAAGAGTTCACTGAAGCTGTAGAGTTAAAGCAAGTTGGTGAGTGATAATAATAATATAATGATGGTGATCACCAACTCTCAAAAATTTGGATTTTCTCTCTAGGGATAAAATAGATGGTCCTAATGTATTTCAAGGGATTGGCTAGTTTTTTATGTGCTTGGATTAATCTACTATTCTGTGCATTATAAATTGGATACACACTTGTAATAAAATGTGTTTTTTAGTATTTCTTTAGAAAAATGTAAATTATGTATTGTATTAAAATCATTTTTTTAGTACTGGATTCTACAAGCTGTAACAACTGCTAAAACTTTAAAGTCTTGATGGATTGCACTTTGTGCCCGCTGATTGGTCAAAATGTAGATGTTATTTTTAAATCATGCAGTATAAATACCATTTCAGTATAAATCGTTGCATACCTTTTTTGCATACTATTTGTTTTATACAATGTTACAATCTAGTTTTGGAGGAGCGTGCGCCCATGCTGACGCAAGCAGTTGTCCTCTAATAACACAGGGACTCTTGACCAATCAGAGCATTTCACGAGTGACGTTGTATAAATGAATAAAGTGCAGAACAATTTGCCATTTTGGAATTCACCCATTTCAAAATACATTGTCCGCAAAAATGGCAGTTTTCCCATGAATAAATACCATGGGGCTCGTCAGATTTCTACTGAATTCTCATGCTTCTATGGTAGTTAACTTTAATTCTTTAATCTTATAAATGATTTATACCAATAAGAAGCAAGTGGTCTATACCATTTGCCATTCATTAAGTCCACTTACATGTTAATCTCTTTTGAAATTCAGCCCAGCAGGATGCTGAGAGAGCTCGTTTCCTCGTAGAAAGAGTAAGTAATTTTGTTGTCTTTTTACCGACCAAGTGGACGGAAAAAGTGTACCATTATCTTAGGAAAAAATATTAGGGGCACTATAAGACAGTTACCTATAAGATAAACTTACAACCTCAGCAAGATGATTTTTTTAGATTCATAGCAGAGTTGGCGCATTGATTAGATCATTAACATCGCACTTGTTTCCTATAGGGCATGGATAAATAATTTATGGTCTGTCAAAGCTTTCATTTTGTTCATATTCTTGTGTGATCAGGCATGGGCGGATCCAGGGTTTCTAAATTGGGGGTGGATGATGGCCGGATAGATGGCTTACAACTGATCCAGTGGTTCTTTGTAGGTCACTATATAGATCTAACGAATTGGATTTGTCGGGTCAGCAAAGCCAAGCAGGCAAAGGCATTTTTTTTCTTCAAAAAGGGGGATGGATATCCCCCCACCCCACCCCTCTGTATCCGCCCCTGTCAGGAGACTGACCACTGAGTACTTATGACCCGTATCAAACTTTATTTCTTTTTATCAGGCTGAACAACAAAAGAAAGCAGCAGTGATATCGGCAGAGGGAGACGCCAGAGGTGCAGCTCTGCTGGCTCAGGCGTTCAAGGAAGCAGGAGAAGGGTTGGTAGAGTTACGAAAAATTGAAGCATCAGAGGAGATAGCCGAGAGGATGTCTCGCTCAAGGAATGTTGCATACCTACCTGGAGGCCAAAAGATGTTGCTAAACCTCCCAGTAACCCGCTAAGATCCTTAGCGATAACAACTGAACATTGGGCCAAAGACTAGCGGGGCGCTTTGCTGTTTATTTGTCCTGCAAAGTGATGCTTCCCCTGGTAAAAGCCACAACACTGGCGATTATATTTTCAAGTCACTGTGATTGTCAAAAATAACGTCCTATATCTTCCTAATAACAGGTTTTATTAGAAATGCTAAAACATAACCTTGAATTATGGATAAGATTCGTTGAGCACAAGGCGCCTAAATAAAGCCAGTACCATGTAATGAATGTGCTATCGTCGTTTCTTAAAATACAAGATCACACAGGCATGCGGGTTTTTTTTAGAGAAAAAGAGTAAAGCTATAAAGAAATTTAATTTGGAGTACAGTGCTATGAAGCCGAGTCGAGCACGATGCAAAGACGTTATTCCTAAAAACTTCCAGTGATAATTTAGCCTTATTTCTAGCCGGGGCCTGAGACGTTCCACTCCATTTAAGGTGGCGCGCCGAGGTTGTTTTGGCCAAACAGCTTTTACTAAGTTCCCTATATTAGACTCATTTTCGGCTCGATTTTCGTGAATTTTCCAGATTTTATTAATACATCTATGCTTTGTCAGATCCCGCAAGATTCACACTTGTTTGAAATCAAATTATATTTTTTTCATGCAAGGTAAATGGAAGCAATTTTTTTATATTAAAATAAAAATACCGAAATCTGCGCGATGAATTTTTTTCTAAATTCACAGTAACACCTAACAATACTCCAGCTTGAAGCACACGAATTTTTGGCTTAAAACTGACCTGTTAAACTTCGCGATTGATGAATCTTTATTTTACGCCAAAATTGTCCTCGCAATCTTTGAAAAAATAAATGCACTCTTGCCTACAAAGATCCATCCCCGAATTTACGCCCCCTGCTAAGTCCACACCCTAAGGCAACATGTGTGAGAGGGGCAAGAGGACCAGTGTTGCACAAGAATAAATTCCAGATGGTCAATTCGAGAGTATTTTTATTAAGATAATTTGAAAACTAAAGAATTTATTCCTTTTCAACATTTGAGCCCAAGCCGCGCCTCTTCTAAAGTATTACCCGACGCTATGGCTAAAATAGGCCTTACCGAAAGTACTTACTTAATGCAGTTGCATGTCGAACCTGCGTTTATGAGAAACTAGAATCGAAAGTTGAGGATATGAACGCGCTTCAAACGAAGCCCACGCCAGTGTCACACATGGTAATCGACGAGCTGTCTTGTTTGTTTCACATGTGACAAGGTTGCACGAGCGAAACTGAGATCCCGTGCATTTCATACAGATATCTCTTATTCTATTCCATTTGGTTATGTGCAACCGCCTTTGAACTCTTTTTCTAGACTCCACCCGTTTAACCGTTTCGATTCATTCAAATAAAAAATACGTAAAGTACAAAACAAAAACCCGTCATGTTCTAAGTCGCATTTTACTCATATAGAGAGAGATGCTGGATAGCGGGGGTGGGTGTGGGCTTGAAAACCCCAAGTCCAGTGAAAAATTTAAAAAACGTAGACAAAAAAAGATACCGTGCGAAATAACTGTCAAAAAAACTTCGAGATTGCAAACTTTTTGATAACAATGTGTTTTTTTCAGTGAGAGGGGGTTATGTGTGTTTTATATGATTCTTATCTATAGCTTTTTCATAGATTGACAAATTTCCTCTTCAAAATATATACCCGTAGCATTTTTTTATATTCTTCCGTACTTTAGACTGTATAGTGTTTCTTTCAGCGTTCACATCTTCACAGTAAGCGTTCTCACAGAATAGAGATATCTGTACGAAATGCACAACCCGGGATCTCAGTTCCGCTCGTGCAACCTTGTCACATGTGAAAGAAACAAGGCAGCTATCGTCGATTACCATGTGTGACACTAGCGTGGGCTTCGTTTGAAGCGCGTTCAGATACTCAACTTTTGATTCTAATTTCTCATAAACGCAGGTTCGACATACAACTACATCAAGCAAGTACTTTCGGTAAGGCCTATTTTACCAATAGAGTCGGGTAATAGTTTGGAAGATGAGCGGGTTGCGCTAAAATGTTGAAAAGGAAAAATTCTTTAGTTTTCAAATTATCTTAACAAAAATACTCTCGAATTGACTATCTGAAATTTATTCTTGTGCAACACTTTTCCTCTTGCCCCTCTCACACAAGTTGCCTTAGGGTTTGGACTTAGCAGGGGGCGTAAATTCGGGGATGGATCTTTGTAGGCAAGAGTGCATTTATTTTTTTCAAATATTGCGAGGACAATTTTGGCGTGAAATAAAGATTCATCAATCGCGAAGTTTGACAGGTCAGTTTTAAGCCAAAAATTCGTGTGCTTCAAGTTGGAGTATTGTTAGGTGTTACTGTAGATTTAGAATAAAATTCATCGCGCAGATTTCGAGATTTTTATTTTAATATAAAAATATTGCTTCCTTTTAACTTGCATGACAAAAAATAATTTGATTTCCAAGAAGAGTGAATCTAGCGGAAACTGATAAAGCATAGATGTATTAATAAAATCTGAAAAATTTACGAAAATCGCGCCGAAAATGAGTCTTCTATAGGGAACATAGTATATAAGCTGTTTAGCCAAAACAACCTCGGCGCGCCACCTTAACTGTTTGGGGCCGTGGAGTAAAACGGTAAAACGTCGGACGCAGAGGCGATGCAAAGCCATCATGATGAATTTACTTTCATTTTATATTTACTCTTTTACATCAACTCTTGGGAACAGAATGATTCTTCTCCGAATGTTTCTTTCCAATCCCTTTAGTGGAGAGGTCAAACTATATGTATAATGGTTTATATATAAGAACGAGTTAAAAAAGAGGCTCCTCCTCTGGAGGGGGTACACCCGTATTATAGCAAGGTCCTTGGCATTGATAATAGCTGTATTTTAGGTCACAATCAGATCTGCAGGCGTCAGTGGTGCAGGGCAATTTGCATTTGGATTTCAAATCTTCACACTGCAAGTAGCATGCGTCCGATTCACGTTTCTTTCTCTGGACTCCTGCATCGCTGATGGACACGAGCACTGCCATGGCGATGGCTATCAACATTATGCCTTTCATCTATTAGGCAAGAAAAAGGGTTAGCGGAGTATTTCCATAGTTAAACCTCAATTGAGCAAACTATACTAAAGAGAAAGGCATGTGTAGGGACACAGAAAGGTAGGGGAGTCTGACCCGTACAAAATCTTCTAAAAACCGTTAGTCTTCGAAAAACAAAAAAGAAAGAAAAAACGATCGAAGACCGGAGGGACAAAGGGAACAAAACCAAGAGCATGCAAACAAAACCGTATCGTACCTTGTACCCTTAATACCTCAAACCCTTATCGTACCTTGTACCCTCAATACCCCAAACCCTTATCGTACCTTGTACCCTCAATACCACAAACCCTTATCGTACCTTGTACCCTCAATACCTCAAACCCTTATCTTACATTGTACCCTCAATACCTTAAACCCTTATCGTACCTTGTACCCTCAATACCTCAAACCCTTATCGTACCTTTCACCCTCAATACCTCAAACCCTTATCGTACCTTTCACCCTCAATACCTCAAACCCTTATCGTACCTTGTACTCTCGATACCTCAAACCCTTATCGTACCTTGTACACTCAATACCTCAAACCCTTATCGTACCTTTTACCCTCAATACCTCAAACCCTTATCGTACCTTTTACCCTCAATACCTCAAACCCTTATCGTACCTTGTACCCTCAATACCTCAAACCCTTATCGTACCTTGTACCCTCAATACCTCAAATCCTTATCGTACCTTGTACCCTCAATACCTCAAACCCTTATCGTACCTTTTATCCTCAATACCTTAAACCCTTATCGTACATTGTACCCTCAATACCTCAAACCCTTATCGTACCTTTTATCCTCAATACCTTAAACCCTTATCGTACCTTGTACCCTCAATGCCTCAAACCCTTATCGTACACCTTGAGCAAGGCCATCTCCCTGAGAGCCAATGCGGTTTCCGTGCAGGTCGAGGAACTGTTGATATGATCTTTGCTGCACGTCAGATTCAGGAGAAAAGTGTGGAACAAAATCAAGATCTCTATACCACTTTTGTAGATTTAACAAAAGCGTTCGACACTGTGAGCAGAGAGGGACTGTGGAAAATCATGGCGAAGTTCGGCTGCCCCGAGAGGTTCATAAAGATTGTTAGACAATTTCACGATGGGATGATGGCCCGTGTTCTTGATGATGGAAATACCTCTGCCCCTTTTCAAGTGTCAAATGGAGTCAAGCAAGGTTGTGTCCTTGCCCCTACACTGTTTAGTTTGATGTTCTCTGCAATGCTGACTGATGCCTTCAGGGAGACACCCCTAGGCATCCCCATCAGGTATAGGTGTGATGGGAAGCTGTTCAACCTACGACGTCTGAAGGCCGTCACTAAAGTCAAAGAGACTGTGATTCGTGACCTGCTTTTTGCTGATGACTGTGCCCTCAACGCCGTCAATGAGCATGACATGCAACAGGAAATGGACGCTTTCTCATCCGCCTGTGACAACTTTGGCCTCTCCATCAGTATCAAGAAGACTGAAGTGATGTATCAGCCCGCCCCAGGAAAACCATATCAGGAACCAAACATCACAGTTAAGGGGCAGCGACTTCAAGATGTAGAAAACTTCACCTACCTCGGCAGCACTCTCTCCCGCAACGCCAACATCGATGCAGAAATCAACAACCGCATCGCGAAGGCAAGCAGTGCCTTTGGGAGATTGAGGAAGTCAGTCTGGGAACGCAGAGGCATCTCACAATGCACCAAGATCAAAGTGTACAGAGCAGTCGTCTTAACAACACTTCTCTATGGCTGCGAAACTTGGACCATCTACAGAAGACATGAGAAACTTCTCCAGCAGTTCCATCTCCGCTGTCTCAGAAACATCCTAAATATCCGCTGGCAGGATAGAATCACAAACACTGAGGTTCTGGAGAGAGCAAACCTCCCCAGCGTCATTACCACCATGCGCAAAGCTCAGACACGATGGGCAGGACACGTCTGCCGTATGTCAGACTCCAGAATACCCAAACAGCTGTTGTACGGTGAACTAAGCCGTGGAAGCAGGAAAGTTGGAGGCCAGCGCAAACGCTATAAAGACTGCATCAAATCACATCTGAAAGACTTCAATATCGACGTTTCAACGTGGGAAACTGCAGCATCTGACAGACCGATTTGGCGTAATCTGATTCACAAAGGTGCCATCCACTCAGAAAACAAACGCTCCAACGCAGCCAAAAACAAACGCCAAAAACGCAAGGCTAGAGCTGACCAACCTACCAATATGACCCCCTCTTACTGGTGTCCGACTTGTGGAAGGGGTTTTCTTGCACGAATTGGCCTTATAAGCCACCTGCGGATTCATCCCTCCGCCCCTTAGACATTGTTATACTGTCAGTATTGCTATGGTCATACTCGACTACGAGTTGACGAACAACACCTTGTACCCTCAAACCCTTATCTCCTTGTACCATCAATACCCCAACTCCTTATCGTACCTTGTACCCTCAATACCTCAAACCCTACCGTACCTTGTACCCTCAATACCTCAAACCCTACCGTACCTTGTACTCTCAATACCTCAAACCCTTATCGTACCTTGTACCCTCAATACCTCAAACCCTTATCGTACCTTGTACCCTCAACACCTCAAACCCTTATCGTACATTGTACCCTCAATACCTCAAACCCTTATCATACCTTGTACCCTCAATACCACAAACCCTTATCGTACCTTTCACCCTCAATACCTCAAACCCTTATCGTACCTTTTATCCTCAATACCTCAAACCCTTATCGTACCTTGTACCCTCAATACCTTAAACCCTTATCGTACCTTGTACCCTCAATACCTCAAACCCTTATCGTACCTTGTACCCTCAATACCTCAAACCCTTATCGTACCTTTTACCCTCAATACCTTAAACCCTTATCATACCTTGTACCCTTAATACCTCAAACCCTTATCATACCTTTTACCCTCAATACCACAAACCCTTATCGTACCTTTCACCCTCAATACCTCAAACCCTTATCGTACATTGTACCCTCAATACCTCAAACCCTTATCTTACATTGTACCCTCAATACCTCAAACCCTTATCGTACCTTGTACCCTCAATACCTCAAACCCTTATCGTACCTTGTACCCTCAATACCTCAAACCCTTATCGTACCTTTTATCCTCAATACCTTAAACCCTTATCATACCTTGTACCCTCAATACCTCAAACCCTTATCGTACATTGTACTCTCGATACCTCAAACCCTTATCGTACCTTGTACCCTCAATACCTCAAACCCTTATCGTACCTTTTATCCTCAATACCTTAAACCCTTATCATACCTTGTACCCTCAATACCTCAAACCCTTATCGTACATTGTACTCTCGATACCTCAAACCCTTATCGTACCTTGTACCCTCAATACCTCAAACCCTTATCGTACCTTTTACCCTCAATACCACAAACCCTTATCGTACCTTTTACCCTCAATACCACAAACCCTTATCGTACATTGTACCCTCAATACCTCAAACCCTTATCTTTGTACTCTCAATACCTCAAACCCTTATCGTACCTTTTACCCTCAATACCTCAAACCCTTATCTTTGTACCCTCAATACCTCAAACCCTTATCGTACATTGTACCCTCAATACCTCAAACCCTTATCTTACATTGTACCCTCAATACCTCAAACCCTTATCGTACCTTTTACCCTCAATACCTCAAACCCTTATCGTACCTTTTACCCTCAATACCTCAAACCCTTATCATACCTTGTACCCTCAATACCTCAAACCCTTATCGTACCTTGTACCCTCAATACCTCAAACCCTTATCGTACATTGTACCCTCGATACCTCAAACCCTTATCGTACCTTGTACTGTGATCCTCTTTATCGTCGTCTCTCGCTTGCTTGGAGCTTATGTGGAGTAAAACGCCCCGTTAAATACTTTTAATAGTGATAACAGTTCTTAGGTAGGCCATTTATCTTAGTCTACATTTTTCGAAGAAATTGCAGGTTGCCTTGGATTTCGATATCGTCCGCATCATTTATGAGATTACAGGGCAGATAGCGAGATCTTTTATCTCGCAGTTGCCAGAACGACGTAGTCAGGCGTCCTTTGTATTATGAACAAGTCGAGGAAACATGCAAAATACTCATTTTTTCCTCGCTCTGGATAACATTTCTGAGAAATAATTTGAAAGTTGACTGTGGGAAATGACCTATCACTTTTTGTGCACACTGAATAACTGTAGTCGTAAAAGTAAGATGAACTAGTGATTACCAAACGCTAAAAGAAAATTGCCGCCAAGTTAATCATAAAGCTTTGTTAGGATAACGTTACGATTAAGAAATCGATCACCGTTCCATAAGAAATGTTTTACGCCCGCCAATTAAAAAAAAAATCCAAATGTTTTCCGTCCCCGCCCGCGTCATTTTTTGGCCGCTTCAAAGTTTTTATTATTTGTTATTTTTAACTAAAAGCCTATCATATTAATGTTTCGCCATTTTTTGGGCATTAGCTTCGAATTCGTCAGCGAGTTAAACATTCGCTTCGTATTTGACAGTGTAAAGATGGCTTTTGTTTGCCTTACTATCCGCTCCATTGTTGATAGATCGATTCCTGAAAAGACAATTATAAAAAATAAAATAAAAAACCGCCCGCTTATTCTTTTTAGTAATCCTCAAATCCGGACGGTAAACATTTGTTTTATTTTACTTGGCCTCAGCAAACATTCTATTTATTTATAAAAACGTCTAATTTTCAGTTGAGGCTAGGCCGTTATTATTTTGGAGCATTTTAAGTCTGAAGATGTTCTTTACGATGTTCTCTGGTTGTCATTGTTAACACAACTTTATTACTGCATTTTAGAACGTATCCGACTTGTACAATGTAGTATTTTGATGCTATCTGAGCTGTTATTGGCATGTTCTTAGCATGATGTTTAAATTTGGTAAAATCTCGGGCTAGACTTTCTTATAAAAAAAGATTCTCATAAAAAAAGAGTGTATTCAACTACAGCCTTCTGCGTCCCAAACTCGTAAACAATAATCAAAAAAAGGTTCTAAGAGATTAATTACCAAACATCACTTTTTATATCGAGCATTCAACAAACGCTTAGATGAAGCACAAGAACACGTAAAGTAGAACTTTCGGGCGCCTAGGAGTCGCCTAGCAATCGTATGTGGGAAGGATGACACTTAAAAATTTTAGTGGTGGTGTTGATTGTTCTGTGCGTGTTATCGTTGTTTTGTCGTATATATCCGTTATTTCCTCTTTGTTAATCCCTGAAGAAGGTAGTACCGGAGTTGTAAAATACGGAATTATATAGAAAATAATTATTCAATTTTGATAATTGAACTATTTTTGTCATAAGTGTTACATGGAATGTTCTAGAAGTGCTCAGTCAATTCCACAAAAGAGCTAAAAATACGTAGACTCCAAGCAGTTATACCGCTGTGTAGATCGTTTTACTTCTCTCGAAAACAACGACTACTGATTTGAGCCGAGCATTCCATTTCCACCAGCCAGTAACCCGTGAAAACATTCACGTTACAAAGTTAAAACCCATTCTGAGATCCTAGGTGACCCTAGGAGGAGCATGGGAGCTATTTTAAGTACTTTTATTTTTCGCCATGAGTTGTATATCTCCCCCCTTTGAGAGTCAGAGATATATGGTTCTTTCCTTATGAAATACCATTATGTAATCTTGTGACGTTGTATATGGTACTCTAAAAAGAAACGCAGTGGCTAAATGCCCGACAGTCTAGCCTGCACACAGGCGCTAGCGTGTGGGCCGAGTGGGTTTGTTGTGGACACTTAGGAGAAATCCCAGCGAGTTTGTTGTGGACGCGGGGAAGCACGCCCGGGTGCGCTTAGATAAACGACTTTGAGAAAGTCTAGGGTGCGCTTTGCGCGCTCGGGAAATCCGCTCGCGATAGCATCAAGCGGATTTCTAGCCAACCGCGCGCCACAGGGCTCCTGAACACTCGAAAGGCTAAAACTCGGGACAGGTCTTGGATGGACTAAATGCCCGAACAGTTTTCAATTTATTCAAATAACCCAGTAAATTGTCTTCCTAGAGAGTTCAAAGTATTGTATATTTGTTGAGAAAGGGCAAGCGAATCTGAATTAAGTTTTGCTGTCGGTATCAACCTTTTTACGGCTTTACAATGCATAGGGGCGGTAAGGGTTATTTTCGTGATCCGTGAACGGCCTTTTTTGTTAATCGTGAATCGTGAAAAGGACAAAATTCAAAAACCGTGATCCGTGATTGCTTACTTCGCAGTGATTCGTGAATGACGAAATTTGATCAACGTGAATCGTGATCTACGCTCTTTAAGAATCGTGAGTCTTGATTTCCGAGTAAAGATTAATCCTTGTCGTCAGTTTATCGTGAAACGTGATTTCCAATTTTTGAAACTCGTGAAACGTGCCGGCACCTCCTCCCCCCTTTACCGCCACTTGCAAAAAGGCCATAATCAACCATTTTGGCTCCCTATGATTTTTGCAAAAAAATCTGGAATTATAACAGAAAAAATGGCATGCATGTATTACTGCTCATACTAGTGATAAATGCATAATATTAGCTTTTAAAGTATCATCGAGTACATTTAGTGACATTTTCAACAACAGCTTTGAGAGAGCAAAATTTACCCACCCCTCCCTCCCAAATATCCGAGGAAAAAACAATCTAGCGCTGTTGTGAAACTTGTCACCTGAACAAACTTATAAAGTTAAAACAGGCATTTAAATCTGAGAAACAGGGCCAAAATATGAAAATTTCACTACTTTTTAGTTTTGGGGAAACTTATGTGTGAATGAAGGTTGCCATGGTAACATTGAGCGTCTTCTCGACCCCAGTCTGAATAGGTTAACGATCGACCTATACGTGTGTTCATAAAGAAAACCCATATCAAGAAAATTTAGCCAAAAATTGTCGTTTTTGACAAACGCGGTCACTTCCATATAAGGAAACTAATATATTCCTTATTTGGAAAAACTGCGTGATTCTTGTCATTTTTAAAGTTGCCGTACCGCAGGTGCTTCGTGAACTTTATGAATTGTAATCAGAAGAGAAAAACAATGAAAGTGACCACCCTTGGTCAATGAAGAAAAGTACCTGAAAAAAAAAGATTCCTCGGTACCAGTCCCTCAAAACGTTTTCTTCATATGCGGTGTAACAAATTGATAAAATTGCAATTATCTGTCATGTCCGTAGCAGGGGGGGGGGGCACTGTGGGCATGTGCCCCCCAAATATTTTCAAAAATTATTAGGAAATGACAAGTAGGGGCGTGGCTGTGCCCCCATATTTTGTATTGTGCCCCCACCCCCCCAATCTTACGTGGCCTGCTACGGCTCTGTCGGTTGATAAATTTGATAATAATTGATATCAATTTGATAGCAGTTGATAGCAATTATACTCATGCAAGTATTTCCCGTTATCGATTCTTATCATTTGACACATCAGTTTCTCCATGAGCCCCTTGTTTGTTGACTAGTTTTAATTATATAGATGTAAACTATTTTAACATTAACCCTATTCAGACCGGACATTTTCGGGGCTTCCTCTGACCGGGAAAGGGCTCTTTCGGCCCCCCATCCGTAACTATTGTGTTGCCATAGCAACACGATATGACGTCATTATGACGTCATTTAAAGACATATGGTTATAATAGCCTATCTTTCGAAACTTTTGCATAGAACATCCAAAATCCAAATAAGTTTCATAATCAGTTCATATTAAAAAAGCGACCGATATTCTTTAAAAAATGTCTTTGTGACGTCACGATGACGTCACTTAAGTGAGCAGAAACGGGCAATATTTATGTTTTTTTCAGATATGTATTTCTGTATGTCTTTTTTCGATAATCTTATTATATTGCAGTAGACATATATTATTAGTGACACTGTTTCTATGACAACAATATATGACACCTGTGACGTCATTGATTGGCATGGTACCTTTAATATAGCATAAGAATGCAAATGGAATCTTTAATTAAAGTAATAATTTAAATATCTTTCCCAAAAATGTTTTTTTTTCTACTTTATATTTAAAATAGTGGAATATAAAAAGGATTTTGCCAAATTTAGATGTTAGTTAAAAAAAAAACAGCTATTTTTAGCTAATTATGTGACATCAGCATCCGCCATCTTGGATTTTATGAAAATTATTTATTTTAATCAATAAAAACTGGGTGGCAAAATCTGAAGCTTTTTGACAATATTTAATCGTCTTTTCAAGTTGTATTAATGATTCCAGGTGTATATGGATGTTTTTTGCTATTTCTACAAGCACTATTTCGAGAAGGTCAAAAATTAACAAAAAAACCCACCACCCCTCCCCCCTAAAATGGGATGTAAATTTTTATTGTGTTTTTTCAAAACTTGGTATAAAATGTTTATATGACATGGACGTTGAGCACGTCGTATTAATAGTTGATCTTAACCAAATTTTGATTAAACCTGTCTCTAAACCTGGTTGCTATTGTTACCAGGGTACACATATCAAAATTTTGTTTACACCAAACTGATCCCAGATAAATTTTAGGAAAAGTCATCAAATTTCAATGCTCTAGCCCTACTAGTTCAAAAATTAATGAAGCTCAAAGGTGCTGGGGGCCTCAAAAGCCACCACCCCCCGGTCTGAATAGGGTTAACCAGCTGTCAAATCAGACAGATTGCTAAGATTGCGAAGATTGCTAAATTTTCTCACAAGTCAACGCAAAAGTCTTTGGGGAGCGGTCATTTATTACCGGGGGGGAGGGTGGTCTGTATTTTTGCAAATCCCGGGGCTCAAAAATCGTGACCCCCCTCCTCAAATCCAAGCCCAAAAATCGTGAACCCCCTAACCGGAGGCCCAAAAATATGCACCCCCCCCCTTCCACCTACACTTTTTTTAATATTAGAGATAATAATGTCTTTTTTTAACCACAGAGACTTGATATACTGAGTGTAACAGGAGAACAGTTCTCCTGGTGTAACTGAATATAACCTTTATTAAAATATAGATCAGCTAGCATGGCAATTTTGCCCTATTCGATTTAAGTTAAGTATGAATCTTCTCTTTCGCTAATTTGAGAGTGGCACAGAGATAAACAACAAATACCGGTGTCGTTAGAACAATTTTAACAAAGACATGTTATGCAACATTTTCAAGTATTCATTTTGTTAAATTGATAAGAGAACGGGCAGCTTTGTCTGTCAACCATGAGAGGGATTATCAAAATTTATTTATATAAAGATAAGATTGGTACCTGAACAATGGACTAGCTATACAATAATAGGAAACATTGTGAACTGAATAAAATTAACATTTAAACAATGACTCTCTTGCTCAGTATTATATTGAAACCAGAATTGAATTCGGTGCCCAAAAAATGTGACCCCCCCTTTTAATGACAGTCCAAAAATATGTTACCCCCCTAAATCGGCGCCTAAAAATGTAGCCCCCCTCCCTACATATTTGCCAGCCCCTACACCCAGTTATAAACGACCGCTCCCTTGATTCTTCTTCCATCTACAAAATAGAAACAACGTGTCAACAAGTTACGCCCTCACATTAAAAGACAAAAGACAATATTCGGTAAAGTGTCAAGTGTTACTTATACTTAAGAAATGAGTTTCCATTTTTCGTATTCTTGGGTATTCTTGCATGTTTATAAAGATATATAAAGATATATGACGTAAGCTGGTGTTTTTAGGACAAGTTATAGTCTATTTTGCACTTGGCGTCCCAAGCAAAACGGCGCGATATGCTTTCCATTACACCCTCACGTGACATCCCAAAGCCAATCCCAGCTCGTCATGATTTTTGTCAATATGGCGGCCGTCATGAAGTAGCGTTGGTATCTAGCTAGAAAGGCGTGAATTCTCCGCATCCTATGCTGTTAAAACTCCTGTGCTCTCTCATAAGTGTTTAGTAAGGCTCTTAATATTTCTATATGCAGAGTTTTTATATAGAGATGAAGTCAGCTGTGCAATTTTTCATGTTTTGACGCCTGCTGAGTGGGGATAGGATCGGTTTCACAGTCTACTCCCGGTCTAAAGATGGTTGTACAACAGCTTGTAGATGAGGTAACGCTTATTTTTTCAATGTCGGGACACACATGTTTTTCCTTCTAATTAAAATGATGGATGCTGATTTCCTTCTGGAAATTGCATGTGATGCGTGTATTGCACTATTTACGAAATAACTTCCGATAGACAAGCACTGATTATTATGGTTTCCTCTACTTATTATTAAACTCTAAGGAATCAAAATTTGCTTTGCTTTTCCAGCCTCCATTGGTACAGGCTTGCTTCCACGGAGACTCGGCAGAAGTTCGTTTGTTAATCAGCAGAAAGGAGGAAGTGAACTATCAGGTACTCTACCGAGATTAGAGTATTTCGAGTGCCAGCTGTTATGTTAGCTTTTTCTCCCCACAAGCAACCTCCAAATATCGTGAATCTTATAGTTTATTCAACGGTTTGCTTTCATTACTTGACAATGTTTGGTATTGAAAGAGAGCGACAGTTAACCATGTGGATATTTCTAATTCTGCAGTAAAGAAAAAATACCTTTTTTGGCCATGTAACCCCAGAGCAAAGTTCCCTAGCAAAGGGAACCCTTTGCTAGGGAAGCAAAGTTCCTGCCAAATTTGCATGTCTCAAGAAACACTACAAAAGAAAAGAAAATTTGTCAAATTAGATGAAATTAGTGCCAAAAATTATGTTTTATTGTAGCACCTTTGTTGTTGATTGACAGGATATTGAAAGGAGGACAGCACTTCATGCTGCCGCACACTGTGGTGAGGGGGAGTGTCTAAGTGTGCTTATTGCCAATGGTAAAACATTCTTCACTTTATTTGAGCTAATATTTATAACTTCAACACATATTCAACACAAATTGGGGATTATTATTTTTTTATTAGAAAATCGCTGACAAGGCATCCTAATTCCCCGTGATTTTATTAAACCTGTAGTAAATGCCCTTGCAGAGCAGAGTGCTATTTTGTGATGTATTGGAATAGATTATGTACTTGAGAGTTGGAAAATTACCTCATATAAGGTAATTGACTGACATTTAATTTCAAGGTCTTTTCATGTGTTGTTATTTACAGGAGCAAGAGTGAATACAAAGGACAGCAAATGGTTGACCCCACTCCACAGAGCATGTGCATCAGGGAGTTCTGTAAGTATACAACTCAATGATTTGAATATGCACCCAAGGAGCTTATTTCATTTTCCAGGTCTTTGAAAGGGGGCGCTTATTTGAGAGGGGTGCCTATTGGGGAGGCAAAAATACCAGCTTCTGAATCAATTGAGAACAAAACTATTCACTATGTATTTCATATTGGGATATTGTTGCCTGTTTGATACCATGATGATTAAAACTATTGCAACATTTTCCACGGCAAAACCGTGGCGACCGAGCCCAAGATTTTTCAGCAAACCGCGGTTCTGCTGCGGTCAGGCGTGTTGACCGCGGTTACGTTATATTCATAAAACCGCAGCCGAAATCCACGTTAAGTACCGCGTAAGAGCTGAATGTACATGAGGAGTGATTTGATTTTTATATCAGGAAAAGTCTGTTTGATGTTCAGTTGGTCTGCATGCGCGGGACAGCAAACTTTACTTACTGAATGATTTGAACTTCAATCACATCCACAGATAACAGCTGAAATGCATAGGCAGTCGTTTCTTAATTGTGATCCAAGCGACATGACTGAAAAACATGACATGACGCTTCAAATAAGCCCATTTCACATCTTATAAGGCGGAAAATTTCTCTAAGTACTTAATGAGTAATAACAAACAAAATATCAAATGCAACTTTTTTTTAAATTGATGTTACTTTTTGTAAAGTGTCATTGAAATTTGAGCTTTTCGTCCCTGAGCTCATACATAGCGCAAGGATGATCAAGGAAAAAATATCTTAAAAAGCCAAAATCTTGGTATGTGCATTTCGGTCTCACGTTATTTGTGTTTTGAAAATCATTCTGGAATACAAGGAACTGATGGCCATTGTAAGAAATTGTCTTCCTTCTCTATCTAGAATTGCGTATTTTGCAGGTTTTTCGTCATGTCGGCCCTAGCTAGAAAGCTTCAGAATTAGAAATAGTTAGCAATAAAACGTTTCCTAAGTATATCCTAGTATTTGTGTATAACGCAACTAAAAAAAAGTGTTGATGACTTTCAAATAAGCGTTGAATTTAAGAAATCATTTAGGACTAACCATTTCTTTAAATGCCGATCAAAGTTTGTTTCACTGGGTTTCAAAACTGATCCGTTTTAATATCTTAAACTCTTCATTTGAAGGCCTCAGTGTTATGTGGATCACTGTCTTCCTAATAAATGTCCTAATAAATGTCACACATTTACTGATCCGTTTTAATATCTTGAACTCTTGATTTGAAGGCCTCAGCGTTATGTGGATCACTGTCTTCCTAATAAATGTCCTAATAAATGTCACACATTTACACTTAAGGGTGTTGGGACATTTCTCGTTACTTAGCAATTTGGTTGTTAGGCGTGCGTGCGATCACCTGGGAACTTCACATTTTTAGGCAGGAAAATAGATAGGTGGGAAAATAATTTACTCGCGTGTGACATTCCTAGTTTCGAAAACAAACGCCGAAACTTGAGAGAAAACGCAATAAAATAGTAAATACTGTAAACCTAGGGCACCTACTTAGCGACCTGAAGTGCTGATTTAAGCAAAATAAGAGTTGTTTCAATGCATATTTCACTGTTAAAAATTGAGAGAAAAGTCGATATTTTGATAACAAAATTATTTAACAACATTCGCATTTGTAACCAGGCTTTATCCCAATACTCAATTGCTCATGCGTAGATAATTCTACTTCCCGTTTGCGTTTCCAACTCTATAATTTTTTAGAAGAGTGGGCGGATCGCTATGTTTTTAGGCAAAGAATATTCACCTAGTTGCCTTCCACAAAGCTACGTACCAGTTTTCCGATATTTTAAAAAATGAAGGAATTATTCAAAAAAGAGTGGAAAAATAAAAATTAAAAATGTGCGAAAATTTTATTATTTGGCAGAATCCAAAACGCATACGTAACTTTGTAGGTATTTTCACAAACAATATTATAAAACTAAATTTATCATTGTAGATACTTCAACAGCAAAGATTATAGAATTTTTTTTATTGTGACGTCATGCGATGACGTCACCGCCTGATGACGTAATCGAAATTTAGACATCCAATGGCGTCATACCTAAATTCATTTTTTTTTCACAAATGTTTGCTGGCTTTATAGCATTTCAAAGTTTCCTTAGCAACGGCCCTCAGAGAAATGTCCCAACACCCTTAACAATAGTTGTTGTTTGCGTGGACTTTTGATTTGCAAGCTTTTGCTTCACTTTTCAAAATTAATGCACAACATACCAAGCGCCGTGTTCCATGCAGGTACACTAAACCGCAATTTACGGAATAGCCGTAAAAAAGTCTTACCAATATATTTTTAGTCTTTACATACAAAGGAATGGATTTCTCAAGATTGTTTTGTCCAACATTTCACACATTCAAATATTTAGCAATTATTTTTAGCATTCAAACATTCCTTCGAGAATAAACTCTTCCTGAACTTTATTTACAAATTAATTCCCAGGAGAAGGAAGTTTAGAGTAATAATGTATGCTAACCAAGAAGCCATCAAAACTTCATACATAAATCTGGTCGTATAATGAATCAAAAAGTTTGAAGCTACTGAGCTTCTACTCCCATGTTATTCGCAAATTAACAGATACAAAAAATATCCTATTTTTATTTACAGAAACTGAAATACTCAACTTGTGTGCTGAGCTTGTTGTCCAATTATTCCTCTTCATTCAAATCAACAAACAATTTAACCTTCCAGAAAGAACTTGTAGAAACGTTCACAGAGAACGTAGCAATTGCTTGCATGTCAATTAGAACGTTGTTCTAATTTAAACTATGTTTTCCATAAGTAAGAGTAAGTGAATATCAATTATAGAACAATGTCACTGGGATCATGTGTACTTTTCGTAGTTGTGATGGTGTACATTCTAACCGTGGTAAAACTGGGGTTTTGTACGGCAGTTAAAAACCTCGGGTAATTACCACACTTTTTTGCTGAGGTTAGAGCGTCCGACCGCAGAGGTGTGACTGTGGTTACCCCGTTTTTTTACCCAGATTACTGCAGTGAAATGTTGCAATAGTTTTAGTCATCACTGTATTATTTGATACCCGCATTTGCATGCAAATTTAAATATTTTTTGTGTGTGTAGGAATGTGTGAAGCTGCTTATCAAGCATTCTGCAGATGTGAATGCACGGGACAAGAACTGGCAGACTCCCCTGCATATTGCTGCTGCCAACAACCATGTTAAGTGTGCTGGTTAGTAGCTGGATAATTTCGTTTTTATGCAGGCATGTCCGGGGGGAGGGGGGGGGGGAAGGGTCCAGACACCATTTTGCTCATGTGCAGAGATTACACTTTTCTGTGTGTTTCGATAAAAAAATTTGAGATCTTGATGTGTCTCATGACCTATTTAGTAAGTAATGGTGTAGAATGCGAGAAAATTAATTCCCATTTTCAGTAAATTACCACTGGATCCTACCATATGTTTTTTTTTTTTTCAGACAACCTTATTCCCCACCTTGCCAATGTTAATGTGACTGATAGGGCCGGTAGAACAAGCTTGCATCATGCTGCCTTCAATGGACATGTAGAGGTACTGATAATTCTAATAAATAGAAGCAAAGTACTAAAAAAAAGTAAGGCTCCAAAAAAGTATTTCTCAAACACCAACCCACATTGTGCAAATGGTGTAATCATGTCCAAGAATAATGTTTTACTATCAAATTTTACACCACCTGTAAGTCTGTATATTGCTCAATTTAAATTACATGTATGGGAAATCCAATGAGAACTTTATTTCCTGGTGGTTTTTAGATGTTGAATGTACTACTTATCAAGGGAGCACACGTTGGTGCAATGGACAAGAAAGATCGCCGACCCATTCATTGGGCTGCATATATGGGTTAGTAAAACCTTGCTTAAAATGTTTTTTCCTGGCAATTTTCTCTTTTGTTTAAACCCTTTCATTTTGTCCAGGTCGCACAAGCTGTCTTGAAGTGCTGATCAAGTCAGGAGCAAGCATTAATTGTGCAGATAAGAAGGTGCCCGGAATACACTGTGCCTGTTGTATTGCAAATGTCCCCATCCGTTTTTATTATATGACTTGTCCGACATTTTATTATAATTTTCTATCACCTTTTTTTATCATACCCCACTATAATAAAGTACCATAACTTGACTGTTATTGTTGGGTGTTTTTGACATGTCTACTCCTAGCTACTTGTCCAGCATTTTATTATAATTTTCTATCATCTTTTTTTATCATACCCCACTATCATACAGTACCATAACTTGACTGTTATTGTTGGGTGTTTTTGACATGTTTACTCCTGTGTCACAGTAGTAAAATACCCCACTACATGCCATAACTTGGCTGTTATTTTTTGGTGTTTTTAAAATATTTACTTGTGCTCTAGCAATATACCCCGCTACATGCTGCGGCAGCTGGTGGGCAACTGAACACGTTACGCAAACTCCTTGAAGAAGGTGCTGATGTGAGTATATCTAGTCTCTTACATAATCATGAGTTGTAAAGCGTGATCAACTGTACCTCACCTTTGTGTTGATAGCTAGTCTCTTAGTTTACCTGATTATATTCCTTTGTTGTCTAGAGTCTAACCCTTGTGTTGTTTAGATTGACGCACAGACAGTGCAAGGTAGCACCCCCCTCCATGTGGCTTGCCTCAATGGCCAGGACATTGTCATCAGTGAATTAATCAGTTTTGGAGCTCATGTCAATGCCACCAATGCCAAGGGAATGGTCAGTCCAAATGAAAAATATATTTTATTGAAAGGAAAGAAGCAGTCTTGGAGAGGCTCTTAAACAGAACTTAAATGGTCAAATAATCCCCCCCCCCCTCCCTCAAAAAAGTATGGTTTGTTTATTCTTCCATAGAAACTATGTGGTAACCTCTGATTGTCCTACCCCCACACACTGCTCTCACTATAATGTAATAACCTATTTTGGTCTCAATCCTAGACACCCTTGCACTACACGGCTGCATCTGGCCATGGTGATTTGTGTCTTGAACTTTTACTGAATGATGGTGCCAGCCCTAATTTACAAGACAAATCTGGTCGGACCCCCCTGCACTTTGCTGCTTTGTACGGGCGATGCAATAGAGCTCAAACACTTCTTCAAAATGGTGAGTTTGACAGCTATGTTTTGATATCTTAGCGAAATTGCAGTAATAAAAAAACTGCATCATTAAATGTGATGCATGTGCTTGTAACTCTGGTATCAAACCAACAGGTTTAAATATACCCGATGTGAGAATGTTAGTTCTCATATATTCTATATTATAGTGATCATGTATTTTGTGTAGTCTGTGTACTGATTATGTATTCTATGTAGTGATCTGTTATGTATTCTTTGTAATGATCCTGTATTCTGTGTGGTGGTCATATATTCTATTTATGTTATGCTCATGTATTCTTTGTAATGATCATGTGTTCTATGTAGTGATCATATATTCTAAGTGATCATGTATTCTAAGTGATCATGTATTCTATGTAGTGATAATGTATTCTATGTATTGAACTTGTTTTCTGTATAGTGATCAGGTATTCTATGTAGTGATCAGGTATTCAGTAGTGATCTGGTATTCTTTACACAAATGCCTTGAACCTCTTGCCAGGTGCATATGTGGACTCTTCAGATCACCATGGTAACACACCATTGCACATTGCCGCACAGTATGGACAAGAGTTGTTACTCAGTGTCTTACTAGCCAGTGGAGCAGATCATTCAAAGTAGGTGTCTTTTTAAATAATCTAGTGTAGGGTAAGTGGAAATGAATGTTTATCTGATAAAGCTTATGTCCATTTGTGTTTAGATGCGGATCAGTGGGAATGCAACCATTGCATCTTGCATGTTTAGGAGGCTTCACAGAATGCTGTAAAAAGTTGTTATTTTATGGTATGCTACTAACTTCAACTACTACTGTAAATGTCTCGCCAGTGTATTTGAAAAATGTATGCATGTTTGGATTCTTTTAGGAGTAGATGTAAATGCCAAAGACAACAATGATAGAACACCTTTACACTGTGCTGCTTGCAGCGGGTAAGTGAGAAAAGATATAAACCTCTATGTATGTGATCTTGGAATCTTGCTAATGTCCTACAGTAGTGGGCTTTATCCTACTGTTTGTTGCTATATTTTACAAGTCTATATTCTCTTACTTTTTCCACAGAAATGTTAATTGTCTGGAGCTGCTCATGAGCCAAGCTGGAGACTTTAATTGTATAGACAAGTTGGGCAGGTGTGTAATAAATTTTCATATGGATTACTTTCAAATTCAAATTTTATCTTTGTGAATGGATATGGAATAGGCCATTACAACTATAAGCTTGTATGCGCATAACAATGGAAACCTTTTTTGCATGCACCTTTTTAAGCTTGCACCAAATAAAGTGCACAGTGCATGGCATTAAGTGAGGCAAGTTTCCATGTCATGTGTGCATGAGGATTTTAAATGGAATGGCTTATTGAAAAGCTGCAAAAGAAAGCTCAAATACAGTTAGTGAAGTGTTCAGGTAAAATGTACATTATTGAACCTTAGATGGTTTAATTCTTCTACTTTAGAAATAGACATTCTTTTTTTAATAAAAAATGGTGAAATCTTATTATTATTATATTTGTGTTTCTCAGGAATCCTTTACATTACGCAGCTGGTCATACTAACTTCCGCTGTGTGATGTCCCTAGTGACAGCTGGCTCAAATGTTAATAAGCCTGACACAAAAGCTTGCACTCCGTTACATTATGCTGCGGCTTCAGACCTGGATGCAAAGTAAGTACTGGAGTACATCTTTATTTGAACGAAAAAGCAGTCTTGTGTATTGTTATCCACCTTTACATAGTCAATATGTGATACACCTTTTACTGAAACATGACATGACATTAAATGTCTTAAAATTTCCATGTGTGTGAGGTTGTTTGTTTGGTGTCACTATATCTCTTTATTCTTTCCAGATGTGTTGAGCACTTACTGCGGAATCGAGGCAATGCCAGTAAACGCGACAAGCAAGGCTACAGTGCAGTGCACTATGCCTCTGCTAATGGTCATAAGCTTGCTATTGAAATGGTATGTTTGAAATAATGTGCTTGGCACTTGGTGTTGGTGCCCCCTTTCTCAGCTTTCTTGCCACCAAAATAATGAATTCCTTTTTGAAGAAAAGGGGGAGGGTTAAGGGGGTTTAAACCCCCCCTTTGGGCTGCCAGAAAGCCATACAATTACCCCTCCCCCCTTTGTCACTGAGCCAAACCCCCCTTAAGCAAAAAGCTAGATCTGCCCCTGACAGTGCAATCTCCCTCCTCCCTCACAAATTCACCTTATCAGCAAACCCCATTGATAACCCTGTTTGCCTATTATGAATTGAGAGATGTTTTCTTTTAGATGTTTTTAGTCATACCATACCATTACTCCCATATCTATCCTATCCTGTCACTTGCTCTGGATTATTTAAGAACATTGATGCCGGACCTTTAATATGCTTATTACTCACTCTGTTTAATAAATTATAAGATTACCGAGATTCATTTCTTTAGCTTTTAGATGTGTCTGCTAATGATCTTCTGAATAGAAGTTCAGGCTCTCCTTGTGTCACCCCCCTTCATCTAGCTGTGAGTATCTCATGGACTGCACACAATATTGGGGGCTACACCTCTCCCTATATGAAAGACTTTGCCATAAATTCTTTGTAGTTCAGCCCCCCTCATTGTGATACTGTATATTTTCACTTATAAGACCCCTTTACCAAAATATGCTGTTGTTAGTCATGTTTATTTTGATTATGTTTCTTTGGATAACATTATGTGCATTATTTTGTTCCAGGCATTTCATGGACATAAACCAGCATTAGAAGTGTTAATAAAATCTTTTAATGACTTAGAAGTAAGGGATGATCGGGGAAGAACCCCTCTTGATCTTGCCTCTTTTCAAGGCCATGTGTAAGTATTGGTTTCATGTCTTAAGTCAACCACCAAAAAGTATTCATCATTTACAGTCATTCAAAAAATTTTGAGCAATCATTTTTTTTTACTATTTGCTGTTGTTTGTTGTATGGAGCACTCTATTGGGTTCTGATAAGTCTCTGTGTCCAATGTTGCAAATGTTTTATTGGGTTCTGATAAGTCTCTCTGTCTAATAATGTTGCATATGTTTTATTGTGTTCTGATAAATCTCTCTGTCTAATCATGTTGCATATGTTTTATTGGGTTCTGAAAAGTCTCTCTGTCTAATCATATTGCATATGTTTTATTGTGTTCTGATAAGTCTCTCTGTCTAATTATGTTGCATATGTTTTATTGGGTTCTGATTAGTCTCTCTGTCTAATAATGTTGCATATGTTTTATTGGGTTCTGATAAGTCTCTCTGTCTAATAATGTTGCATATGTTTTATTGGGTTCTGATAAGTCTCTCTGTCTAATAATGCTGCATATGTTTTATTGGGTTCTGATAAGTCCCCCTGCTAATCATGTTGCATATGTTTTATTGGGTTCTGATTAGTCTCTCTGTCTAATCATGTTGCATATGTTTTATTGGGTTCTGATAAGTCTCTCTGTCTAATAATGTTGCATATGTTTTATTGGGTTCTGATAAGTCTCTCTTTCTAATCATGTTGTATATGTTTTATTGGGTTCTGATAAGTCTCTCTGTCTAATAATGCTGCATATGTTTTATTGGGTTCTGATAAGTCTCTCTGTTTAATCATGTTGCATATGTTTGCAGGGAGTGTGTTGAATGTTTGTTGAATCATAATGCCAGGGTTGAGGTGTATGACTTGCACAGTAGGCGGACCCCTCTCCATGCTGCAGGTGAGCTTGGCTTGATGAGCCCTTACACACAAATATGCTCTGAACAGGCTTGCCTTGATGATCCCTTACACACAAATATGCTCTGCACAGGCATGCATTGATGAACCCTTACACACAAATATGCTCTGCACAGGCATGCATTGATGAACCCTTACACACAAACATGCTCTGCAAAGGCTTGCCTTGATAAACTCTTACACAAAAACATGCTGTGCACTGGCTTAGGTGAGCTTGCCTTGATAAACCCTTACACACAAACATTCTCTGAATCTGCACAGCCTTTTGGGAATCTTTTTTCACCCATTTGGTTCTAATAACCTTATTGTGATTGGCCTACTTTTCAAAACTTCAAGAAAGCAATGCTATCGCTTTGCCATGATTTTATTTAAAGACTTCACCCAAGCCAATATCAGACTAATAAGAGTATATGTATATAGAGTAATAAGATATAATTTTTCTACCTCCAACCAACCATTTTGAATTTTCATTCTCAACCATTTGTGTACTTGTAGCTTATAATGGGCACACAGACTGCCTGAGACTACTAATCCAGCACCTCGAGTCTGAGAATGCGATTGACAGTCGCGATGTCCAGGACAGGTATCTATGATAATAAGAAACAACATTATGCATATTTTAGATGACTATAAGAATACAACTGAGAGCTGAGACAACCAGGACAGTATTTTAATTCATAACATGATTCATTACAAATCCCCACATATTTATTTTATAATAAGTTCCAAAGGGAAGGGGATTTTGCTGTTAACGTTACCTGGTTTCTTAGAGAGACAAATTAATGAATAAATTGTAAAAACCCTCAGCTGTAAACAAAACAATATATCTTCTTTCCATGTACAAAGTCGAACAAAGCTCACACAACAAAGGCAAAACACACTTGTGCTTAAAGATCACAGATTCAAAATCCAGATATACTTAAACCTAAAAACTTCCCAGCTCTCACTGGGGACAAAGACATTAAAGCTAAAAATACCTTTCAAAGCCAAAAATTCCTTGGAATCCCTTGTCCTGCTTAGTCTGAGTACTTCCTCTTGTGGAAGCTTCTAACTGTTCCATATCTTTATAGTTTAATGTATTTAATAGCTTATATGTGTCCATCCCTTACCAGGACCCCGCTGATGGCTGCAATAGGAAATGGGTTTGCAGACTGTGCCAGCCTGCTCCTCAGTGAGGGTGCAAATTGTATCGCAGTTGATGTCAATCACAGATGTGCCCTCCATAGAGCGGTATGTTGGCTGCATGTGTTCTCCATAGAGTAGTATGTTGGTAGGGGCTGCATGTGCTCTCCATAGAGTAGTATGTTGGTAGGGGCTGCATGTGCTCTCCATAGTGTAGTATGTTGGTAGGGGTTGCATGTGCTCTCCATAAAGCAGTTTGTTGGTAGGGGCTGCATGTGCTCTCCATAGAGCGGTATGTTGGCTGCATGTGTTCTCCATAGAGTAGTATGTTGGTAGGGGCTGCATGTGCTCTCCATAGAGTAGTATGTTGGTAGGGGCTGCATGTGCTCTCCATAGTGTAGTATGTTGGTAGGGGTTGCATGTGCTCTCCATAAAGCAGTTTGTTGGTAGGGGCTGCATGTGCTCTCCATAGAGCGGTATGTTGGCAGGGGCTGCATGTGCTCTCCATAGAGCGGTATGTTGGTAGGGGCTGCATGTGCTCTCCATAAAGCAGTTTGTTGGTAGGGGCTGCATGTGCTCTCCATAGAGCGGTATGTTGGTAGGGGTTGCATGTGCTCTCCATAGAGCGGTATGTTGGTAGGGGCTGCATGTGCTCTCCATAAAGCAGTTTGTTGGTAGGGGCTGCATGTGCTCTCCATAGAGCAGTATGTTGGTAGGGGCTGCGTGTGCTCTCCATAGAGTAGTTTGTTGGTAGGGGCTGCATGTGCTCTCCATAGAGTAGTATGTTGGCAGGGGCTGCATGTGCTCTCCATAGAGCGGTATGTTGGTAGGGGCTGCATGTGCTCTCCATAGAGCGGTATGTTGGTAGGGGCTGCATGTGCTCTCCATAGAGCGGTATGTTGGTAGGGGCTGCATGTGCTCTCCATAGAGTAGTATGTTGGTAGGGGCTGCATGTGCTCTCCATAGAGCGGTATGTTGGTAGGGGCTGCATGTGCTCTCCATAGAGCGGTATGTTGGTAGGGGCTGCATGTGCTCTCCATAGAGCGGTATGTTGGTAGGGGCTGCATGTGCTCTCCATAGAGTAGTATGTTGTTAGGGGCTGCATGTGCTCTCCTTAGAGTAGTATGTTGGTAGGGGTTGCATGTGCTCTCCATAGAGCGGTATGTTGGTAGGGGCTGCATGTGCTCTCCATAAAGCAGTTTGTTGGTAGGGGCTGCATGTGCTCTCCATAGAGCAGTATGTTGGTAGGGGCTGCGTGTGCTCTCCATAGAGCGGTATGTTGGTAGGGGCTGCATGTGCTCTCCATAGAGTAGTATGTTGGTAGGGGCTGCATGTGCTCTCCATAGAGTAGTATGTTGGTAGGGGCTGCATGTGCTCTCCATAGAGCGGTATGTTGGTAGGGGCTGCATGTGCTCTCCATAGAGCGGTATGTTGGTAGGGGCTGCATGTGCTCTCCACAGAGTAGTATGTTGGTAGGGGCTGCATGTGCTCTCCATAGAGTAGTATGTTGGTAGGGGCTGCATGTGCTCTCCATAGAGTAGTATGTTGGTAGGGGCTGCATGTGCTCTCCATAGAGCGGTATGTTGGTAGGGGCTGCATGTGCTCTCCATAGAGCGGTATGTTGGTAGGGGCTGCATGTGCTATCCATAGAGCGGTATGTTGGTAGGGGCTGCATGTGCTCTCCATAGAGCGGTATGTTGGTAGCGGCTGCATGTGCTATCCATAGAGCGGTATGTTGGTAGGGGCTGCATGTGCTCTCCATAGAGCAGTATGTTGGAAGGGGCTGCATGTGTTGTTGATTGGGTAGAAAAAAAAAGTTCTGTTGTCCTTTCAATGCAATGCGATTTTAACACTTCATAAAGTTGAAATCAGATCACCCCCTCTTCTGTCACACTGGGAGAAGATATATTCTGCTGTCTTCAATTTACTATTTCCAAGAACCTGTGTCCTTTTATTATGATAGAAACTTGTAGTTCCTACAAAGATGCATTTATCCAGGACCATCTATCCGTTAGACGTATGTCTGAGCATCTTGCCTGCTTTGATGCTGATTGCTTTGTCCTTGTTCAAGGCTGCTAATGGACATGACGAGAGCGTTGAGGCTTTACTTCACAAGGAGGCGGACGTTCTGTGTCGGGATTGTACTGGCCGCACCCCTATCCACTTTGCTGCAGCCTGTGGTCACGTCGGTATCTTAGGGGCACTAGTACAAGTGGCAGGAACCACCTCAGTACTGGACGATCGTGGTTATACTCCCTTACACTGGGCCTGCTTTAACGGTATTTATCCTCTGTGTAATTTGGACATCCACGACATAACACAAGTGCTCTTCCTTACTTATTCTGGTGATGAAAATTTAAAATGAAACCGCTCAAAGTGCAAGGTTATAACTTGTTCAAATGAAAAATAAGTGAGTTTAGGATTGGGCTTAAAGTAAAAAATCACATAAAAATGCAGACGGTCATGCACATGATAATTAAAGAAGCAAGAAACTAAGTTCCTGTTTGTAGAAAATTGTCGACAAAAATGTGCAAAAAGTAATTTGATCCTTCTATTAAACTAAATTTTATATTTCTTTCCCCAGAACACGATAGCTGCGTGGATCTTCTTCTTGAATTAAATGTATGTAACCCAGGGCCAAACCAGGGAGGCGACGTCAGCTTAACGATGCGCGAGAACGAGGCGGAACAAGGCCGGCGGATGGGGAGGGTAGGGTACGGTAGAGAATATCTCCCTCTGCCGCCTCGTTTTCGCGCCTCGTTACGCTGACCTTGGTGGCCTAAGTTCCCGAGGTTGATGCCTGTGATGCTGTACACTGGGCATACAAGACTGTCGCCATTGTCTTCACGCCTTTGAGGACTTTGCTCTTATAAAAAAGGGGGAGTGGCCCTTACCACCTCCCACTCTTTCTCTCCCCTCCCAATTCTTCTAGATGAGCCCTTCCCCTGCCTATGGTCTCCAACCTATTTCGTAAAAGAAGCGCTCTTCTCCTGAATTCTTGTCCGTATTAATGATTTGGCTTTTCCAACCTTAGGGAGAAAGCAAACGGGGTTTTGAAGGGAATTCATTTTCGCCTCTTCATTGTGCTGTGTAAGTTATGAATATGGTTTATTGAACTGTAAAAGTAAGAAAACTTGTTTGCTTTTATAAATGTTATATATTTGATTTACTTATATATAAGAGGACGTACACTAAGATATTACTACTTTTTGGGTGGCAAACTCGCGCACGCTCCAACTTATTCGGCGCTTACGAATCAGCCTGAAAGTTTTTTTTTTAATAAAGGATTTATATTCATTGAATTTTTTGTCGCTCTCGGGAGCAATAGGCGCAGCCATGAGTGTGTTATTAAGTGTGTTAGATAGTGATGAAGCTTGTTTGCTTTCATAAATCGTAAACATATACAAAATTTATTCAACCAAGCTTACTGTGTGGGCAAGAATAGATAGAGAAATGATTGTTTTTGGTGTGCATGAATGCCAACTAATAGTGTTTTTCGATTCTCCTGTCTAGAATCAACGATAATGAATCATGTGCTGAGCTACTTCTTGACACCCTTGGGGACGAGATCGTTAATGTCACTGATAGTAAAGGAAGGTAAGGATTATGTAGCATCTAGCCTGCTAGTTGACTCTCATTCGGGATTATTCGGAAATGTTTTTTTTTTTTTTCGAATATTGGGAATTCTTGGCGCGCGCAAAGGTCCAGATGCGTTGGGAAAAGGGTGCACACCCCAGCGGTAGGGGATGAGGGGGGAGCTTAGATTCTATAAATATATATTAAAAAAAATACTAACAATACAATGATAAGGCAGGGGTTCGTGTCGGGCTGGACCAAATTCTAGTTAAAATTCCGTTTGATTGAAATGTTTCTACTCCCAGAACGCCAATCCACGCGGCCGCATTCAATGACCAGGTTGAGTGCCTAACCCTGCTGATGTCACGTGGTGGTGACGTAGACGTGGTGGACAAGAACGGCAAAACAGCACTCATGATTGCCGCAGAGAATGGGCACTCGGGAGCAGTGGGTGAGTCACCTGGACAGGACATTCAAGAAATACAGTCACCCTCGTAGACGGTCACCTTAGCAATGAACATTTTTGTCTGTTATCGGACCAGTAACTGAAACCCTAAACTTTTGTCGCTTTTAAGAGCTTGACTCCATTGAAATCTATAAGATATTGAGGAAGACTAAGGCTGCGTTGCTTTATTTCACAAAAGGTTGTCAGTGCAAATGGCGAATGGTAAATGGCTTATGGGTACTAATTATTAGTAAAATCAAAGGTGTTAAATAAAGTCCAGCGATGTCAGAGCCAAGATTTGGTAACCTATAATGGATAATTGTTTTGATTTATTCATATTCTTCGAGACACATGGTTACTTTTGGTTTCAACCCACCCAATCCCACCAAAACCCACCAAATACCACCCAACCCCACCCAACCCCACCAAATCCCACCCTACCATACACTCACACACCCCACATCATACACTCGCACACATGAGAAAATTCCACTTACCGTCTCGTTAAGTACGGAGTATTATGTTAAAAGTGACCACCGATTCTAAATGGACTTTGCTATATTTCGACTGCAGAGGTTCTAGTCTCCGAAGGAGGCGCCAACACATCGCTTACAGATCAAGACCAGAATTTAGCGTTGCACCTTGCCTGTATGCAGGTATGAGTCCGCTAGTACATCAATTAAATGCTGTTAGCCTCGCTTCCCTTTTGAATATTCGCTTCCTGGGCGGGTTCCTAGAAAGAGGGTTAACGCTAACTCAGGGATTAATGCCCTTTTTATCCAATCAAATTTCAAGATAGCCGTATTTATTCTGGATTAGCGCTAACCTGCTTTCTAGGAACCGGCCCCAGGTGTGCAAGAAAGTCTTTCAGATGCTCAGAGTTGTTTTTGTTCTTATGCAGTAGCACCAGCTGGTTTATTTTGTTTTCCTTTGGCAGAGTCATACTTCTTGCACCTTAGCGATTTTGGACAAAACTCCTGATTCGGCGATCAACATGGCCAACGTAACTTTCAAAACGTGAGTGACTTCCACATGCTTGCCACCCTTACACGCACCTATTTTGAATAAAGGTTGTACTTAGAGAATCCGTGTCTTGTAACACACATTACATCATGGATAACGCAAAAAAGGCAAAAATCTCGATCTCTGAAAGTAAGGCGGATGTTGTTGCCAAATTTGTTGTTGCGCGGCCTCGGCGAATCCAAAATCCTTTTCTCTTTGGAAATACCGCGTAGTCAATCAACTGTCTAAACCAATCGGTGGCTTTCATGTTTCCACTGTCGCGTCATAAACCATTTGACTGCACACGGCAAGGGAATTGATTGGTCACGGTGGCATGATTGACTACGCGCTATTCCCAGACGAGCAATAGATTGGAGGAGCATAAGAAATACTAGGGTTTCTCTAAGAAAATCGTCCGTCTTTTTTTAAGAAAAAGTGGGCTTATCAAAAATAAAAAAATGCGATTATAATGCAATCGGCTTAGTACACGGTTGCAATCTGTGAAGCTTAGCATTTCAGGATGTGAGTTTTAAAAATCCTTGTACTTACAAATCATGTCTTGTAATCCTTTGTACTTATGAGTCATGTCTTGTAATCGTTGACTTGTGAGTCTTGTCTTGTAATCGTTGTACTTATAAGTCATGTCTTGTAATCGTTGTACTTATGAGTCTTGTCTTGTAATCGTTGTACTTATGAGTCTTGTCTTGTAATCGTTGTACTTATGAGTCTTGTCTTGTAATCGTTGTACTTATGAGTCATGTCTTGTAATCGGCCTTTGTACTTATGGGTCATGTCTTATTATCGTTGTACTTATAAGTCTTTTCTTGTAATCGTTGTACTTATGAGTCATGTCTTGTAATCCTTTGTACCTTTGAGTCGTGTCTTGTAATCGTTGACTTATGACTTACTTTTAAAAATCCTTGTACTTACAAATCATGTCTTGTAATCCTTGTGTACTTATGAGTCTTGTCTTGTGCTCCACCCAGCCCTCTCCACCTAGCGGCCGCTAACGGAATGGTCCCTGTGGTCCAGGAATTACTACTCCGAGGCGCTAACGTGATGGCAGAGGATGAGGACGGGCACACACCGGCCCTGTCCTGTGCCCCTAACCACCAGGTCGCCGACTGTCTGTCGCTTATCCTCGCCGCCATGATGACCCCATCCCCGCGGCAGGACGACGAGACTGACTCATCCAAAAGTCAGCATGAAAGTACACTTGAGTTTACGCCAGTTCACAATGCCACCGTCTAAAATAGCATCTACATAATACAAATTCCTGTTTGCCGTCCTATTAATAGGAGAATGAAGAATAAGGAGAAGTTGACCTCGATTTCCGACCTTTGTCCGGCATCGCGGCCAACAAATTATACATTTTGAACGGCATCTTATTAATGACTGTTTTTCATCAGTCAATACCGTATACATTTGTCATTCCCTGCTAAAATAACCCTTTGGGTTCAAGTTCAAAGACATATAAACTCGAGTGAGCTTTTGCTAGCATGGAAGACCTGTAAGAAATATATTCCTATAGCCTAAGGAATCCAGGCCTTTTTTAAATTACTCAAATCTCAATTGGATATCCATGAAATGGTCATTTTGAGTATGTTAGAAACTAGTAAATTATATGGTGGGTACATATCCAATACCTACCAGTCAAGATCCATGATATGATATGAAGATCCATTGATATAACCTTTTTTAAAATTGTGACTTTCTTGAACTCAAAATCCGTACACTTTTGGGGGGTGTTTTTAAATGTCGACACTATTTATACTTTATATATTTTAGGAAACTGCTCTTTCTTACGTACAACTACAGGCTGCATTACCCCAGTAGATTCATTTTCTGTTGAATTTCTCGTTTAGTATAGTGGGTCATAGATAACCCGTGTACCAATGACGCGTAGTCCTTTCGTGCTAACAATCCACGCCCTTGTCGTGCTAACAATCCACGCCCTTGTCGTGCTAACAATCCACGCCCTTGTCGTGCACCTTGTCTTTTACTTGGGTTGGAAAGATTTTTGTGTGTAGTGAATGTTTATTTCTTTAAATTATATAAACAAGAAGCTGGGCAATAAACGTTCTATTAATTTTTGTTGTTGGGTTGTGCTGTTCAAGGTGCGCCACACTCGCTCTTGTGGTTCCTGTCATGAGGACGCAATCGAAACGCACGCAATTTTCCCATTCACTTGGACACAAGCGCGAAAGAACGCAATTTCTATATTTTTTTGCGTTTCTGTTTCACCGAGTCTTCTCGCTTCTGTTGCTTGCTTATTCACTTGCTATCTGAAAGTCTTTTTTTTTTATGTTTCCACCGAGTTTTATTTGCTTTTTTATATCCAATCATCATTTATCAAACTTTAGACTAACTTTGGAAAGCAGCAAGAAACCATGATATCATGGTCTCTTGATAGCAGTGATTTTATCACCGGTGCGTTTAGATGCATTATAAGCATACTCTTTGAAAATAGTGCTATCTTAAAATAAAAGAAACAAAATGAATGATTACAAGAAACGTATGTATCGTATTCTAGCGGGGTTTCTAAACACATGCGCGTAATCTCGCTTTCTGATTGTTTGTTAGCTATAGTAAGGCTGGATGTCCAAACGTATCCGGAAACTTTTTTTCCGCAATTTTTTTTTTTTTTTTTTTTTTTTTGCGGATGCGTAAATTTCCGGGTCTACACGTAGCGTATTCAAAACGTTTTCAGCCGTGCACATGTATACGTATATTTCTGAAAACGCATTTTTTTACGAATCCCTGCAGGTTCACTTGAAGCGAAAGAGACGAAAAACTTGATTCAAATTCGAGAAATTTGGTTCTCAATCTTTTCTAGTGAATGTATTTTCCATCCTTACAAAAGGACACTAAAAGTAACGAAGATTGCTGGGTTTTGAAGCTATAGTTTTCAATTTTTGTTTATCTGCGCGCGCTCCAAACACCGGTTGTATGCGCTCGCGCACACACTAGAAACCATTTCAAACGAGCGCGCGCTGTTTTGATTTTGTAATACTGTTTTCCCATAGTTTCCCGTGGTACTCTTATACACTACGCGCCTCGTGACTCCACAACAATTTGACCATGACGTGACGAATATTGTGGTGTATTTAACAATTTCCCATAGTTTTCCGTGGTATGTACTCTTTTACACAACGATATTCGTCACCTCATTATCATGGAGTGATCCGCAGTAAATTTTGAGTAGGGTGTTTTGGGTAGGCTGTTTTTTAAGCTCCGCGGGGACCTGATACCAGGATAAACCGGTTTGCTGTGTTACAAACTTAAGAACATTTCAGCCAAAGGATAAAGAGTTTGTTATATAAGCTAACTGAATACCCCAGATTAATGTACAAACTTCCATTATCTGTTTTACGCCTGACAAGTCAAGTATTGCAACGAAATTTATTGAAGATCAACGCCGCCATGTTGGAAAAAGAGGACGTTGCTGCTATGAGAATTGATTACGGAACCATAGGCTTCGGTGAGGAAAATGTCGAAGTCAAAGAACCCATCGCGCATTTTGATACATGGTTTAGGGAGGCTGCGGAAACAGAACAGATCCAAGAACCGAATGCTATGACGCTAGCGACATGCGGAAAGTAAGGTTCATGAAAGTGTTTCTGGAATATATTTAAATAGCCCTTGGTTTTCGTGAGATGCTACTATCAACACACTACAATATTAGTTTGGTTCATTCCCCCTCTGATTACTAACCGGTTTAGTAAAAACGGTGAGAGAAAAAGAGGAAAGACAGTGAGATACCTTATTACTTATAGGAAATTAACGTTCACTTAAGTACTTAATTACAGTCCTTATTATAGGAAATTAACGTTCCACTTAATTAATTAAAGTCCATATAACCTTTCAAAGTTGATAGTCGATTCTTTATATTTTCATCTTCCAAATGGTTTGTGGTTCGTATGGACGCTATAAAACACGCGTTCGGGCGAATAACTCAAATCTGTAATATTTTGGTCAACGTTCGGAATAAAGGCCATGGCCCGGGTCCGGATCCGGACCCGGGTCCAGTCATTTGTGACGTAGATCGAGATGTCAACCAAATTACATGAGAAAACATATGCGCGCTAAACAGGTTCCCCGTCTTCATAGTTATTGCTGAAGAACTTTGTGTGGTTACAACTTTTACCGTCATCATCTTTATATCTTAACCTGGTAGTCAAATAATTATTTAACTTCAGGAAACAAATCTGCAAAATTTAGCAGATATTTTTTAGTCTTTGAATTGTTTTTGCATTGTGCGCGCGCGCTGCATTCGCAATCAAGAATGGTGACATTCTCACGAGCGCGCGCTGTTTTTGAAACCTACAACAAAACTATATTTTTCTTTTTCGCATACAACTCTCGACTTTAAATCATTCTTCGCTTTATTGTGGGTAGCATTGCAATAGAAAACAATTCGCCAATATTTTTTGGTATTGCCGTCTCTCAAATTTAACGGATTTAAGGTAAATAGGTTGTTTCAGATTTTCCCGCCAAAACTTGGAATTATTCACTCGATTCAATCTCCTTTCGCGTGGCCAGGAAAATTTTCAAAGATCTGTAGAAAATTCAAATTTCAATCAAATTCAATTCCCTTTTCAGAATTTGTAAGTTTATCTATGCTTTGATTTGGCTAGATTGATATAGGTGAAAGGTTTTAAGAACTTTAAATATATCCTAATTAAGTTTATTATTAAGTTGTAATACATTATTTAAGTTAAACGTTAATTTAGAAACGTTAATTAATACTGAATTTTATGGAGGATCGAAAACAAAATTTAAACGAATTTTAAAACCATACTCTGTTTATTAAAAAAGAGTTCCACATGTTTGGGTAAACAGAATAAAAAGGAAATATTATCTATGTACATAAATATCCTATTTAGAGTTTCAATTATCTTGGGAAGCATGAGATAATTCTTTGCTTGATGAGTGTCCATTTGTTTGAGTGTTGGCGCAAAGATTTACAGCTGAACGAGAACCTTATAAACTATAAATATTCATCACGTTAGGTAATTTTCCATTTCAGTCGTTGTTCTCTCTAGCCGTAAAAAGCTTACATGCTTGATGATAACAGTATTTCGTAAATGGAATATTTCCAAGCAACAAATTACAAAAAAAACCTGTCTATCAGGATCCGCATTAATTAAGTTTATTTGGATACATTAGGCTTAAATTTGCGTTAATTTCATTTGTTTTGACACAAGTTGTCCAAAAATTTGCCCTTATTTGATATGCGTACATTTAATACACAGTAATATCTACCAACATTAATTTCCTAAAATAAGTAATAAGTTTTCAATTTAGGTAATTTGTCCTATACTTACTTTATGTTAAGGGATCAGCTCACCAATCCCAGAATACATTGCATTTCAAAACATGTCGAGCCCAACTGTGACATGTCTCCTAAGTTTCCTAGTTTAGCCACCAACCAAAAACATATATGTAGCGCCCGACAGATTTTGTAGGACCCAACTATCTTAGAAACATTTCTTTGTCACTAAAAAATAAAGCTAAAAGATTTGGCAAGCACTATAATGTTTTTTGAGGTGGCTAAACTAGGAACATGTCACCCGCTACATGTCGCCTACTTCGTGACTCCTATTTAGCCAGGCCTTGAAGTTCTGGCCAAATGAAATACAAGTCAACACAAGTTTTGCTACTTGTGACGACTTGCATCTCATTTGGCCACCCAACGCAAGTGAATGCAAGCCCTTTGTTTGGCCACTTTATTGCAAGTCAAAACTTGGGACAGCTTGTGTTGACTTGTGTTTCCAGGGCTTTAAACTATGAATGTACTGTGAGCTTGCCTCTAAACATTGTTTTGGTCATGGAAATGGCCGATTCAAATAAAGGTAACACCATGTTTGACTAGTGCCTTTTCTGGTGTAGCAAGTATTTGCCAAAGCAAACTTGTCTTGACAAAAACAAATATGAATTACACCCTGATCAATGGTGGGTAGAGTGGGTGAACTTTTGGGATAATATAATGAAGGCCGATGTGATGAAGAAGCAGTATTTCTTTTTTTTTGAATGATATTCATCTTGAATTTTTATTGTATTGACAGAGATGGGTATCCCTCCGCAAGAACAGTTCTTCTCAAAGGTTATACCAAGGAGGGTTTTACTTTCTACACTAACTATGAGAGTCAAAAAGGAAAACAGCTGGTAGGCAAAAATACTCATCTGTACAACATAAACTGTAAGCTGGAAATTGAATTTTTGATGTTTTCTTTTTCTTAGATGGAAAACCCATATGCATGCCTTCTGTTCTTCTGGCAGCCTCTTCATCGACAGGTACGTCTCTTTACAAAAAAAAACTTTTTCAATTTTGACCTGTTTTCTAAGACTACCCTGCTATTTTCAGACTCATTTTATAACTTTCTAAATAACCAATAGAATGTGGTATTTGAATTGGCCTTAGGTGACAATCAGAGGGCCAGTAGTGAGAGTTTCTGAACAAGAGTCTACAGACTACTTTCATTCCCGCCCCAGAGGAAGCCAGATTGGAGCCTCAGTCAGTCATCAGAGCTCAGTCATCAAGTCAAGAGAGGTACAGTGAGAACATCAGATAATTAGGGCAGATTGTAATACACTGTTAATAGGAACCAGCAAAATTACCCATATTAACAGAAGCAAGTGTAATTTTTAGTAAAATGTATGGAGCTTTCTTTAGTCTTGGAGTTTCCTTTTTCATGAGGTGGTGTGCCTTATCCAGGAGCGTCTAGAAAAGAATGCAGGGTGTGGTCCATAGTTGTAATTCGCTGAGTCTGTGAAGCAGTCATGTTCACTCTGGTGGAAGGTCACTTGATATATCGAGGATTTTCTTCAATTCAAATACACATCACTAACAATCAACCAGAGTTGAATTGATATTCAGCCCAACAAAACCACATAAATTTTTATCTTGGCATATATGTAGCATGGGATCTGGTTCCACAGTACTACTACAAAAAACAACAAGATTATCGAGAACCATGTCACTACACCATACAACCTGACCCTGATAGCCCTAACTTGAAGAGATCTAGGAGGCGGCCTTCTCTGACTAACATACTATGGGTTAACATTTTTAGGTTTTGAGTGAAAGAGAAAAAGAGCTCAAAGAGAAATACGCAGACGAGAGCATTACTATTCCTAAACCAGATTACTGGTAAGAGAAAAATATATATATTATCCCATGTACGAAACCAAGTAAGAAAGCAAAACACATTTGTCAAGAAGTCATTTTTTAAGAAATCTGGCAGACGAATGGGGGTAGGAGGTGCAAGATTTGCCAAATTGCTTGACGATGTATTTTGTTTATATTAATGACAGGGGTGGCTACACAGTAATTCCAGAAAGCATAGAGTTCTGGCAAGGACAGACAAGCAGATTACATGACAGGATATTATTTCGTAAACCCAAGCCAGATGAGAAAATTGATCCCGAACTCACTAAACATGGCAATGAAGGATGGGTTTATGAAAGGTTGTCACCTTGAAGAAATATCATGTTTTAATCCTCAAGTATTCTTTCAATTCTTTATTTAAATGTACGACAGTGGATTTATAGTTATATTTTATAGTTTATTTCTAAGATCAGCAACAAAACTGTGAACAGTGCCACTTTTAAATAAAAGGGTACAATAGCAAAATAGCAACAATAAAAATACAGTATTTCTTCTATATACAGATATGAAAAAATCAAAACCTTTGCTACAATGGAAATAAAAAATGTTTGATGAGTTTTTATTTGAAATCCATAAATTTGATTTCACTAAGAAGTAAGAACTTCCTGGGTAATGGTCTGGGGGCTGGGGACAAAACAACCATAACTTCACGATCCAAGTCAACTTCATTACTGTAGAGACAAAAAATTAATAATTACATTTAAGGAGATTTTAATGTGGCTCAACCTTTGGCGTAACAAAACACTGCAATCTAATTACTGTATATATTTCAATCCATTAACCCCTGGCTATTTTTATCAGATTTTACCCCCCCCCCCCCCCAAAAAAAAAAAAAAAAGACTGAAAACAGATACCACCCACCTATTTTGAGTTTTGTACAACCCATTAAAGAGACACACTGCTGTACCTTGTCAGCACTTGTAAGTACTTCTCAAGGTACTGGCCATTTGAGTGTCAATGGGTTAATTGATTAAAATGTATTATTCCCCGGTAACCATTTTAAGCACATATTCTAATCTAAAATTTCAAGCATATGGTACCCGGGGCATCTCCAAGAAGGCGTGTCAAGTATATAGGTAGGTATGTCTATATATTTTGGATACTAACACTACAAGAAAGCCAATGACATTGGTTTGGACCAGATCCTCTTCCAAGCTCTCAGCGGCACTAATGGCTAACAGACAGTGCTTCAGATCTTTTGCTGTTGAAAAAAGCACAAGGTACTTTACCCAATTATGAAAACCTTACTACCATTTCAGTGTTAACTGTATAGATTTTTTCACCCTAGTTTGTGTTTAAACGTGACATCAATTGAATGACAATTCTTTATTGGCTTTTGCATTTTTCTTGTATGAAAACCTTACTACCATTCCAGTGTTAACTGTATAGATTTTTTCACCCTAGTTTTTTTCAAACGTGACATCAATTGAATGACAACTCTATACAAGATTTTGCATCTTTTGGGGGATATTGGGGTGAAAATACATTCAAACTACAGAAAATTGGGGAATCTCATACTTACTTGGAACGACTGGTACAAGCTTGGTTTCATTTTGTCCTTGGTCCATTCCCAATGGAAGACATGAGTCAGGTACTAAGGGTGCTAAGTAAATAGTAAATAGAAAAATAATACAAAATATTTATAACAAGCATGCAAGTTCTGCATTATGCTCAAACCAAAAAAAACTATACAATATAGAAGACCTGAATTCAATAAAGTTTATGACCAAAGTAACAAGAAACATTTATGTGGGTTTCTCAGACTAGCTTTTGTCTCTCATAACAGTAGAATCCTGAGTGAATAACTGCCAAAGGGAACAGGTGAAACTCATGGTATAGCCCTATTTAACAATACTCTTAATAAGTTTGGTAAAAACTGGGAGTAAAGTTCCTCCCAGCCCCTGAGTGCTAATGGCTTTACTTTACAATAATGCTAAGCTGATACCTCCAATTTTAAATAGCTTCACATCAGAAAACTTCACTTCAAATGAGTGGGGATATAGGTTTGCTTGCTGGCCATAGAAATATGATCTAAGTCTTTCATCACGAACTTTCCTCCGTGTTTCTCTACTTCTAACAACCACCTACAATGAATGAATACAATGTTGTTGTCAGATTACAAGAAAGTTGTACATACAGATAACCCAGATATTCAATCATCAAATTACATACTCCACCAGACTTTGGTAAATGAACAATCTGTACTTTATCACCAAACTGGTTCTTGAGGTCATTGTACAGTCTTTCCTGGTCAAGAACCACTATCACATTTACTAGAAAATAACAAAAAAATGCCCCACAATGATGAACTGTTAGAATGATGGGTAAGGATATTTAGTTTGATTAAAGGTACATAGGTCATGCAGGGGCGTAGCCAGGGAGTGGCCTACGCCCCCCTTCTAGCAGCCAAAAATACAGTAAATGTATGAGACATCTTTAATACAGGAGAAAATGCCTTGAAAGTCTCTTTTAGGCCCCCTCTTGGTAAAAATCCTGGCTACGCCGCTGTCATGCAGCTGGTCTTTGTCTTACACACTAACCAAGAGAAAGTTAGCCAATCAGTACATGCCAATCACAGCTTTGATTGATTCAAACTACATAAGTAGTAGCACTCTGTCATGCTCTGATGTCCACTGAAGCATTTCGTTGTCATGCTGGTTGGCTAGTTACATTGATGCCAATCAGATAAGCACATTTCTTGCATCATTATTGGCCTTCTTCACCCAACTGTCAAAGCAGCCACAGTATTGTATCGCAATGTAATAAACTGAACTTCAGAAACTTTTTAAAATGCCAAGAACCTTGCCATCCACATAATCTAAATTGTGATAAACAGTAACTTAATGTAAATTGTGATAAAAAGGCCAAGAACCTTACTATACCTTTGAATGCAGTTGCAGCATGTACAATAATACGGTAGCCCATGCCGGTAACCCACCCACAGGTGTTAATAACACACCCACTTGCACAGGCTAAAAGACAAGAAAAAGAAAAGTACAGTCCACATTATCATACAAAACTCAATAACTAATCTACAAGTGGGTGTACAGTACATGTAAGGGTGGGTAGAGGCCCTAGTTTTTAGTAATTTCCCTTTTTGAAATTTGAAGAAATACAGTCAAAGCTCTCATAAGCGAACGAAAGCTGGATCTGGCAATAAAATAAAGATTTCTTGTATTTTTACATTTCTTTGAAGCTTATACAGAATTTGTGTGACAATTCAATCAGTGATTTTAGATCATGGTTATTTTCAGAGCTGGTTGCTTACAAGAGTAGTCGCTCAAAGAGCTTCAACTGTTTAAATAAATACATGAAAGAACAAATACAGTAAACATTCAGCCACCAACCACTTGTTGAAAATCTGGGACCCACTCCTGCCATATACTGTACCAACCTTTCTTGTTTCTTTCAAACCGTTGAAAAACAATATCTGCAATCTTGGATGAGAGCATGTTGTAGAGTTTCTCATTTGGGCTGGGGGAAGTGTGGCCAAACAAATAAACAAGAGGGGCTTGAAGTGAAAATCCTGCAATGTTAGATATGAAATCAGACAAGTAGTGTGTTACTGTATAAAATAGTTGATATGCAGGTCCCTAGCCAGACTTTTTAGTGACCGATTGGTCATTTAGCAGAACATTTACTCCTACCAGGTCAATTTTCTTTCATGAGTTGTCCTTTCTGTCAAGTGACTACAGACCCCCCCCCCCTTAAAAAAATCCCAACCTGGCTACAGGCAAGATAAGTGAGTCAAAGTGAATCAAACCTAAGCATAAGTCTGAGATCAAGCTTACAGGGATAAAGGACCTTCCAGTACCTTCTTCAATGTCAGCTGGTCTTTCTAGCAGGAGTGCTCCTACATAAAATAGATCATGAGCTCTTTCCATGGGAATACTGAAACTTTTGGCTAGTGACAAAAACAAAACAAAAACATCTATTCACTTACCCATAGATCCTGGAACAGATGCAGTACCCTGAGATGTACATGGATAGTATAAGACAACACAGTCAACAGAATAACCAGTATTACTCATATTACGCCTCTTGGGTACATAATTACCTGGCCAACATCCAAGTCCACAGAGATGGGCCGCCGTCCCATTCGCACTGCATAATTCAACAAAAGCTGGCAAACAGTTGACTTTCCAACATCAGTGGGACCAACGACCATTACCTAAAGGCAATCATAACAGTGCTAGTAATTATTGATTTTTTTTTTTTTTTGCTTTGGTGAGATTAGAAGTTGCAATCCGAAGTATTGTGAGAACACAGTTGTGCTAAACACCCAGGTTTAAAACATGGGACTGTGAATCCCTTGTCTTCTTGGATAAGGATGTAAAGCCGGAGATCCCGTTTCTCATCTCACTTTATTACCTGAATTAGGAAACACTGGCCAATATTACCATTATAACCACGTGTTTAAACAGTAGATCACTCTCATGATGACTCTGAACTGCATGGAGCAGTCTGTATCTTTGTTCTAACATACAGTCAGTCACATGTAAATAACAGACGAAGCAAATCAACATAGAAACTTACACCATAGAAATGCAACACATTTACATTTCCAGGGTCATATCCAGAAGGCCTGGGGACCCTCTTCTAGCAGCCGGATGTATGACACAAACTAAAATACAGCAGGAAATGCCTTGAAAGGGGCCCTCTCCTGTTCAAATCCTGGCTATGCCATTGCATTTCAGTAGTTTTCAGTTGCGCAGATGGATAAATTGTGAGTCTTACCCTTGGCCCTAGTTTTGTGCATGTACGTAGTTACAAAGTTCAGTTTTACCCTTTGCCCTAGTTCTGTGTGCATGTAGATATAAATTGTAAAGTCTAGTCTTACCCTTTGCCCTAGTTCTGTGTGCATGTAGTCGTCTTACCCTTGGTCCTATTTCTGTGTGCATGTAGCTATAAATTGTAAAGTCTAGTCTTACCCTTGGCCCTATTTCTGTGTGCATGTAGCTATAAATTGTAAAGTCTAGTCTTACCCTTGGCCCTAGTTCTGTGTGCATGTAGCTATAAATTGTGAAGTCTTGTCTTACCCTTGGCCCTATTTCTGTGTGCATGTAGATATAAATTGTAAAGTCTAGTCTTACCCTTTGCCCTAGTTCTGTGTGCATGTAGCTATAAATTGTAAAGTCTAGTCTTACCTTTGGCCTTAGTTCTGTGTGCATGTAGCTATAAATTGTAAAGTCTAGTCTTACCCTTGGCCTTAGTTCTGTGTGCATGTACTGTAGATATAAATTGTGAAGTCTAGTCTTACCCTTGGCCCTATTTCTGTGTGCATGTAGCTATAAATTGTAAAGTCTAGTCTTACCCTTGGCCTTAGTTCTGTGTGCATGTACTGTAGATATAAATTGTGAAGTCTTGTCTTACCCTTGGCCCTAGTTCTACTGCTTCGTGTTTATCAGCCCTCTCTCTCATCTGTTCCAGTGCCATATGCAAGTTCAAGTACATCACCATAGGGGTTTCTTTTGATTTGTAAGCAACCTCAAGTGGCCCTTGAATGTGGGAACTATCAAGGAAAATTCCAGCTTGCACTGATTTGGGTAAGACAGGGTTATGAAAAACTTTTATGTAAAATGCATAATCATGATTATTAGCTTTCCATTGTCATCATTAACTAAATTACTTTATACTATTTCATTGAAAGGATATCTCCACAGAACAGCCTTGCCAGGTAAATATTGCAAGCTTTGATCCAGGCCTAAAGGTAAATTTCTTATTTTTTACCAGCTCAGTGCCAAAGACTTCTGCATTTCCTGAAAGAAGCTTTAAAATACAAAAATCACAAATGGTTGACATCAGGAACTTATGATGTTTTACCTTTAATGTATAAAAATACACATGGATACACATGGACAAACATATATGTGCCCTTGGTTGTCATTTTGACATTTTTGCCAGGACTACATGTTTTGTTGATTTTGATAGGTAATACTGAACCGGCAAAATGTGTGTTGTTTTTCTAATTATGGCCTTCAAAACCTAGAGTTGGTGAATCAACATCATGTTTGAGAATTTAAACCCAGAAAATGTTCCCTAAGTACATTTTTGTCTTTGATGGTTATTGTTTTGCATATCAAAATATAGTCAGGAAGAACTCTTGGCCCTTTTACATTCTAGGCCTTTTAATCATTTTACAAAAAGCCAGCAAAATGGAATGGATTTTGAAAATGCTTGGCCAATATTGGCCCTGCACTTTACAATAGCATGGTCCCCTTTAAAGATGATCAATGCATTGCTAACAACTGAGCATCAGCCAACACAGCAAAGGTCCAGCAACTACCAAAAAATTGCTTGGATGGAGGGGGTGCACAGTCATAGATATCATATGGAAAAAGGATAACTTGTGACATGGCCCATTTTTGGGCAGCCTAGGGGTAGGAGGGGTTGCACCATCCTGCACGCTCACAATGTCAGTGGCAAATGTTGGTGCAAAGAACTTTAAAATGGGTATTTGGCATTGCCCATGCAGTAGAGTCTTAAGCAGCTTATGTTTTATTTCCATGCTATATTTACATGTTTTTAATCTTGTTCTTTACAAATCAGTTCCAGTGATCACACTACTCACCACTATGATAGCTTCTCTGTCACCCTCTGCTACTTCGACTCTCAACTCTGTGTCCTTCTCAAGTTTCCACTGCTGCCTCTCCTCACTCTGAACCAACACAAAATATTCATGAGTAGCTTCAATGGCAAGGTACAGCAGAGTGGTTTGAGTTTTAATGGCAAGGGAGAGGGGTGTGAGCTTCAATGGCATGGGAGAGTGGTGTTAACGATACCATAGACCCAAATGGCTTCATTTCGGGTGGAATTTTTTTATTATGCCCTTCGATGACAGTAGGCACACTCTAGATGTTAGCGAAAAAAAACACCAAAATCCTAAATACTCCGCCAAATATTAAAAAAAATCGAATTCGAACTAGTTTTGTGTTATTCTTGAAGGCGTCAATAATTCCATAATCCTGTTTACTTAGCTCAAAGTCCCGCAACATCCGGGGAACAGAGTTTTATCGCTTTTCCCTTTAGTTAGCATACAAGCGCGTCATTACTATTATCGACATTCCTTCAGCACGTTTTATCCGATGATGCCAAGATAAAGTAAGAATCCTTGGCTTCCTTCGAAGAAGGCTAAGCGAGGAAGAAAGCCCAAAACAGAGAGTTGTCTCCGTTCGCTGTCTTTTTTGCTTTTCCGTGCTCTCCTTTTCTTCTGTGCAAGCTCGCTTCGGTCTAGGCATCTTTCTTCACTTGCACGACTAGCGCTATGACATTTGAGTGCCTAGGGGTTTTCCCGTTGGATGTCGAGCATGCAATGTGATTGGTTGCCATACGCTGCTTTATTTGCTCTTCGTCTGTCATTGCTGTCACGCTGCCTCTAATGTTTACACAACTTCAATGCCTGATATCTCACAATCAAATTTCACCACAACTTACTCAAAATATGTGAATTAAAGGTACACTTCTAACCGCCTGATTCCTGCGCAACTTGGCAAGCATCTAGTATAGATATTGTTCTGTCACACAGTGCCGCGGATAATCAATAGCTTTTTTCGCTACAGATTTAATTAGCGTGTTGAAGCCAAAGAAGCAAAATTATTCCACGCCTAACTTTGAACCTTGATTATTAGTCAACGAGGCTGTGTGACGTCAAATGTAAACACTGTTTGTCAGTTCAGTAGATGACGAAGGATATAAAGCAGATCCCGAGAGGTTACATGCTGTTAGTGTGTATAAATAATTCGCATGTTTAAAAGTGGTCAATTTCGCACTTCGCACAGACAAAAGCACTCAAAATTAAGCGTGAATAAAAAATGATTATTTTAGGAGGAAAGTACAATACTTAAGCTTTAAATTGATATATAGTTTGTTGGCATTTGCTTTAATCCAAGCAAGCGCGAGCAATTTTGCCGGGACGACCGGGGTAATTACTGCTTGGGTCTACTGTATCCTTAACTTCCATGTCAAGGGAGAGCATGTGGGGAGAGTGTGAACTTCAATGGCAAGGGGGTGTAGTGTGAACTTCAATGCCAAGGGAGAGTATTGTGAACTTCAATAGCGAGGGAGATTAGTGTGAACTTCAAAGGCAAGGGAGAGTAGTTTGAACTTCAATGGCAAGGGAAAGTGGTTAAACTTAAACTGCAAGGTAGTCTAGTTTGGACTTCAACGACAAGGGAAAGTGGTGTTAACTTCAATGGCAAGGGAGAGTAGTGTGAACTTCAACGACAAGGTAGTGTAGTTTGGACTTCAATGGCAAGGGAAAATGGTGTAAACTTTAATGGCATTGGAGTGTAGTGTGAACTTCAATGGTAAGGGAGAGTGGTGTGAACTTCAATGGCAAAGTAGAGTTAGTGCTATTATTGTGCACGTGGGTTCCACTGATTGATGCTGTCAAGCAAAAACAGTTCGCACAAAAAATCATACCTTCGCATCTTGTTCTGTATCCATTTCCGGGTTATATCGGAAGAGCACTACAGTTCTATAACTTTTCTGCAATTTGTCCTCTCTAAGTCATGTTTTGCTTGACGAATATCCACACAGCTAGCTCAAAAAAATGAATGAGAAATCGCGTCCTTAGTCCGCCATTTTGGAATCACACTATCCCAAGTCCCCTGCGGTAAATTTTCAAACCGAGGCTATTGCTTCTGTCAGGGGAGGGGGCGAGGGTACGGGACAAAAAATAATAATACGAATAGAAATGTATCCTTTTTTTAAGAATAAAGAAAAAAGTATTTTTACTCGATGGTCTATATACGATAAAAATGTTTATATTTACCAGAGAAGTAAGTCCACCATACCCACCACCACCCCTGTAAATTGTCAGGTTTTGCTCATGGCGGGAAAATTGGACATCGCGCGCGCGTTAACTTCGATAGCGGCATAACGCAAAGTTTGTCTTTTCACAATGTTTTTGTGGTGGTGATTTCATAGATGATTATTTTCGTGAAAAAAAAGGCGACTTGATATATCAAATCGATTCAAGCAACTGTTATAAAAGTCGGGTGACAATTGGAGCCGAGAATGGACTTGCTAAAAGCTCTTGCATTTCTGCTTTGGAAACTTTGTCTAAATATCTTCAACAAATTATGGCCTTCTGTTTATCGCGTTTATAGCCATTGTGCTAGATTGCTTTTCGTATGGAACAAATGTATCAAGGTTACATATGGATTCATGGTGGATACTTTTTACAACGGGAATATTTCGCAATTTGTCTTCAACTTCATAATGGACAACGGAGTAGTGCTAAGTTTAGTAGTGATGTGGATTTGTTATCGTTATGTCAAACCCAACCTTCTCGATCGTCAGAAAAGGAATCAAGGACAAGGTGAACAGAAAAAGTGAACTTCAAGTTAATTTTTAAAGCTATGTTTTATTATTTGAATATAAATAACTTATATGGTTACTTATGTTTAGTTTCAGTTGAAAAACAGGTGACTGAAAGCAAAGAAAGTCAAGCTCTTCAATCTTTATTTGATATGGTTAAAGTGAGCATGATTTCTTTCTTTACACTGTTTAAGTATTATGCATAAAATTAAAAACACAATAAAAATTCACAGTCTATATATAATGGCCCGTCTGGCATATTTCTTTAATCAGGTTGCTTATAGACCTGGAGTTCTTGAAAAGATCATCAACATCTTGGAGAATTCTAAGATAGATGTTAATTGCAAGCAGCCCAATTCCAGGTCTGGAATGACATTATTTCTGGTGAGTGATAGGTTGCAGGTAGGACCTTAGGTTGGGTGGTAATTTTTAAATTGAATGGTAAAAAAGGAAGTATTTTTTTCTGTACTGTCATGCAACTATTTTTTGACACAACCGTTGACATAACAGTTGATATGGTTTATAAGAAGACCTGTGGCCACACAATCTTCATTTAAAATGGCGCTCTGTGAATGTGTCAGAAACCTGTCCTAATCAGGACCAGGGTTGCAGACATTTGCTTAGTGCACACATGCGATGAATCAACAAAAATACAAAGCTAAGAGACAATTCTGACGTTATTCAAACCATACAGTGAGCTGAAAAATAGGGCTGGCATTGTTTTGTTTTTTTGCATGTTTGAATACTTTGCTGAAACCCATGGAAAGGCTTTTTACTAGACCTCTAAACATTCAGGGGCGGATCTAGCTTTTCCCTGAAGAGGGGGTTGCTCAGTGACAAAGGAAGGGGGGGGGATAAATAAATTTTTGTTACATTTGGCCTTCTGACTTACAGAAACAAATAATAAAAAGTTTTATTGATAAAATGTGCACCAATTAGGGTGTTTCCCAAGAAAGAAATACTATTTCACTTTATGCTGGTACTCTTACTTCTCTATTATCTGGGCATTTTGTTAAAAATTAGCAGCTGCAAAAGAGATAGGTAAGGACATGCACTTGAAATGAATGGTATCTTAGGGGGTTCACGCCCTAAGCCCTTCCCCTAAATCTGCTATGCCTTTTCTTTCTCCCCAGTCTGCTTGTCTCTCTGGAGAAAGAAAGTTACTTGATTTCATGCTAAGACATGGTAAGTGCAGGGTTTCCTCCAGAAAAGACAGTACATTCTTTATATTCTTCTTAATTTGTTGCGTTCCTCATTCTTCTATGCATACCTAAATACATATCAGCTATATCTAGGAGCAGATATCAGTTCACAGTCAGCCTGGGGTGATAGTCCATTACATCTGGCTACATTTGCTTGTGCAAACCAAACTAAATCAGGAGCTGTTGGAGCTGTCACAATTCTTATCCAAGCAGGTAGAATGATTTCCATTCATTTCAGGTAGACGGAATTTTGTGTCTTATTATTTTTTTTTTAGTTTTGTCTTATATCTGTTTGTTTTCTAATACACAGGATGTGACATTAACTGTAAAAACTGGCATGGCAATACCCCACTTTCAATAGCTGCAACATATGGCAAAGAAAATTTAGTACGTTATCTTCTTTTCCAAGGTAAATTAAATGGTCATCACACCTATACCATGTCATGTTTCTATTACTTGCTTGCTTATCCTTTGCAATATTCTTTAATCAGGTGCTGATTTAAGTATTCCAAACAATGATGGAATCTATCCTGTTGACTTTGCCACCAATGCAGGTACTGGAAAAAGGTTGGGAAAAAGGTTGCATATCATTTGTTTTTGAATTGGTGGATCCTAGTGTCTTCCCTTGACATAAAAACTTTATCTGCAATTACATTTTATTGAATTAGGGAAAAGAAAAAGAGGTATTCTGAAGACAGATATAAATGTCTAGATGGGAGATATAACTTAGATATTAAAAGAAACTATACCTCTGATGCAAACTTGTCTTAAAAAAATACAACATTGAATAAGGGCACATGGGAAGAGGTGCAGGATGGGTATAAATGTCTAGAGAGAAAACGCATCTTGGATTATTACACCAAACTACCAAGCTGCAACATTTCACATTTTTTATAATGGTTTCAGGCTTTGTAAACATTGCCAAATTACTGGCCTTGACTGTTCCCAACAACCATGTATGGGAGGTTGTTGATCCTCACACCCCACCCCACATTCAGATGGGACTTCAGACACCCAGGAAACACCACCTTGCTCAGTCATCTTTTGCTCAGAAGAGACTAAGGCTTCACATGTTCAGAACACCAGTGAAGAGATCCCTGAAACCCGAAGAGTGAGGTGGCAACTTCCTGTTTTTTAAGGAGCATTTCTTGTGTCCTTTTAATAACACAGCATAAATGCTGTGTTGATTCAAATTTTGAAAGCAAAAATAGAAAATACTCATGACAACACTTTGGGTTATGATATTTTTAAATGTTTTAATGTGAGCTTGAAAAAAAACAATTTACCCCTTTCAAAAGTTGTACACTACCCTTTTGGTAATTTTAGAAATAATATATATTGCAATATATATAAGTAAAATATAAGTTATGATGTCTCAATAAAGCTTAGCTCTACTCTTACCTGCTTTCTCCTATTAACTTGATCCTCCAGCCGTTTAGCTTTTCTCTTGTGTACCTTATTGGTTCTTCCATTAGCGGTCTTTGCAACTCTTCTACCATACCAAATGTTTCTCTCCCTAATTGATTGATACTCTTGGTCAAACCCTTGTTTATTTTGTGCTTTCTCTTTACACAAGTTGTTTCCTCTGTTCGGCTCTTAACACCATATTACTAACTTTGGTTAAAACAGTAATCGTTATGTTGTTATATGAACCGTGCTAAAAGTTTTATGCATATGGCGTGGTCAGAGCCCTTTAAAATTTGGCGCCTCCAAAGCTCTGCTCTGTTACTTCCGTGTCTGCATGTCTGAACGTGTGAGAACAAAGTGCATGAAATGTTCGCCGGAACTCAGTCTAAAAGGAATCATCGTTTTGAAATGCTTATCTTGTATCCCACTTAAGGTCTAGTTATTGGTTGTTCCATGCTCTTGCTGTAAGCCACGCCCCTCCCAAGCTATAGAACCGTGAAACTACCACGCCCTTGGGCGATTGACCGTCATTTGTGTTATATGTTGCGTGTATTTGGACTTGTCATCTCTTTCGGCTACTCGACGGGAATGTGTTCGATTGGGGTGAAACGACGAATTCTAGATGTGCTTGTCTCTTAAACCCAGTACAAACAGGGCCCAGCATTGTAGGTGATGTGTAGCGCGATGGAACACAAGATAAAGCAAATAGTAGCGAATAACGAGCTTTGCGACACCTCTATACCATAGTGTACGGGGGTACTCCCTCATATTTGGTATACGGGTATGTGCCGCCCTTTAGGGTAGGGTTTTGGGGCTCTTGAAGTCTACGATAGGGTATCTTTTTTTTCGCTTGTCGGTCTATGGCAGGGTATCGTTTTTTTTTTCTTGTTAGGTCTCTGGTAGAGTGGGCAAAGTTGTTGACTGCCCAATACATACAATTTATTTAAACACCATTTGATTGACAGGGAATTTCCGCTTTAATCACGACTTATTGGACAACCCTTGTAGACAATAGTACTGGAGAGTTAATTATCAGTTTGTGTTAACCTACAGTGGTTTGACAAGTGTTAATACTAGTCACACTTTGTTATCAGTATTAGGCTTGACAGTGTTGTTTGCATCGTCAATCCTAGGATCTGCAATGTTGATTTCACAACCTAAACCAAGCCATTTGATACCGCGTCGTAGCTGCCTTGCGTTTGGAATATTGCGAAAAGAAACGTGTAATTTCACAGGCAGGTTTATTCCGCCACCGAATCTCCATCTTCCTTTGGGATCGTCAAAGGGCTTTCCCACCAAACTTTGTTTTGACCTAAACCTAGCGATATTTCTCTCAAATCATTTTGCCACATTTGAGACACCAATTATATTTTTCGAGTGGAAATAGCTCTGGCCTAACTACAAAGCTTCTCTGAATAAGTGTTATTGTATTTACCATTTCAATTCCTCATGTATGGGCCAGAATGTCGCAACAAGCTCGCTTTGGAGATGCCCAAGCTGACCTCTTTCGCCGTGAACCCTCAACGCGCGTCCTTTTGAACCTACTTTTCTCGAAACACTAAACTCGTCCCCCACGCTTGCGTCGAAAAAAAACAATTATGGTATCCCTTTACTACACATTCAAAGTTTTTGTTTCTTTTCGTCGTTATGTGTTCCAAGTGATGGCGCATACTCTATGCCCCAGGTATGGGTATGGCGTAGGGTATATATCTTTAGCTAAAGCGGTAGGCTATACTTTTGAGCTTTAGGTCTGCGGTAGGGTATGTAATTTTAGCCATAGGGCTCTGGTAGGGTATAAAAATCGAGGATTTTTGGTATCTGATAGGATCAGGTTTTGGAGACCTCGGCGTCACACCCCTACCCAAAAATAAGTAGAGTACCACCCGCCCCCCTCCCCCCCCCCCCCCCCCCCCCCACCAATACGCGAGGTAAAAAAAAAAATAATACTGGCATGCCATGAACCCTTAATGTACAAGATGACCCCTTCCCCTCTTCATACCCTCGCATTTTATAATGGAACACCTATGGGTTCTAGAAATAAATGACTTATGTAAGGCAAAAGGCCAGTAGCTTGTACGAGAAACCCGCGCAATGATTAAACACACTTGCGATTTCTTGGGTGTTTAAAGAATGCCGATCAACCACTCCTTTGTTATTGTTTATAATGGCCTTCTTTAACCTAGTTAAATACGCTTTTGGTAGTTAAATATTGTTTATCATGCGCTTATTATCACGATAGAATAAAAATAGTTTTTTTTATTCTGCTGCCTATATCTCCAGTACCCCAAAGAATAATCTGATATTTTATTTTGTTTATTCAATCAAAAAGAGCCTCAGAAAAAAAATCAAATATCTAATAAGGTTAGTGACTTGGACCGCTTAGAGAGCTCTCCATAGAGAAAAATAGAATTTACTCGAAAGTCCCTTGAGCCCTGCCTCCTATTGGTAGCTCGACTCGAGCTACCAATCTAATGGATTTATTTCGTGAAAATCCACGTTGAGTCCGACTAATATGCGTACCCTACAAAGCCAATTGTTATTTTAATAATTTTTGATATTTTTATTCTTTTTGTAGATTGTTTTCCCTAAGAGTTGGCTTCTATTAGCTCTAGGGTAAACTTCCGAATAACCCCGACAAGAGGGCTAAATGACACATTATAAACCCACAAGACGCTTGCCGCCACACCCTATAAGCCCCAGACGCTCTTGTAGTATCGATATAAACAACACGTTACCAGGTTGTATAGAGCTATTGTGCACGAATATTTGAATATATGGCGAGTAACGCGAAAGACGTTAATGTTAGGGGAAATTTGATAAGAAGATAAGCGATTAAACATCGCCACTCTGACTCCACTATACATTACTCGCGGCATATCAGGACTGATAAGAACAACGAGACGGGTGGAATAGCAGGCATCACTAACACTTCAACTCGTCGCCAAAAACCTCACTTTTCACCTCGACTCGATAACTCTGACCCTATGGAGTCGCCGTTGCGAGTATGCCCGTGATCTCGGGGTGTTGCCTCATCACGCCGACCTTATGGGAGTATTTGCATAGCACTGCTCGCTCTGATAGTCGTCAAGACTGGGAGGAAGCAATACACACGTACCCGTGACATGGATCGCGATGTAACCGCGTTAGTGATCAAGACTTGGGCAATATTCTTCGCTGCCTTACCAGGTAAATATGTACAGTCATATCAAGATTGATCTTCGATAATTTTCATGTAGGTTTAAGTGTCTACATTATATTTTTATTGACTATTTTTCGGTGTGGTGTTTTTCCTTTAAAGATTTATCCGTACTCACACATGATCACCGAGTTTATTGTTGTCTGTCTGTTGTGTCTGGATAAATTTCCTTGTGCTGTAAGAACGTCAGGATGGGAAAAAGCTTGTGACTAATTTTTTCTCATTCCCGTATAAAAATTACAGTTTGCTTTGGCAGTAATGTCTACTACGTCTGTCAACAAAAAACAAACAAAACAATTTCAGCGGACATTTCTCCTTATTTTTTAGCATCACATTTTTCCCCTGTTCCATCATTGGCAAAGCCAAAGCGTTCATTTTAGCATATCTAAGGGAAATTTATATACGCCTTTCATTTGACGTTGATGACTAGGTAACTGCTTAACCTATGGCTTTAAATGATGATATGCAGACTTTAGTCTCTATAGTTAATTGAGGAAGCTGTCGATCGCATTTCCTAACTCAATTAGTCGCTTAACCAACCAATTGCAAGTCAAGCCACTAGAAAATCTACTCTGTAGAACAACGACTCGCTTGTTTTCACAGTAGGGCGCGTTTTGCCGTCTTATAACATAGGCAGGTGGTACAGAAGGGTTATCTTGCGATTTCGCGCTTTTTCAGAAGAAAAGACTGGTTTTGTATTTTTTGCGGCCGAGGTGCGCGGGTTCCCTGCTCCCATCCGCCCGTGTTTTTCACCGCAAGGCAATCTCATGAGTTAGACATGTAATTTTGTTGGAGGTTATTTATCGGTACACCCCTATCTCCACGCCTCCCACACGTTCTTGTTCACGCAAACAGTCCTAACAAATAACGCGTCCCCCCCTGCAAATAATCAGAGCTATGTTTGTGTTTATATTGCACACAGTAAGCATCTTGCTCTCAGCCCGTGATGCAGCTGGAGAAGATATCAAGTGTCAAATCCACAGCTCAGTTGCAGGCAAGCCCGCGGCTACCCCTGGACAAAACGTTGTGCTAAACTGCACAGTTGCCGCAGGGCGCCGGGCAAGTCGCATGGATTGGTTAAAGCACGGCCAAGGCGTAACAGAAGGTGTCACGTACTGTCTGGACGCCCGGGGAGCTGGGCTAACGTGCGCTGTTTTGCAGATAGTTAATGCCAGCGCAAAGGATGCCGGGGTTTACGTGTGCGAGGCACGTGGTAAGGCAGGGTGGGATCGGAGCCAAATTCTGCTTCATGTATTTGGTAAGTGGGCGTTATACTAGCCTTCATTTTATCTGTTTATGGGGATGCGAAACCCGAAAAAGTGGACCTTTACTGGGTGAAAGAGGGGAGAGTGTTGCCAGGGATAAATGTCTCTCATTTGTTAGATATTTGAATGAAGTGAAATTCTAGGAGGGATGTCGCAAATGCACAGATATTTAGAGCCGTAAAGGGTGGAGGTGTCCAGGGGTCTGGGCCCCACCCTGCGCCTGCTTATCACCCCTTTTTGCAGGTCCACCTCGAATCAATATTCCCCTAACACAACCTGGACCATTAAGATGGCCGCTCGGCTCCCGACAGTACCTTGCATGCGAGGTGACGGGATATCCCGCGCCTAATATCACGTGGCTGTACAATAACATGACCGTGCGCCCGGGGCGACACGACATGTGGCACGGCGCGTACTATCTGAATGCGCTTGATCACAGGCGACTCACGCTCAATTTATTCGCGGTCACGCGCGACAACCAAGGGATTTACATGTGCAGAGCATCTAACGGCTGGGGCAAGGAGGAGCTGGTTCTTAATGTCACCGTCATAGGTATGCATGGGCTGTTCTCGCTGCAAATGATAAAAGGAAGTGGGAAGAATGGAAATGCACTGTGTATTATTTACGCGATCCCTTCGCTCTGATTGAACAAAAGGTTTTCACATGATGGTTTCGCTTCACGCTATCACAAATATTTTTAAAGGCTGCTTATAAGATCAAATATGCCATGGAGTAATGATTGATACCTTCTTACGTTCTTTCAGAACTTCCCAAACTTGCCGTGAATAGTGACTCGCAGTTCTACGTGTCTCACCGAGGCGAAAACTCTACTCTTACCTGCACGGTGACGGGAATAAGGAATGGGGAGACCATAACAGCACATTGGCGCCACGGTTCCTCGGCAAGCCGTGGCCGCACCCGTACGCAGACCCTATCTGGCGGCAGAGCGAGACTCGTACTGTTCCTCGAGGATGTGACGGCCTCTGATGGTGGATCCTATAGCTGCGGGATCAGCAGTAAGGAGGGCACTCATGCGACCACCTTTCTCGTGGTAGTAGGACATGGTCAGTAAACGATACATGGTCTTATTTTTCTCGCGGCAGTAGAACATGGTCAGTAAACGATACATGGTCTTACCTTTCTCGCGGTAGTATGACATGGTCAGTAAACGATACATGGTCTTACCTTTCTCGCGATAGTAAGACATGGTCAGTAAACGATACATGGCCTTACCTTTCTCGCGGTAGTAGGACATGGTCAGTAAACGATACATGGTCTTACCTTTCTCGCGATAGTAAGACATGGTCAGTAAACGATACATGGCCTTACCTTTCTCGCGGTAGTAGGACATGGTCAGTAAACGATACATGGTCTTACCTTTCTCGCGGTAGTAGGACGTGGTCAGTACCATACACAGCCGTAAGCAAACATTGAGAGGCACAGCCACGCCCCTACAGGTCATTAATAAATGGCATATAATTTTTTAAAATATTGGGGGGGGGGCACGTGCCCCCAGTGCCCTACCCCCTGCTACGGCCCTGCGCGATACGTCTTACCTTTCTCGTGGTAGTAGGACGTGCGATACTTGATAAATGCGTATACTTCAAATTAACCCAGCACTGTGAGAACCCAATGCTTCGCAACCCACGCTGTACCATGGGTAAACACATTAACGGCAAATCTAACCCCTAAGCTGTTTAAAAGTACATGGCTGATCCCTCTTGCTTTTTTTTTTTTACCAATGGAGCAACGGGGATTACGATACATCAATTCCCCATGAATTATCTGTTCTAGGGTTGCCCGGGATACAGGCCACCCGTCCACGCATCAAGACTACAGCCGGATCAAGATGCGTTTTGAATTGTATCGTAACACTCCCCCCTCGCACCTCTGTAATATTGTCTTGGAATCGAAACGGCTCGCTGATGGAATGGACATCTAGGGGGAGGCAATACCTCCGAGACTTATCAAGAGCTGAGAAACGTACGGAGCCTCTAGTACCGCTGAAGAGCGTCAGTAAACTGGGAAATGCCATATCACTAGGATCGCTGGGTGACTCGTCGGATTCCCGATTAGAGTTTAACCTTGAAATCGTGAATGTTACTGAAGAGGACAAAGGCTGGTACGCGTGTGAGTTGAACACAACCCTCGGATCAAACTCTTCGATGATATACCTCACCGTAGCCAATGGTAAGATGTCTTATTGTAACTGTGATTATGTTTGTTTCTAGATAGCGTATATTGGTCCGAGATATGAGAGGGAATGATTTTATTGAAACAAAAGCATGTTTGTCCTTTGGGTGGACCATATGTTCTATGGGCTCCGTGGTACCAATCACGTTACATTAATACAGTTGAAACTACCCCACCCCCAGGGCAGTATGGGACGAGTACAAGCACCGTGAAAGCAAGTCGAAAGGGGTTCAGACTGTACTCTTGTCCCTTTGGTAATCGAAGATGGGGATATCCCGGAACATAAACCAGTTCTGGCTATCTGCTTTTAGAATTCAAGGCTTGTGGTTATAGTCGTCATTCTCTTTTCAGTGTCAGCGGTTGGTCTGCTGCCTAAGGACTCGTCTAATTTCTCCTTTGCTGGGGTTCTTGGCGTGATTGCACTCTGCTCGATATCCAGTTGCATAGCGGCTTTTGCAGTACGTTACCTGATCAGGAGAAAGCGGTTCATTCACCTGAAAGGTAAGCTGTGACTTTCTGGTCTTTGTTGATCTTCATGCAGCACCTCTGGAGTGTCAAAGTCCTATATTTTTCCCCATTTCCCCTTATTTGCCGGGATCTGTTTCTCTTTCAGGCAGTATTTCCAGCAAACACCTCAATAACAAGTTCAAATACGATGTGTTTTTGACGTTCAGTAGCAAGGACGTGGATTGGGTTATACGTCATCTGACGCCTCTTTTAGACAAGCTCTGTCTCGAATACTGCATCCACACCCGAGATTTTGAGATCGGAAAAGCAATTTCGGAGAACATCGCGGACAGCGTGTACCATAGCCGCAAGGTGATTTCGATAATGTCATACCACTACATGGCAAGCAAGTACTGCCGCGCGGAGCTTGATGTTGCACTGTACCGCAGCACTGAGTACGACGACTCGTCGCTCATTGTTATCAGGGTGGACGATATCCCGAAAGCAAAGCTACCACGTGCACTTAGGAACAGGACGTTTATAGACTATAATGACCCGGAAGAGAGGAGACATTGGGAGAAAAGACTTGTCAAGTATTTGCGTGCTGGGACAAGGTGCTCATACTTTATGGAAACAGCATTTTAATGTTTATATGTTTTTAATGACAAAAAAAAAAAAGAGGCGAAACAATATAGGAACTAAAATTGAACAAATATGTTCTTATTGTATAAGATATATATATATATCAACTTTATACAAGCCTTGTTATATATCAACTTTAAACAAGCGTAACGAGCTAGTGTCTTCGTGCCGCCACAGGAACAAAGTCTTGTTATGCAACAGCTGAACTATTCAATTTCATCATAACAGCCATTCAAATTTCGCGCCCTATTTTTATGTTAATTTTATACATAGATAGTATATAAGTGATGGTAGTAATATATTCTTAATAAATCTCCTGATGAGTGGACAACCACGAAACAGGCTTGTAGAGATGAAACGGTAGTTCGCGTGTTTATTTAAATATATATATGGGAAATAACATATTTATTTTTGTTGCTCAATTAGAATTTCCAACTTTGTTTACCTTACGGGCTTACGGTTGCACGAGACGAGGTTTCGCTTCTGACTTTCGTCGATGTTTGTGAAGATCTTGTTTGCTCAAGATCATTCAATAAACTCCATTTTGTATTTCCACACAACTCTTTAATCCTCCAGAAATACAGAACCTGCAAAGAAGACATTCTCTGAGTTTTGACCAACAATTTTGTAAAATAATTTAGTCCAAATTGATACGTCGTTCTCAACTCGAATTGATCGTAGAAATGTCTTCTTTCGCTTTAATTAAATCCTCCACAGACGATAAGATATATTCACTAAAGAACTTCTCTTGAATGTGGATACGTTAAACTGGTTATGCAGGCAAAATTTCTAGAGTGATTTGTCGTTTTTCTCCGTATGAAGAGACGGTTTGCTGCCTTTTTTTTTATCCTAAATAAACTTTCAGCAAACAACTCACTATTTCGAGCTTTGGATGCGAGCGGTCCGGTATCGCGGGGTCCGGATCGTAGGATGCCGGACATCACGAGAGCCAATCAGAGCGCGCGATTTGATGGATACCGGACCCCGAAAAAAATAAAGGATGATACGTTTTGTACATAGCAATTCGTAAGGTATTTAAACTTTACACTCAACGGTTTTATTGTAAATTGCGGTCTTTTTGCTTATTGAAGAGCACATCAGATTTCCAATTGGTTTGGAACGAAAGTAGAGGCAAGGACTATACGAGGTAAGGGTAATAGGTAAAGGGATGGAAAGAGGAGTAGGGGGAAAAGTGAGGTTAGACTATGAAACTTAGAGGAGGACAAAGAGAGGTGAGACAGTTGAAGGAAGTGTGTGGTAATAAAGGGGAGACGTGAGGTGGTGTAACTTAGAGGAGGACAAGGAGAGGTGAGACAGATAAAGTGGGTGTGTGGTAATAAGGGGGAGACGAGGGGGTAGGATGGAGGGATGCACAGAGGAGTAAAGTAGAGACAAGACGAGGTGAAACTCAGAGGAGGACAAGGAGAGGTGAGACAGTTAAAGGGCGGGTGTGGTAATAAAGGGGAGACGAGGGGGTAGGATGGAGGGTGCGCAGAGGAGTAGAGGACAGTAGAGGTTAGACTAAATGGAACTTAGAGGAGGACAAGGAGAGGTGAGACAGTTGAAGGGGGTGTGTGGTAATAAAGGGGAGACGAGGGGGGGGGGGGGTAGGATGGAGGGATGCGCTGAGGAGTAGAGGACAGTAAAGACTAGACAAGGTGTAACTTAGAGGAAGACAAAGAGAGGTGATATAGTTGAAGGGGGTGTGTTGTGATAAGGGTTAGACGAGGGGGTAGGATGAGGGGATGCGCAGCGAAGTAGAGACTAGACGAGGTGTAAATTAGAGGAGGACAAGGAGAGATAATGTAGTTGAAGGAGGGGAGTGGTGATAAGGGGTAAGCGAAAAGGAGAGACTATGACAAGCCGGAGAACGTAGGGTAAAGAAAGAGGAATAGAGGAGGAATATTAAAAGAGACAAGAAGGCATGAAAGATGGGAGGTTAGTTAGTCTTTTTACCGCTAAAACGGCGTTTGCGCATCCATCCTACCCCAGAAATCAAAGGCGTACCAAGGGCATTTTCTTAGAATGGTCTTACCTGTCTTTTGTCTTTTGTCTTTTGTCAAACTTTGCATCAATTCATTCTAGTCGCGTCACTTTTTCCAGAATAATCGCTACATGACGCAAGTGCAATTAAAATAATTAATTTAAAAAATATGACATTGCACGAAAAAAAGAATAATTTTCTTTTTACTTAAAAAAAGCATATTAAAATGCGAAAGATAACGGATTTGTGAAAGCCTAAGTCAAATGTGTAAATTCCTTGTCACTGTGGGACAAGAGGCTAGAGGGTCTATATGTTTTGGTTTGTGAGAGCCCCTATTTCCAATGACGTAATGGTGTTTGGGTAATGTGGGGCGGCCCTTGCGCAAAGGCCCTCCGGTAGGGCTGGGTGGTCACGCGGCCATTGTCAGCAAACTCTAGTAGCCTCAGTCGGTCAACATTATTGCCAAATATCTGCATACTCACAGTTCTGTACGATAGATATATTCAACTACAGGTAAGTAGCAACTCTGATCAACATCCGATCATAAGCTTGTATGCTTATAGCCTATAAGAACTGAATTTGAGCACAAATTATTGGAGTTCTCTTGTTACGCATTTCACGGCATTCGCCGCCATCTTGGAAAGATCCACGTTTAATCTCGAAATATTTTTATGTTTCTTCGGGATTCTAAACGATGACATTGCTTCTTTCGATGAGTGAAGGATGGACTTAATAGCAGAGATCGTTCTTCGCCGAATATGTTTTTCTGTTCCGAAATCCTTCTTGATAATTTGCCTTCATTTCTTTGCTATCGAGAGTTTATGTCATCCGTTCTTTTAGAATCATAGTGTTTAAAATGTTTTTACGAATAAATTTCACTAAAACTGTATCGATGCTTCATATACAATTGCTTGTTTTGTGTGTGTAAGTATTTGGCGTTCAAACCTTTAAATCTCTGCGAAATTAATATGTAATCTACAAGTAAAATTGTATCTGATATTTTTCCGGCATATCCAGGTTTACAAGCTCAATCGAGATTTCAAAGTTCAGAATAGTCTTTTACAATGTTTGTCCAACCAAAATAACCTTTCTAAGTGTGTATTTGTCATTGTATACCCTCCTCATATTAGACTAGCTATCATTATCTACGTTTTTGCTAATATGTTATGAAAGACTCTCATCAGAGGAATAAGCTATTTTGCCATTTCCATGTTGGAATAATTTTCCACTTCATTCAGTTAATGCGTAAAAAGACTGCAAATACTTTACCAAAATACGCATTTTTGTGTTACAATAAGCTCAAACGTAATTTGCTATAGCATCCATGGATTTTGTATAAAAAGTTAAGTTCTATTGAAATCCTTACTGGCAAAAAGACTGATTTTATTTTTGTTGTGCTGTTTCATTCCGTGCGTTATGAGTCATGTTGATTTTAAGAAAAATGAAATCGTTAAAATGATACTCCAATCTAATGCATATCTTTTTAACGTCTATTTTGTTTAAATATTATATGATTGCTATTGTTATCATGGTGATAATAAAACAAGACATTCTCAGGAAATATTACCAATTTATTGCACTTGTTTACACTGTGATTTTGTACCAATGACTAATAGTTTTATGTAGTTATTCTTTATGTTTACATGGGACTAGGGTGACTGGATAAAAAAGAGATACCTGACCTAACAAACTTATCTTACTGAGTAAAGTTGGGCTATAATTAAGTCTTAGTTTTCGTGTAATTTTTTTTTACTGCGATTTTCAATGTTCTGTGGACTCATCTATAATTTCAAACTGATTTAATGCTTTCTGGCTTTCATCACCATCATTCAGTGCCTTGCAGTGAGGTGGCACGATTAGAAGCATTTCAGTGCTATGGAAGCAAGAAGGTGATTTAGCTGTTGGAGATGGTTGGCCAGAGTTTACAGAATATTGAAAACCGCAGTACCGTTAATGATCCCATAAACAACACCCCTACCTAAAGAACGCCGCCTATCTAATGAACGCCTCCTATCTAAAGAACGCCCCCTATCTAATGAACGCCCCCTATCTAATGAACGCCCCCTATCTAATGAACGCCCCCTATCTAATGAATGCCTCCTATCTAATGAACGTCTTTTATGTAAAGAACGCCTTTTATCTAAAGAACCCCCCCTATCTGAAGAACGCCTCCTATCTAATGAACGCCTCCTATCTAATGAACGCCTCCTATCTAATGAACGCCTCCTATCTAATGAACGCCTCCTATCTAATGAACCCCTCCTATCAAATGAATGCCTCCTATCTAATGAACCCCTCGTATCAAATGAACGCCTCCTATCTAATGAACACCTCCTGTCTAAAGAACGCCTTTTATCTAAAGAACACCTCCTATCTAATGAACCCCCTATCTAATAAAACGCCTCCTTTCTACTGAACGCCGCCAATCTAATGAACGTGTCCTGTCTAATGAACGCCTCCTATCTAATGAACCCCTCCTATCTAATAAACACCTCCTATCCAATGAACGCCTCCTATCTAATGAACGCCACCTATCTAATGAAAGCAACCTATCTAAAGAGCGCCCCCTATCTTAAAGGCGCCCCCTATCTAATGAACGCCCCCTATCTAAAGAATGCCCCATATCCAATGAACGCCTCCTATCTAATGAACGCCTCCTATCTAATGAACCCTTCCTATCTAATGAACGCCTCCTATCTAAAGAACGCCCCATATCTAAAGAACGTCTCCTATCTAATGAACACCACCTTTCTAAACAATGCCTTCTATCTAAGGAACCCCTCCTAAGCTTACAAGTTTGAAATGAACACAGTATTTCTACTGAGTGAGGTTTGTTATAATTTCATAGTTTTTAAAGAAAGCCCCTCTCTAATAAACGCCTCCTATCTATTGAATGCCCCCCTCGGACCGTCAAAATTTAGTCAATGCCCGGGCATTTATTAGATTATTTATGATGATGGTCTATTTAAAAAACTAAAGTGTCATCACATTTGTTTTAGGCTGCTGTTCAGTGTGATAAATGTGTTAGGTGTCAGTTTTGAACTCATTTGTGTTGCAGACTGGGGGCGTGCCAAGCAGACACAGCAATCTGACTTAACGGCAGATAACAAAACAGCAATATCTGCCATGGCTGCAAACAGAGGAGGTGCCCAGCGACCCAATGGTGCCACTATGGGCAAGATATGTCAGTTCAAGCTTGTGTTATTAGGTATGACTTTCCTAGGAATCCCTATGTCCACCCTTCTCTGTGCTCTCTATAGATTTTGAAAGGAATGGCAGTGAAACTATTCCAGAAGCTGCACAAAAATGAGGTGTCAGTATTGAGCAAGTATCCTTTTAGAAGGATTCCACCATTCAACATATGTACATTCGATAAAGGTTGTCCCTACCAGCTGTCTTTGCTGGCTATAAAGGAGTTGATTTTTTACTTGACTATGTGCCATATTTAGGTAGCTCAATCTCTTGGCCAACCAATAGGCATATTCATTACAATTGACATATTTATTAGGGGCAACCCTGCAAAAGCAATGTGTAGCAACTGACTCACCCAAAATATTCTCTTATAAGTGTCTATGCAACACAGGTGATAATTGTGTTCTGTGGAATCACAGTTTCGCAAGGGAATCTGCAAGGATCTCTGATTCGCCACTCAGCAAAGTTTTTTTTGTAGATTTTGATTGGCTCAGACCAAATGTTTGAGGTTCTCATGCAGTATGAATCATATGTATGGCGGAAAACACAACTAAGACTCTTGAATCTATACAATATAGATTTGTCGTAACGTCTGCCCTTAGAAGAGATTTCAAAGCTATTTGGAACAGAGAAACTACATGAAGTTCAGAAGAAGGCTTTTTTCTGCTTTTTTGAAAATGATGATTCTGATATCTTTATCAGTGGGAATTTGTTTATCTATTTTAAGAGAGGCTATAAATTTGGTATCAAATCCCTCCCTTTATCTAGATCATGACATCTGCAGATCTATTAGCTTGATTCGCTTGTATACTAGAAAATCCTGTTACCCAAGAAGTCCACTCTGAGTGTTGAAAGCCAAGGAGCATTAAGGATCTGCCATCCGTAATCTTTCCCAATAACCCACAGAGAAAGAATGCATCTTGACATTTGCAAATTCTAAACAGCCATGAAGAATATGTTCTTGGACATTAGCATCTTAAGTAAGATGTTTGAATGTTTTGTTTTGTAGGGTGAGTCGTTGTAGTGGTGTTTCACATGTGTGAAACATTGTCAAAATGAATTTGTTCAAATGTATTACAATGACCTCACAGAACACGATTATTGCTGTTGTTGCATAGACACTACTGTGGATATCTTTCGTGAGTCAGCAGCTACACATAGGCTACCCTGCACACACTACCCTGCAACCTAAGATGCTTTTTTTTTTCTTCAGCTTGAATGACTGTTGCTCAATTTATCTCAATGTTTGTCTTTTAGGAGAATCTGCTGTTGGTAAATCAAGTTTGGTGTTACGGTTTGTCAAGGGTCAATTTCATGAATACCAAGAAAGTACAATTGGAGGTGGGAAGATGGTTTTGTTGAATTTATATAATCCCAGAAATCACTGCATTGTCATGGTCTATTCCTAACTACATATATGGCCCATTGTCATGGTCTATTCCTAAATATATGGCTCAGGTGTTTTCTCACATTGACTGTGGTCAGGGAATTACGTTTTATAAAAAAGCAAGTAGCTAGTCTGTTATTTTAGATATACCAGTCACCCGGACTTTGAATGTCCCCTTAAAAAGATAAGCAGTTTTTTTTATAAACTGACATTTTGTTATAAAAGCCAGTCAATCTGATTTGTGTGACGCATGGTTTTGTAAAATCTGCTTGATTATATTTCTATGATATCAAACAATGCTGGGTAACTTTTCAAAATGATGGGAGTTCAGAACATTCAAAATAAACGCAAGTCAGATTCACAGACTTTAATGTGTTACCCATAGATGACATGCTATTCAAACTTTTTTAAATAGATGCATACAACGACTGGGAGGTGTTTTTTTATTGTAAAGATTGCAAGTCTACTTTCCCGCACTTTGAATATGTAGGAATAGTTTGCATTCAGCTTGCAAATTGTTGTTTATTTGTTTATCAGCTGCATTTTTGACACAAACTGTCTGCCTGGATGATACAACTGTGAAATTTGAGATCTGGGACACCGCCGGCCAGGAGCGTTACCACAGTCTTGCCCCAATGTACTACAGGGGAGCCCAGGCAGCCATAGTGGTCTATGATATTACAAATCAAGATACTTTTGCAAGAGCAAAGACATGGGTAAAGGAACTTCAGAGGCAAGCTAGCCCAAATATAGTCATTGCACTCTCCGGGAATAAAGCTGATTTGGCAAGTAAAAGAATGGTGGAATATGAGGTAAGCTATAGAAATAAAGCTGGCTGTGCCGAATGTACAGATATTGCCATTTTAGATTATGACATTCACTATTACAGTAGCTTAAACCATAAGATGTCCAGTCATATTCTCTGCCTCTTTAATCATTTGTGGACTTAACCCATAGGATGCCCAGTCGTATGCTGAGGACAATGGATTGTTGTTTATGGAGACGTCTGCCAAGACAGCAATGAATGTAAATGATATCTTCCTGGCAATTGGTGAGGGCTACCACAACTGTAGATTCATAAAGCTGTTTTAATGAATATGTGACCGTTTTTGGGACAATTTACATTAATACTTAACAGAATTTAGAGCAGGAATTTATGGAAATAGTTAACAAAGCAGATTAAAAATTTGTGAAAAACTTATGATTTAAAATTTGATGCATTGAAACAGCTATGACTGCTTTTGTTTTAAGTGCAGTAAGTTTGGTCTGTAACAGTGACAAAAATAACAAAGACACCATTACTTATGGTGTTTTTTTCTTGTACCATTCCAAATGCAAATACATGCATATTGCAAAGTTGATTTTTTTCCTCTTCATTTGCATGTATTTGCCTGGCATTTAATTTGATATGGTGTCATTAGATTTTCAAAGCAAAGTACGTTTTTTTCCACTGTACATTAATGGTGATTTATGGTAATCTTTCAATTTCAGCAAAGAAATTACCTAAAAGTGATAACACTCCTGGAGGCCAGCAATCATCACAGAGAAACCAAGGAGTCAACTTGCGAGAAACCAGTCCTCAGCATTCAGGGGGGTGCTGTAAATGAACTCTGCTTCTTCTGTCTACCTCTAACACGTTTTTAAGCCAATACAAGCACCCAACTGTTAAGGAAAGGTTTCGTACAGCAGAATCACATAAACTGAAACCACTGCTAGACAAACTTGTGCATGTGTAATTAGTTTACAAGATAATTCAAATAAAATGTCAGAAGCTGAGATCAGTGTTTGAAAGCCTTGTAGTCCACCAAGGCATTCAAAAGGTGCACAACTACTTACACTTGCTCAATGTTTCCTATATTTGCAAAGCTAGAAGTATGGGAAGTAACTATTTGGTACACAATACTCAATATGTACAATAAATCGCTTTAGATATGATATCAATAGATAAATTGTGATTGAAATACTAGCATGAACACGTATGTAATTCATTCTACCATAAGCATGAATTAGAATACAACTATCTCTTTCTGAGTGGTCTGGTAGGCCTCATGATTTAGTTTAGTTGCAATCACCATAACGATTAATTTCTGATTTAAATTTCACTAATTTTCAGGCTAACACCTAATCATATTCGAAATACGAAATTAAGTGTTGCATCTTTGTTCCCCTGGTGATTGATTTAGTGTGTGGTTGGGGTACTGTAGCTGGGCAAGTGCTGGCTTTGCAAGCCATTAAAAGGAATGGGACGCAGAGAGTCTTAAGTTTAGTCAGCTGATCATGCAGTTACCCTGTCTCTGTGGACATGCAATGGAATAAATGTATGACTGTGTGCACAGAACAAGCGATACTGATAGTGAATAGATTGTCATACTTTTGTAATGTTAAATAATCTAACCTTGAAATAAAGATAGGTTGCCAAGATAAACGTTTTTTTGTTTATATCTTACATAGCCGCTTTTGCACACACCATTGCCTCGTTGGTACAAGGCAAAAGCAAGCACTTCCACATATACTGTCGTTAGACTGTTTCTCGTTATACAATGGGATAGTCTAATCTAAGTTTTAGTATTTTTTTAGGGTAGCAATTTTTAGGTGTCCAACGATCATAACACTTTTACCCTGAATCAGCCCCTCCCCAACTCCCCCTTCAACAAGTTCTGCTTCTGCGAGATTTGCGCACATTATTTTTTACCTTCTGATATTGTCTTCTAGTTGTGGTTTGTGGTGTTTTTGTTACGCGATTTGAGGTCTAATTCTATAATCAATGCTCCCTTTTACCTACGTAAGAGAAAAAAAAACTCTCTTTACGTTGGTGAAAGGAAGCATTGATTATTTTAGCCTAGCCAACCGAGCGTTTTTGTGCACCAACTGTTTTCTTCAAGCATAATATGCCTACGATTTGCGTTAAAACCCCACTGGGGGCCGAGTAATTGAGTATTTTCTTGGAGGTTTTGATATGTAATTGAAGAGGAAGGGTTGAGCTTTGTCTGTGCTAGATATCTTTTTTGGTTTAAGTTATTAGTTCAGGATTTTATATGGTTCGAAACGAGCGATGTAGAATCCCCCGTTGCCACCCTTGTTTCTCACTTGTGCAGGTGAAAGTGAAATTTACAAAAAAATAAAGTGCAGTCAGGATTTCAGAGAATCAGTCCTTGGTTAGCAACCGGCTGCATAAACTAAAGTGAATTGTTAAACGTCTTGATATTGTTGAGTACACTCTTTTTTATAAGAACGTCTAATTTTCAGTTGAGTCTGGGCCCGTTCTTATTTTTGGACATTTTAAGGCTTAATATGTTTTTAACGATGTTCTTCAATTGAAGTGTATATTAGAATATAATACCCAGCGAATTATTGGGAAGAGAATTACTATAAGCACAATTTGATTCTTCTTTAGAACGCATCAGGACTAAGATTTTTGTTTTCTGCTATCTGAGCCTTGGCATATTCTTAGCATGTTTTAAAATTTGGTGAAATCTCAGGCTGGACGTTCTTATTGAAAATGTTCTTATAAAAAAGAGTGAATAAATGTATTTTTAAGGTCATAAGTTAATATGGCTTGTCCTCAACTTTAATCGCAGAATTGAAGCTAGATGATCACATTGTTTCCCACAAATGTTGGGTAATCAAAAAAGAGTGTGTAAATGTATTTTTTTAGGTCATAATATTGGTTTGTCCTCAACTTAAATCGCAGAATTGACAGATGATTACTTTGTTTCTCACACACAAATGTTGGTCAATCTCCAAGATCCCCCCTACCCCCAACCCCCCCCCCCCCCCCCCCCCCCCCCAAACACCACCACCACCAAAACAAAAGACATCAGGCCTCCCTACCCCACCAAAACGCGCAAAGCATGCAGGGAGATAGAAGCTGACATCCGGGAGAGTGCCTCGCGTTGTCCTTTCTAAAATGGCGGACACTGGTAAGTCTCGATTTCTCACCGGCCCAGATAAAACAATGATTTCCTCTACTCTAAGGGGACCCCTTGCCCTTATTCCTACTGAACACAAAGCCATAATATGTATGTACAAGAAAATCGTCACTATCTCCTAATCTTTTAGGAAAAAAGGGAAAAAAGAAGAAAGGAAAGACATTGAATTTGACCGAGTTCCTCAGTGATGGATCAAGTCAACCAGCCTTGCCCACAGCATCACAAGGTGCTTCACATGGGAACTCTCCCTTCAGATCTTCGAGCTGGGCTGATGAAGCCGATGGTTCTCTTAACATGGATGGTAAGATGGAGTAACTTTTCCGTTTATAGTAATGTTAGCTGCCCTTGGTAAAAAAAAGGTTGTCCACTCATTTGAGTACACGTAACGTAAGGGAACGTAAATACTTGGTAGGCCACTGTGGATTTAAATGAATACTGATCTCCAGTTTATACAGAACGCTTAATATTTGGTTCCTTGAATTTGCCCTTTTCTTTTTTTTTTCTTTTTTTTAACCCTTGGTGTCATTGAATTGTTGTAGATACTTATGTATTCTGTTCGCGATCACTCTACGCTAATGAAATATTTTCTTGTTTCGATACACGTGCGGTTCGATTGATCTCAAATGTGTAGTTTTCGAGGTTTGCTGAATTATTAGTTGTTTTGACACGCTATGCAATTTTAGACTAAAATTACTGTATAAAATAAAAAAATGGACATCAATAAATTATAGATAAGAAATGTTGTTATTTACACAAAAAGACAAATTGACAAATCTTTTATGAATCTCTTTTTCCTTTTAAGTTTTTTATGCTGTTTCTATTTGGTCATATTTCATATATTGTAATCAAATAATAACCTGTGGCTGTATGTTGTATTTATTTTCCTGTGTTCCTTTACTGTGTTCACACTGTTGGAAGGTAGACTTTTTAATGTAGGCTTTCTGGTGATTACAAAGTAGATTCATGCTTAAAATAAATAATAATTACACAATTATCACATTGCAAAGTTCCATACTCTTCAACTGTTTGGCATAAAAGTTTGAAATGATTCAAAATCGACACTGCACATAATCCTCCCATCATGCATATTCATATGCTAAGAAAGCTACATGAACATGCTTGTATAATAAATGAATGGCTTGAGACGATAAACGGATGTTTTGCAAATTTTTTTAGAAGGAAGATCTGTGGTATAAAAGTCACAGACCTGATCTAGAGCCTGGATCAAACTGAGATGAGAGTTCCACTCTGTCTAGCTCTCACCAGGTCGTAATCAAATGGTCTTTGAGAGTGGTCTTTTTTTTTATCAAAGAATCACTTGTTTTTATCAAGGAATCACATTTCTTTTCAACAAGAAACAAGAGAAACAATTTCGGAAAAACGAACATGAGATTGAGATTTCTTTTTTCATAATTATTTTACTTAAGAATTCATCAACAAATCTGAAATTAAATGTTAGATTAATTTTTTTTAATTGCTACCCTCATTCATGCATCCTTTCCAATCTCTAATTGTAATTTCCCAGTTCTCAGAGAAGATTAAAATTAAAGTTTTTTTTTCTCACTGTTGATGTTTCTAGATATTATTGTGAACTTGGTTCTATCTTTTTTGGTTATTGTTGTGGAGCTTTGAACTCAACAAAGTCTATGGACAGCCAATAGACCAGGGGCACAGCTTTTATACCTCCTTTTTACCAGATTTGCAGTTGCACATTTAGGGTAGCTTGACCTAAAGATGTTTATTTTTAAGCCTCCTTTTCAGGATAAGGGGTTATCATCCCCTAGTAGATTGAGCTTTTTAGACCTGACTTATATCCTAAACTGGTTAATTAATAATTTATAATAAACAAAAGTAAGCATATATGCCTAGGATTACTCCTTACTTAATCTTTGCGATTGATATTTTATTACATTTTATTTATGAAAATCCATTTGTTTCAACATGTGAAATAAACCTTCATTATTGTTAACTATAATTTCCTTATAGTTCGCCATGATTTTTCAACATTTATTAATAGGAGACATAAAATGGCATGATGACAGTCGACGCTCAGTCATGGATCGTGCAGCCCTCCCTACAGCTCCCAGGTCATCCCGTCCGACTGAGGTGGATTTGTCCAAGATCCCCGATAACCCTCCATTCACTGCTTTCCTTGGAAACCTTCCTTATGATGTGGAGAGGGAAGATATTCTTGAATTCTTCAGTAGTGTAAAGGTATTTACCACTTCCATTAAACCCCTATACCACTGGAATGTCTCAAGTGGGAGAGCTTTGGCAGGTTGTTATTTTATTGTTTTTTACATGTTTTTTTTTACCATTTTCTAACCAAATAACTACATTTCAAGTTCTCTTAACTAGGATGTTTGCCTTCAAGCATTTAAAAAGTTGAAAAATGGCTGCAAAGGTTGCCTTTGCATTTAAGAACCACAGGATCCAGACAAACAGAAAGCGGTTGCCAATAGATTGTTACTTTATCTTATGAGCTGATCTTAACTTGATACTTGATACTTTCAGCTAATATGAACTTGTTACTTTACCCTTTGCACTAAGATTAACTCGTTACTTTACCCTTTGAGCTAAGATCAACTTGTTACTGTACCCTTTAAGCTAAGATCATTTTGTTACTTTAACCTTTGAGCTAAGCTTAACTTGATACTTTTCCCTTTGCGCTAAAATCATCTTGTTACTTTACCCTTTGAGCTTAGATCAACTTGTTACTTGACCCTTTGAGCTAAGATGAACTTTGCATTTGTTAGATAACTGCAGTGCGATTGCCCCAAGACATGGGTGGTGGGCGTGCCAAGGGCTTTGGCTACGCAGAGTTTGAGGATAAGGCCTCCCTTATCCAAGCACTGGATTTGAACAATGAGGTGATTTTCAAAAATATTAGAAACTATGATAAAATATAAAGACAAAGTCAGGCATTTATGTAGCCTCTATTTGAACCCAAAACATTTCTACTTTGAGAATTTTGTTCAGTGTTGTATTGTTATTGAGCAAACTGATATTTTGTAATATGGGGGAGGAATTTTTTATACCAGGGTCATAAATTAATTTTCATATATAATTTTTAAGGTTGCTGTATTGTGCTAGACAACTGTCCTGTCTTTTCAAGTCCTTGACATTGTGTTATTACAGCCGAAATCATTATTGCACAACCTCAGCAAGTCCAAGTTCCTTGTCCCATTTGGGAATAGTGTGTAGTCAATCAAATTTTTGGGGTTGGTGTATGCATATCGTACATAGAGCAGCAAACTCACAATAAAACATGCAAGCAGTTGCGAGTCATGATCTATGCCAAGAGAATGGAACCAGCAGGAACTAGAAGAGGGTTACACAATTCTGATTTTCAATCAAATTCATTAGTTTTATTACAAACTTTTGTTTCCTATATGATGTACGTAGACACGCCACTTTGATTGACTACTTGTTATTCCCAAACGAAGCAAGGATTTTGGAGGTTGCTTGGTAACAATTTCTGCTGTTATATTCAGAATCATGGAAATACTAGAAATTGCTTTAAAATGATCCAAATATCTCTTTAATAAATTAAAAAAAACACCATTTGCTGTCTTTATGCTTGATTTCCTAACATTAGTCGCCTAGCTCATATATATCTATATCACAATTTGTAGCTTGTAATTTAACTCATTAGATCCCTTTGCTTTCCATATAATCTAGAGTCTCCGGGGTCGGAAAGTGAGGGTAGATATAGCTGGCCATCAACAAGGTAGGAATCATTTAAGAAGTCATTGAACTTTTTTTTAAATGTCTTAGATTAATCAACAGTATTAATACTATAAGGTACTAAATTTTTCTTCAGAGAATGTGATAAAACAAATACCATTCTAAGACTCTCCCTATCGTGTTTAGGTGGAGGAGGCAGTGACTCAAGGAGTGATAGGCGCCGTGAAGGCCCAGATGTATTTGATACTGACTGGAGAAGCCGCCCAGATCCTAATCCCCCTAGGGAGGAAAATGGCTACTCCAGAGAGGATCCTTTTGACAGACCCCGACAAGACCCTCGTGACAGCGGATTTGGTCGCTCTCATGATGGCGGCTTTCATGAGGATCGTTACAGAGGTTCCCGTGAGGGTCGTAATGGAGGTTCACGCGAGGATAGTTACGGAGGTCCACGCGAGGATCGTTATGGAGGTTCACGCGAGGATCATTATGGAGGTTCACGCGAGGATCGTTATGCAGGTTATGGTGGTGACCGATACCGGGAAGACAGAGGATTTGGTGGAGGCAGAGATCGGTAGGATTATAATTTCCTTCCACAGTATAAATACAATTACAAGCCTGTTATTTTAAATGCCAGTGATTGCTTGTAGTTAAATAAGATGTCTCATAGTCTCTCTGGCCTATTGCTTAAATGTGATCCTCAGCTCACAGTCTGTGTGTGATGCTTTTCCAGTTACTATGACAGAAGATATGACAATAATCGCTACGACTCTCTAAATGACAGTCGAAGGACTGGAGATCGTGGTTATAACGGCTACAGAAGTCCGGACGATTATTATGACCGTCGGTATGAGTATAAACTCGCTTACCTCTCCATTCTTTGGGGAACAATTGGATCGTTTTAGTGCGATTGTTTTAGTTTGATTGTTTTCGATTAATGTATCTTACAATTTATGTTATTTATCAGCTTAGAGAAGCTAAAATCAAATACTCAAGAAGTGGTGAATGCACAATTAAAGTCCATATTACCTAAAATCTAGAACTATCTTTATTGGAAGAAAACAGATTTAAGAGGCTTGACAAAAAAAATATATTTATGTATATAACTTGACACCTACATACTAAGGGTTCTGTTCAGTATGATTTTAATGAGTCCCTATGGACGAAAATGTGTGTGCCCCACAAAAAAATGAGACCCGAGAAAATGAATTTCAAAGTTTTTGTAAAATGGAACAGAAATATGTATAGAATTAAAACAGTATAGAATTTGTATTGGCAAATAATGTCCAATTTGTCTTGTCAGATTTTAATGAAAGGTGACAGTATATAGAATTTAATCTCTATAGGTTACTGTGTCACTTATTCCTTAAAGAGATTCTGAGATAGCCTTTACATAGAGTTAATGTAGTCTATTAGCTGCCAAAGATATATCCAAGCATAAAAAACACATAATAATTATGTTAGTTGTTACCATAACTTGTGAAACTTTGGCCAGAGATTTGCTTTATTCGTTTGTTGAAGAAAGCTTGCAATTTGTTTATCAGTGGAAGAGACCGTGGATATGATGGCAGAGAGCGTGATGCCAGATATAGCAGTAGAGGTGACAGCTTCGGCGATAAAGGTGAATCCAGTTGGCGTAGCGATGGAGGAGGTGAATTTGGTGGGAGGGGCGATCGCGACCGCAGTGACCGCTATGATGATCATGGCGCTGACAGAAGGGATGCACGTAAGTGATTTCTATGTTGTTATGTTTTGCTTATTTATGGAATGGCACCACTGTAAAGCGACCCCAGATCCCTGTCTGACTTTTTCTACCTTTACAGCTAAAGAGAGGCCTAGACTTCAACTGCAACCACGTACCAAACCACCGGAGGAGACTAAAGAGGCACCAGCCGAATCAAGAAGCTCTGCGATATTTGGTGGAGCCAAACCAGTAGACACAACGTCAAAGGAGAGAGAAATCGAGGAAAAACTTGCCAAAGCAAGACTTGAAGAGGCTAGACAAAAAGAAGAGAGAGAAAGACACAATGAACGTGACGAATGGAAGCGGGCTGGTGGTGAGCACAGAGGAAGACGAGACAGCAACAGATCCAGCGATGGAGACAAGCAACACCCTCGGCGGGACAGCGAGAAGTCTACAGAAGACAGAGTCAGGAGGATAAGTGCAGATGAGGCCAAGCCACCTACATCTAAGTCATCGCCTCAAGAAACTCCAGCTCCGGCGGTGAATGTTTGGGCGAAAAGGATGGAGGCTCAGAAAGGTGGTTTGCCTGATGATGGCAGCGCCACAGCCGATAAAGCAGACGCCCAACCACTATCCCCAACTGGGGTCCAATGCAAGGCAAGGGTTCCAGCCAGAAGCGAGGCTGAAGGACGGGACGGCCCGGGCTCTGCAGGGCGGGGTCGAGGAGGTGCAAGGGGAGGCAGAGGGAGAGGTAGAGGGAGAGGAGATCATATCAACAAAGGTGTTAGACCAAATGCAAGTAAGGACTCTACTGTTGGAGGTGCCAAGGAGGAGAGGAAAGAGCGCAAAGAGAGAAGACCTGCAGAACCCAAGAAGATTGGCGAGGACTCTGCCCCGGTAAGCCTTACACTTGAGGACTCATCCCCAGTAAGCCTTACACTTGAGGACTCATCCCCAGTAAGCCTTACACTTGAGGACTTATCCCCAGTAAGCCTTACATTTGAGGACTAAGCCCCGGTAAGCCTTACACTTGAGGACTCAGCCCCGGTAAGCATTACACTTGAGGACTAAGCCCCGGTAAGCCTTACACTTGAGGACTAAGCCCCGGTAAGCCTTACACTTGAGGACTCAGCCCCGGTAAGCCTTACACTTGAGGACTCAGCCCCGGTAAGCATTACACTTGAGGACTAAGCCCCGGTAAGCCTTACACTTGAGGACTCATCCCCGGTAAGCCTTACACTTGAGGACTCACCCCAGTAAGCCTTACACTTGAGGACTTATCCCCGGTAAGCATTACACTTGAGGACTCATCCCTGGTAAGCATTACACTTGAGGACTCAGCCCCGGTAGGCCTTACACTTGAGGACTAAGCCCCGGTAAGCATTACACTTGAGGACTCAGCCCCGGTAGGCCTTACACTTGAGGACTAAGCCCTGGTAAGCATTACACTTGAGGACTCATCCCCGGTAAGCCTTACACTTGAGGACTCACCCCCGGTAAGCCTTACATATGAGGACTCAGCCCCGGTAAGCCTTGCACTTGAGGACTAAGCCCCGGTAAGCATTACACTTGAGGACTCAGCCCCGGTAGGCCTTACACTTGAGGACTAAGCCCCGGTAAGCATTACACTTGAGGACTCAGCCCCGGTAGGCCTTACACTTGAGGACTAAGCCCTGGTAAGCATTACACTTGAGGACTCATCCCCGGTAAGCCTTACACTTGAGGACTCACCCCCGGTAAGCCTTACACTTGAGGACTCAGCCCCGGTAAGCCTTACACTTGAGGACTAAGCCCTGGTAAGCATTACACTTGAGGACTCATCCCCGGTAAGCATTACACTTGAGGACTCATTCCCGGTAAGCCTGACACTGAAGAACTCAGCCTCGGGAATTTGATTTGAAAACTTTTTTCTCAGGTGAATGTGAACATGGTTAAACCAGTTAGATACTAACATACATGTACGAGACTGACCTCCAAGTCCCTCTTGTGATTCCTTGCATATAAGCGATTTCGTGTATGATGTACAATAATTTTAATGCGCTTTTTACACTATCCCCACGCAAATCGAACGCATATTGTTGTTACACTTCCTTGTTATTTTCCAGCTCCAGTGGGACTACGGACAACTCACGTTAATGTCCCCACGTTACTGCTCTAATTGTTTTTTTTTTTTAATTTATAGTTTGTCAAGAATTTTGATCTTAGGTGATCGTCTTATTGCGTACTTTTGGCTCACTGACGTCGTGCTATTGTTGCGTTTCAGGTGTTCCATCAACAGAGCAAATTCTCGTTGCTGTTGGGTGATGAGGCTGATGCAGACGAGCAAGAGGAGGAAGAATCTTAAGAGTATCCCACTAGCCCATGAGTAGCTTGCGACCAATCGCCCTCGTGTGACCATATCTGCCAAAATATTTACAATTGCTTTTGTATGTATTTCGGTCAACAGCTTTGAATTATCATTGGAGGTTTTTATTGTCCCGTCGCCAGTATTTCTGTTTTCCATTGCTCCACTTACTTACCGGGCTTCAACACAAGGGGAGAGGAGGCCCAAATCAGTAAACCCAAATATCCTCGAATCACAAACAGGAAGAGTTTGTAGTATTCAATAACGTGGAGCGAATATCGGTCCTGTGCCGTTTTAATTATTTTCATGAATTATTTTAACTGGTTTCGCCTTTACTCGTCCAATTTTTGAGTCGTTGCTGCGATAAAACACTATCGTCCTTTTGTACCACGCTGTGTATGAATTAAGATGCCCCGCGGTCATTTATGAACTATTACGATGATACTCTATTACGGCGAACCGCTTCCGTAAAAAATGGCTTCCATCGAGCCATCTCACTGGTCAAAAAAATGTTGCCAGAAAGCTGTTGTCAAGAGTTTGCATTGTACCCAAAGTCACTCGTAGCGCATGCGCGTACTGAAGCGTTATCACACCCTGCAAGTTTTGTAATGTGTCGGGTCTTAAAATAAACTAGCAAAGATGTGGGATGGTAGCCTTGTCAAACTAAAACTCAACCCCTCCCCCCTAAAGATTACATCACCCTCCGAAAACTAAGAATGCTTCTCTCTCCTAACTGAGCCCTCGCAAAAGCCTTTCACAAAGTGTACTGCCTCCTCCATACACACCACCCTACGCCTCCCCTTGATCCACAACACCCTATGCCTCCCCTTGATCCACACCACCCTACGCCTCCCTTTGATCCATACCACCCTATGCCTCCCCTTGATCAATACCACCCTATGCCTCCCCTTGATCCACACCACCCTATGCCTCCCCTTGATCCACACCACCCTAAGCCTCCCCTTGATCCACACCACCCTATGCCTCCCCTTGATCCACACCACCCCACGCCTCCCCTTGATCCACACCACCCTACGCCTCCCCTTGATCCATACCACCCTATGCCTCCCCTTGATCCACATCACCCTAGCCTCCCCTTGATCCATATCACCCTATGCCTCCCCTTGATCCACATCACCCTACGCCTCCCCTTGATCCATACCACCCTACGCCTCCCCTTGATCCATACCACCCTACGCCTCCCCTTGATCCATACCACCCTATGCCTCCTCTTGATCCACACCACCCTACGCCTCCCCTTGATCCATACCACCCTACGCCTTCCCTTGATCCACACCACCCTACGCCTCCCCTTGATCCATACCACCCTATGCCCCCCCTTGATCCATACCACCCTCGGCCTCCCCTATATCAACACCACCCTACGCCTCCCCTTGATCCATACCACCCTACGCCTCCCCTTGATCCATACCACCCTATGCTTCCCCTTGATCAATACCACCCTATGCTTCCCCTTGATCCACAACACCCTCCCTTGATCCATATCACCCTAAACCTCCCCTTGATCCACATCACACTTCGCCTTCCCTTGATCCATATCACCCTAAACTTCCCATTGATCCAAACCACCCTACACCCTCCCTTGATCCACACCACCCTACACCTCCCCTTGATCCACACCACCCTATGCCTACCCTTGATCCTCAACACCCTACCCCTTCCCTTGACAGATCTAGGGGTGGACTGGCCGGGCCCTGCCCTCCCCTATTTTCAAATATTAGGAAAACTCTGCCAAGGAGAATCTGAAAACTGAAAAAAAATGCCAAATTTCAGCCTATAGATTCTTAATTTCTAAGTTCTTATAAACATGTTTACTCAAGCTCATAGATTTTTTTGGAGGGGGATAGGGAAGTTTGTTTAATCATTGTAAGAACCATTTTCTCTTAGATAGCTTGTCCTAGCTTGAATTGGTACTAGACTATTTTTCATTAGAGTGAACTTTCCTGTAAAGTGGGGACTACTTCCGAATTCCTCCTGGCAAAAGGCTTGTTGCTATTATATAGTATATATAGTATATAACAGCTGGATTTACATATACAATTTATGATCAGTTTACAGTAGCAAATTTAAAAAAAAAACATTATAACTTACAAAAAGAAACAAATAAAACCAACGACATAATCACCCCTTCATATATAAAACGTTATATGTCAACAAGAGTGGGTACATTTATAGACAAGTAATATTTTAAATTGACTTTTTATACCAGGATATACAAAGCCTCACCACCACTCAGTACATAAAGGAGGATCACAAAAGCAGGTCCGAAACTATGGGGCTGCATAGGGGTGGTTTGCAACCCCCACATGACCATTGAATTATTTGTGGAAGCATTTTGTATACCCAGCAATAACAATTTTACTCTTGAAGTTCGAGGTCACATAAACAATTAAAGTGCAAGATTGCACTAGATAAAATGCTATAAATTCAGAATCAGCAAAGCTCCATTTTCGCTTTTAATTGACTCAAAATTAAGAACATTGATGCAAACATTATGAATTTTTACAACAAATTTTTGTTATCTAACCTCAATTTGCTGGAAACAAAGTGTGCTCACACGTTTTGAAAATTGCAATAGCAAGCTGCAAAAATTGAAAATTTCAATACAAGGTTATCTTATGATTTTTGTTTAAATGTAGATAGCCCAGAAGGGGAGGGGGGGAGCCCTGAAATTTTGGTTGTTGTAAGAAGGGGGGTGGAGGGCACCAAAAATTTATGTTTAACCTTTTTATGCAATATGCATAGAATAAACATCTATCAGTATACAGTGTGGTAAGAGTTAGTTGAATCCCATACTGTACTGTAGTTATAGAGAAAGCATGGGATTAAATATAATATTATCTTGAACAAGTTTCTTGGGCTTTCTCCACTTGTGCTTGATTATTACTTCTTGCCAAAGAGTGCCAGCAAAAGAAGGAAGATTCGGATGATATCCATGTAGAGCGTCAGCGCACCGAAGATGTACTCTTCTGGACTTAATTCATACTTCTTGCCGCCCATAATCAACTGAGTGTCATATGCCAGGAACTGAAAACATAAAATAAATCACAGAGTAATGGATTATGGGCTATAATGACTCCTCCCTCCCTCCCTACTTTCCGCCCTCTTGCTTTCCGTGTGCATTACTTTCTTCCACACCTTTTTAAGGCTGGTTCCCAATAAGAAACAGGAAATTGCTGATTTTGTTTCCCTCTTGGTATGTCTCTTCTCATCGTTTTTTTTATAGCAAAAATCAAGAGTGAAAATAGTAGGACAACTACTATTTAAAAGGCTTTAAATAGAAATGCAGATGTCTTCAGGGACACCTCTGAGAATATGTCTACAGATCAAGATGGAGTGTGTAATACTCACAGCCACAAACACCAGTGCCAGTACTCCCCCAAGCACAATCTTTCCAGCCTGTAAAAACAATAACACTGGAGAACTATTTGCCAACAGAGAAAATAACTATCATTGCTAGCAGAGAATCCCTGTGGAACGATTTGCCATCAATCTATTTATGACAATGGACCCACTTAAGCAATTCCGTTTTTGTTCATACCACACACCTTAGAGTAACAAACTGGAACATTCTTATTAACTTTTACCACAATTGTTGAAGTTCTACTTACAGTTGTGTTAAGGAGTAGCCAAACAGGAGTAAAGATGCTGAGGAAGAAAATGGCCAAGGCAGCACAGAACAGCACTCCCCCCCAGGTGGTGAAGTCATACTAAACAAATAAACATAAACTTTATGTATAACCATGTAACAAAGATATAAAGTAATCATCAAATATGTAAGCAGCATATTAATTGCATTCCATACTTTTTATCCTGTAAGATTTAAACACCACCTCTGCTGCACCAAAAGAAAGCAGACTGGACTTTAACCATGATTTTAAAAAGGTTTGTGCAAGCCAGTGTGGCCAGGGCAGACCAACAGCCGACTTAGGCTTTTTAGGTCCATACCATAAATGATCTAATAAACGCCCTCTACCTTAAGAATGCCTCCTATCTAATGAATGCCCCCCTTAGCTTACAAGTTTGTAATGATAGCCCCTCTAACAAATGCCCCCTCTATTTATGACCCTCCCCCTACCCTCCCTTCCAGCTTGAAAACAAACAACATAAGAATTTCGGTTATATAAATCAATTCTAATTAATCCAAGTTTGGCTTCTACTGGGTGAGACTTGCTTAATGTCAAGAAATGCCTGCTACGCAGGCTTTAATTTAATTTAACCCACTGTACTTGGGTTTGTTATATTTTCATAGTTTGTAAAGAACGCCCTCTCTAACATTGAACGCCCCAACGCAACGCCCCCACGGACCATCGAAATTTAATGAATGCCCCTGGCGTTTATTAGATCATTTACAGCATGATAAGTGTGAATGTGCATCCTGCCTCCACCCTCAGCAAATCCTGGGTAGACACCTGACTTTTACTTTGATAACAGCTATCATTATCTTACCTTTGTTTGGCAAGAAAAGATCATGACAGACAAACAAACAAGCTGAAAAAAAAAATGAAGTATGAATAGGACTTAACTGATGTAGTATTTCTTTCCATGTGAGGATTTACAGATGTAGCATTTTTTTTATACATGCAAGGACTTACTGTTGTAACACCCATCATGATTAGGACAATATTGGTGTCATGGTAGCTAAAATATAATAAAAAATAAATAAGAATAAAGTATCCACAGTAGCGGATCTGGGGGAGGGGTTAGGAGGGTTTAAACTCCCCTTTGGGCTGCCATATGTAACCAAAAAGTTACCCCCTCCCCTGCTTGTCACTGAGCCAACCCCCCCCCCCCCTTTAGCGAAAAGCTAGACCCGCCCCTGACCCACTAAATCGAAAGATAATATACAAGAAAATAAGTGTACCTTGAAATTGTTCCCACCAGATAAGAGAGTGCCAGAGTCTATAGACAATAAATATTAACTAAGATTAGGTGTGATCTGACACTCAACCTTATTGTAGTGTGGTTAAATACTATTAGAAGAAATAAAACGAAAATTTAAAAAATATGTGACTGAGAAACTCACAAAGATGGCAAGGCAGATCAGGTTGACAGGGTACTTCCTCCTGCAAACAATTCACATGCAACAGCTCAGTGTATGATTTTCCCCAAATATTTTATACTTTTTTATCATTATTAAAAGTTTTATTACTCCATATAATATGAAACTACAAAAGCTTACAATGTCAACAAAAACTGCACACCAAACAGACCAACAAAATTGAAAAATAAAATATCTGCTGCCTGGCATACATCATCTCACCTTACACTCTCACAGCAGGCAATGACGAAATACAAAACAAAGAATACCACACTGCAAAATAAGGTAAATCAATAAATCATCAAGCATCGACATGACGGAAAAACATTTCACATCGAATAAGGCGGAGAATTTTTCTGCGTACTTAGTAACTTATAGCAAACAAAACGTCAAGTGCGACTTTTTGTAAAGTGCCATTGAAATTTTTCCGTCCCTGAGCTGAGACACAGGGCAATGATGATCAAGGAAAAATTATCTTTTTGTAAAGTGCCATTGAATTTTTTTCGTCCCTGAGCTGAGACACAGGGCAATGATGATCAAGGAAAAATTATCTTAAAAAGCCAAAAACTGGTTATGTGCACTTCGGCCTCACGTTATTTGTGTTTTGAAAATCAGTCCATAATACAAGGAACCTATAGCCAATGTAAGAAATTGTGTCCTCTCTCTATCTCGAATTGCTCGTTTTCCAGGTTTTCCCGTCATGTCTCAAGCATCAATTTTCAGTAACTATCATCAAAGAAGAATTTGTATTTTAATTTGTTTGGGACAGAATGACATCTTTATAGCAACTTCAGGCACAACAGCGCAAGGTTTTAAATCAATTATCCTTGTCTGTGTATTGTTATGAATAATGTATCCTCAGAACAAGAAACAAAGAGACACACTCTACCATGTCACCCAGCATCACCAGGTCACTTAACCTGCTTACATCCTTTGAAAACTACCCTAAGCAATGCTGAGGAAGCTGAATCACATATCCACAGCAAACATGGTATTTGTCAAAGTAATCAAAGCAAAGCAGGACTTAGTTCAACACACAGTGTTCAGTTTGCACTTCCACAATAGTAAGCATTGCCACTGAGGGGTTATTGGACCCCAAGTGTTTTTTTACATCGCTTCAATTCAATATAGTGTAGTGTAGTGATCTTGAAGAAACAGGACTCCCTGCTTAGTGTTTTTGAGAAATAAATTCAACTTAATAAATTCAATCATGACATTAAATAAGTCATCATGGGAGAAATCCCCAGCCAGGGAATTCGAACCTGGGACACAACAGTGAGGTCGCACATACTTTTCACTAATAGATAATAGATAAGTGAAAAAATGAAGAGAAATAAGATAATTGGCTTACAATGCAGAGACGTAAACCACAGTATTACCAGCTCCATGTTTACCATGCACAAAGTTCCGTACAGGCTTACTAAAATGATAAAGAACAATATCAATTGCAATTCTGACAATACAGACATTAATACATATTTATATACATATAGTACACATCTTTCACATATGATAATAAAATCAAAGGCTTATTATTATTCGAGTGATGATAATAAAAAGACATACTAGAACAAGAAGAGGCAGATTGTTGCAACTGTCACTGAAAGCTGTATCATCAGGATGAAATATACCTAGTACGAAGGAATTGATCAGTTGGATAATATTGACATGAGTTGTAGCCACAGACTAAGGGGGTCCACAGACTAAGGGGACCACAGACTAAGGGGTCCACAGACTAAGGGGGTCAACAGACTAAGGGGTCAACAGACTATCGCATCTATCAGCAGCTTCCCCGGGGACCTCCAGGCACCCCCCGGAATTTGTCAAAATGCCCTTACAAAACTTATCAAATCCCCAGGGGGGCAGGGCGAAAAAAAAATGAAGGGATTCCTTGGTGAATCCAAGGAGATTTCATAGTACATTCGCAGTGTAATCACTGCTGAGGCCTCAACCAAAACTTGCTGACTGTATAGCAATGCTAGTTTAAAGTTCTTAGAACCTTTCACTTCATTTCACTTTCATATCAATCTAGCCAAAAGAAAGCATAGATAAACTTTCAAATTCTGAAAGGGAATTGAATTTGATTGAAATTTGAATTTTCTACAGATCTTTGAAAATTTTCCTGGCCGTGCGAAAGGAGATTGAATCGATTGAATTATAAGTTTTGGCGGGAAAATCTAAAACAACATATTTTTCTTAAATCCGTTAAAGTTCAGAGACGGCAATAACACAAAATATTGGCAAAATGTTTTCTATTGCAGTGCTACTCACCATGAATCAAAGAAAAATGTAAATTCGAGAATTGTATGCGCAAAAAGAAAATATCATTTTGTTGTAGGTTTCAAAAACAGTGTGGGCTCGTGAGAATGTCGCCATTCTTGATTGCAAATGCAGCGCGCGCACAATGCAAAAAAAAAAGCAATTCAAAGACTAAAATATATCTGCTAAATTTTGCAGATTTGTTTCCTGAAGTTAAATAATCATTTGACTACCAGGTTGAGATATAAAGATGATGGTAAAAGTTGTAACCACACAACGATCTTCAGAAAATAACTAAGAAGACATGAAGATGGGAACCGGTTTAGGGCGAGCATATGTTTTCTCATGTGATTTGGTTGGCATCTCGATCTACGTCAAAAATGACTTGACCCAGGCCTTTCAGTTCACAGCCTTTTTTCCGAAGGTTGACCAAAATACCTCAATATTACAGATTTGAGTTATTCACAAGGACGCACATTTTATAGGGTCCATACGAACCACATACCATTTGGAAGATGAAAATATAAAGAGTTGACAATGTCTATAAACTCTGAAAGGTTATATGGACTTTAAGGATTGTTAGGACATTACTTATCATTTTCTATTCCCTTAGAGGATGGTATATGTTTTTCTTCGTTGTATCAATGCACAAGAAAGGATTTTAGTGCTGATAGATGAGCAGGTTATTGTTTCTTTGAATCACTTCACAACGAATAATGGTGGACAAAGATCTCCAGACGCAAGCGCAAAATTCGGGAAGCCTGGCCCACATGTTCTTGTATAATTAACCGCTGATCAAACAAATCCCCTGTGTCGTCCCCGAGGGTAATCAGCGTTATGTACAAAAATCGAAAAAAACGCCCCTCAGTCCCGGGGGTCACATCACTGGTTAAGCCGCTGATAGATGCATAGGGGGGCCTGCTAGGTCCTCAAGACTTAGGGATCCATGGACTTGAGTCCACAGCCACCCTCAACTTAATTCCAAATCACTTACCCTTCTGATAAAACCTGCAAAAAAGGAAAGTGATTCATCAGAACAAAAAATTCAGGAAAGGCAGGCGTAAGCTTCAACGTCATTTTATTATGAATAAGTTATTATGTAAAATGAGTGCGTAATCTGCCATGCATGAACTTGCGATGGCCACTTAACGATATTTGCAGCATGCAACATCAAACTACAACTCACCCATTCGAATACTCTTATCGCTGAAGGATACTGCTCCCCCGTATTCCACATCGTATCCATCACCATAACTAGATGGCTGCTCTAGGGGCTTTGCTATAGCGCTGTCATAGGAAGGTGGCGGGGGAAAGCTGGCTGGATAACTCTCCGGTGGCGGCTGATAGCCGGTAGAAGGAGGTGGCTGATAGCCTGGCTGTACCGGGGGAGGATATACAGGGTTCCCATAGCCTCCTGGCGGTGGATAAGCTGGTTGAGCGGACTGAGGTTGTCCGCCATATTGGTTTGGTGGGTACGGTGGAGCAGACATAATTGTCACGAAAACTTTGTTTCTAGTCGAACCTCGTTGAATATCGAGTACTTATCCCACTTCTTATTGGTCTATGACAGCGTAAAATGCGCAAATTTAGTGAAGTTTCGTCAGTTAGAATGATTGCGCAGTACAGTTCCGCTTTCAGCTGCAGTACATTTCAAGAACGATTCCAAATGTTGATATGACGTCACTCGGTAGGTGAGCATTGAACAAACAACAGGAGCCCCATAAACCCTGAGCTTTGATTTTCATTCCAAAATGGCGGCTGCTATGAACGTTAGTTAAACTGCGTCAAGATAACAACAGATGTTAAGACATCGTCTCGAAAAAGTGGAAAGCATGGGTGACGAAGCACAACGAGGATCAAAATCTGTTCCAAAACCAGCTCCTAAACAAGTGTACTGCGATGTTTGTGACGTCTATCTGTCTTCAGGTAAATGTACCATGTACACATTTTGACAATTCGATTACAAAATATCGCCAGGGATTTGTGTGCTATATGGATCTAAAGGATGTTGATTACGTGAACAGCAACCCCTTTTATATCAACAAAAAAATTTCTCTTCGTGTTTTTTTTTTCAGGGAAAAGGTGTTAAAAATTGGAAAATTGAAAATTAGGAAATATTTCCCCTACAGGGGTGGGTGGGTGGGTGTATATAACCATGTGTTTTGTAAGGGCATTTTTACGAATTCCCGAGGGGCCCCGGGTGGAAGCCCAGATAGATGCATTAGTCTGTGGACCCCATAAGCCCTCCCCCTATTCTCATGATCATCTCTTCCACAGAATTCTAACTGAATTCTAAAGTATATTCAGAAAGGTCAAACACTTTTGTGTTTGAAACTCACTAAGACAGGGCTTCTGGAATTACGCGCTTGTGCGGAAGCTTTCTCCGCATAATCAGCGTAATCCACAAATTTCCGCGTAATCCCGCATATTTTGGCTAAATTTTGAAAGACAAAACATTTAAGTGCACAGCTGATGTGTTCTTTTAGGGTTCTTACCCCTATTTCTTATAAAAAAAGAAAACAGATATTCTTCGTGCAATATTTCGAACTGAATTTCGAAAACTAATAAAATGACTAGGCGTTCTTTGCTAAACCGCGAAGGCCTAGGACTAATAATAAAATCCCTTTTTAAATTGGCTGGTGGCTAGGAGCCAATTAAAACTCGCCTAAGATATTTTCGCGCAAAAATAAACCTTTTCAAGTTATTTCATGCCTTCCTTCGTTGCAAAATGTAGTTTGGGCATAACAGTTGATATTCCGTGTAATTTAGCGCAAAATTCAGTAAAGAATCCCGCAAAATTTTGATTGTTAAAGAAAAATGTATTGCAAAATCCTGCATAGTTTAGCGCGTAATGATTGATTTTCCACGTAATTTAGCGCGTAATCTAGCAAAGAATCCCGCATAATTTTGAGGGTTTTTTTTCTGCGTAATTCCTGAAGCCCTGCTAAGATCAGTGAGGTAGTTCAGCATTTGCAGAAAAGTAGGAAGATTTTTGTCATATATATACTCAATCACTTTATCACATGTTATTTGTGTCAAGCTAAGATTCTAAGATAATTTGACTTAATTACAGGCATCCAAGAGACATTAAAAAAATACATTTTTATATTGTTATTCTTTTATTGTTTATTGATTATTTGATTATTTGATTATTGTTGTTACAAAATCTTGGAATCTCATGGTAAATCTGTATTGATTTTCACAGCTGCCCTTGTTGACACTCATAAAAATGGAAGGAAACATACAAATCTTGTCAAAGTGAAGGCTGACAAAGCAAGTGTACAGAAGAAGACTATCTTTGTCCGAGGTTTTGATAAATCCTTAATAACTTGTGCAGATTTGGAACAGCTGTTTAGCCAATTTGGGGAGATAAGAAACATCTATATTGACAAAGAGAAGGTGATTTTTAAATTTTAAGAGATTTTAGGTACCTACAGCTATAAAAATTGTTTTCTAGTGTGACTAATAAGTTATTTATCATTATATTAACCTTTTCCTCTCTTTTTAGAATTGTTACGCCCTAGTAGAATTTGAGACAGATGCAAGTGTAGCAAAAGTGTTGAATCAAACAGAACCTTTGACCTTGAATGACAAGACATTAAAGGTTAAACCAAAATCATCACCTAAGAAAGTTGAGAAGAAACCAGATCATACCAATCCTTCAAGCAGTCCAGTGTCACCTGGATCAAAAAAGCGCAAGCGAGGCACTTCACAGTCAGAACTTTCTAACTTTGTCACATCTGAACTGTTCAAGGGGCTGAACTCTTCAAATACTGTTAGTACCAAATTTTTCATATATTCACAGTGTTTCGGCAAGGCTGTAAGTAGTGCATTGTGTAAGTAGTGATTAGATGTGTGTTATGTGTGTGTAATATCAAGTGGTGGATCTAGTTTTTTGCCAAGGGAAAGGGGAGGGGGTTTGATCCAAAGTGCACATTGATCTTTCAGAACACACTTAACTTGACAGCCCAAGGGGGATGGGGTTGAACCCCCTTAACCTGCCCCTAGATCCACTACTGATGTTCACTCATAGAATATTACAAGGATTTGTGGAAAAGGTTATATATTGGTCTTCAAATGTTCAATATTACAGAGAAATCTGATTTACTTGAATCCTAAGAGGTTGACCGGTGTCTTTTTCATAACACAGGCCCCTTGATTTGCCGCTTGCATTTCATAAAAACCATACTCCTCTGTTGTCACAAAGTGTTGTTGGATCATTGTGACCATCTTCCTCCTGGCTTTCTCCTGTGGCAGGTGGAAGAACAAATCAGTGTGTTGATGGAACATCTTGGGCTGTCAAAAGATGATCTTCAGCTGCGTGATCTGATCTGCCAACTACTAGCTGGTGTCTTCCAGGAATTCTTCCCAACTTGCAGTGTTATGCCTTATGGCTCATCAGCTAATGGCTTGGGGTGGAAAGGGAGTGACTTAGATCTTTGTCTTCTTCTTGATAACAATCCATCAGAGGAGGATCTGTCCAAGGATGGTGTTAAACAGTGTGCAGATGAATTGGGTATTGTTGTAAAGGCTTTAAAGGATCTGGTGCCTGGTTGTGCCCATGTGGTCCCCGTATTCTCAGCTAAATGCCCTGTTGTCAAGTTTGTGCATCAACCATCAGGAGTTTCCTGTGATCTCACAATAAACAACAGGTTGGTAAATAATTTTTCAACATCACCATAAGTTTGTTGTTGTCATCACCTCCCTCTCTCTGGGGCACCTGATTACAATGTTGACGATAATAATGATGATAATGTACCCTACCTCTCACTGGGGAACCTAATGATGTGGTTGAAGATGATGATGATGGTGACGATGATGACGATGATGATGATGATGATGATGATGATGATGGTGATGGTGATGGTGATGGTGATGGTGATGGTGATGGTGATGGTGATGGTGATGGTGATGGTGATGGTGATGGTGATGGTGGTAGTGGTGGTGTTAATTATGATGATAATGTACTGATTATTAGTACTATAAATTCTAACTTTTTTTCCTATATTCAGACTTGGCATGGAAAACACAAAGCTTCTTAGATGCTACCTATCATTAGACCCCAGAGTCAAGCAGCTAATCACGGTGGCGAGGGCTTGGGCTCGAGCTGCAGGCTTGTCACGTGATAGAGGTGGCCATCTGTCAAACTACGCGTTGACGCTGATGGCTGTGTACTTCCTACAGATCACCTCACCTCCTGTGATTCCATCATTACAGTGCATCAATAAATGGCTCCTCTTATCGTCTTCCACAACCCCAGCTCATGAAAACTGTAACTGTGAACAGGCGAAATTTATAGACGGCTGGGACTGCAGCTATTTTGATGACGTCACGAGGGTATCCTCCAGTGAGAACAGCTGTGACATCGGTAAGGGTATCGGAGAGGCCAGCTCTTGTTTGATGACCTAGTGCATCAGTTTAACCTAGACAAATTTATAGGTAATATTTTGGACAACGTCACACAGAAAAGATCCCGGACAATATCACCAAAAACAACCTTATTTACGTTTCTAAATAGCTCCGTTTAGAGAAATTCTATATTCTTGTCCTTTTCGATAGGATATTAGGAAGAGTGTAAAAAATCCTTGATATATTTTCTTTTCAGTTCAACTTCTGACCGCGTTTTTCGACTTCTATGGTAATCGGTTCGACTATGGCAACTGCGTGGTCAATATACGTACGGGACAGCATTGTACGAAGTTGGCCATCCAAGAAGAACTACAAGAAGTAATGAGGAGTCGCACAAAAGGTGACAACGCCATGTCATTGCCAAAGATCGTGGAATTCGATTTGACCGACTTTTGTGTACAAGACCCATTTGAGTTATCACACAATGTGACTCGCAGTTTAAGCACTATGGCTCTAAAGGACTTAATCAAGTACATGATGACTGCGAGAGAGGTTTGCAAGAGGATTTGCCCTCTGGAATACTTTCGAGACACCAAAGGTATCATTGCATTGTTGACAACGTCGTGTGGTGAGACGAGGGCAAGGAAGCTTGAGCAATGTTCGTTTGATGTGCCTTTAGCTGTAGGTAAGGACTCTCCTGATTTTACTTCTGAGGATGATCTGTTAAGAGATGTACTGCGGTTCTTGACGGAAGACCTTAAGGTTCACTATGAGGTCGAGAAAACGGAAATTACATCGAAAGAACTTCAAGATAAAGATGGACTTTTAAATGAGGTTTTAACATCCTCTGATTCTACTTTGGATAATCCGGAGCGTTTTCCAAGCAGCAAAGTCGAATGCATTGAAAAATTTCCAGACTCAATCCTCCTTATTGCAACATGCACTGCTTGGGAAAACACATGGACACACTCTAGGAGGCAGCGGCGGAGGATAATTGCTGAACGAGATGGTTCGCAGGAGAAGAGTCATCTTCAGGGTGAATCTCCTTCTGTAGATGGCGACGTATCCCCTTCAAGCTCACGTGGTACCGCACTTCCAGTGTTAGTCTTCAGGCTGGTTTATAAACACAAGGCCGATCAAGATAGACCAAGGGCCTCATTCTACCTCCACCACGTGAGAAGCCAAGGTTTTGGTACGTTTGGAAACTTTTACGCACTTTTCAAAAAGAAAGTGGTAGGGATGTATTATAGACGCTACGAAAAAGATCCCTGAAAAGTTCGCTTCCCCCTTCGACGTCTTCGAGATCTGCACACCTCAAACACGCCATAGTCAATTCTATTCGGCCTAGGCTATGGGGTCACTCGGTATCGATTATGGGATATTTCATATATTAAAAGACCCGTGCAAATAACAGTGGCACCGGCTCGCTCCTCTGACCACAAGGGGAATGATTGCGAACTTCCTCGTAGCATCTCCCAACACGGTGTACAAACATCGCCAACATCAAAGGCATACCCTGGTTTTTCTAAGTGGGTACGCAGTCATAGGTATCATATGGAAAAAGGGGGGGGGGGGCGAGGGTGAAAGAACTGGAAAAGAAGAAGGCCCTTGGAACGAGGTTGCAAATGGTGGCTGTTTTCGAGTTTGCTGGTTTTCGCGCTGTTTACACAGAGCGTTACTAAGTATCCAGAAGAGAGTTTGGTATAAACTTTGACGATAATAATCTTGTATATAAACCAACACAAGTGAAATAGCATGTTTTACGCCTCTGTGAAAATAGAATAATTTCCTGACGTTTGGAGTGGCAGCTCTTCATACCATGTTGACATCACAAACATTTTAAATCTTGTGATGATAACAGATACCACGGCTACGCATACCGCCTAGTTAATTCTGCATTTGTCTGTAGTTTTTCTATTCATTTCATATTATAATCTGGCTTTGCATTCCATTGTGCAATATTGAAATATTTTATTAATTAATATTGTTTATGCTCCCATAAGCCACACGAATTGTTGTTAAGGTTAGAATGGATTAACACAGTACAAAAAAGAGTTATGAAGATTCAATAAAAGCCAAAAATTAGAATCCTTGATATAGATATATAATTTTCAAAACAAAATCAAACCCTAATATGTCAAACCCTAAAGTTTTTATTACATTAAATGAATTTAGTAAATTTAATTTAGTAATTAGATTTTCTGAATGGGAAAATTTTGCATCTCATGAAAAAGACGAACAGCTGAAGACCCGAAATATGACCGATATTAAAAAAACGATCATAGACTCTCTACAGCGGGAGGCGAAAAGGACACAATGAGTTTTAATCAAAGAAGGCGAACAATTTCAGTAGTTGTTAATATAGAAATGTTTTGTTTAAGTGAAATATGGTTAGTAACGTTCAAAGAGTCCTGGAGGGCCTGTTCGCAACGGGACGGGAATTGCTACTGTAAAGCAGTTTAGATTGTCATATTATAATCATGAGAACGTGGATTTGGTTGATATTCGCGTTTTTCGCCTTGAATATTGGAAGAAAACAAGTATTAGCAGGTAACTGTTTATTCGCAATTTTGTACGCTTACTATACTACATGCGTAGTAGTGTTTATTCGCAATTTTGTACGCTTACTATACTACATGCGACCACTTTTAATCTTTCCTTGTTGAAACTGGATTATTTTTCTCTATTGATTCGAATATTGTGAGCTGTATTTGAATCTGAATCGTTTACCAAAAGTATTCGCTGATAACTTTGTGAATAAAGTTTGTGTTCAGTTCCAGAAAACCTAGTTTTTTAAACCTTCGAGTTATTTTTCGCTTTAAATAATTTAAAATCGCTTCACTTTTTTGTAACAAAAATTTTCCTTTCACAGAAGATTGCCGAAAAGCGAATTTTGGGGCTGTTCAAGAGGATAAGGTCTTGACCGGCGCAGTCTTAGCAACATACGCTGTCTTCTCGGAGTTTGAATGCCGCGTAAAGTGCTATACGAACCATGAATGTCTTTCAGTCAACTTGGGGCCACAAGTAAACGGGCTGAGACAGTGTGAGCTGAACGGCGCTATCAACGATGAAGAAACAGTGCTGCAAAGCAAAATGGGATTTATGTATCGTGGATTCAAATCTGTGAGCTTACTGCAGTTCTATAGCGCCCTGTTTTGTTCGTTTATTTTTCATGTTGGTTTGTTCGGGTTGAGAGGGTGGTTGAATAAGAGTTCTGGTCGCTTATTCGAAAGTGGCCGCTTATTTGCAATGCAAAAGGTATAACAAGTCGATAAAAATAAGGATAAGAGGGACAGAGCTGAAGCTAGTCCAACGAGAGATTTATCTCTTACGTGAACATGGGGCTATAAGGAGTCGACACTGCACGGGCCTTTCTTTTTCAGTTACTTTTTGCAGATCGTTTAGAAGTAGGCGTTTCTCGTTGAATCCGCGACTATCTTAGATACGTTGAATGAAGAAAAAAGAAAATAATAATAATAATAATAATAGCGTACCATTCTAAAGCCAAACTTTTCACACCCCCCCCCACCCACCCCCACACACACACACACTTATTCCACTAGGGAGTATAAAATGTACAAGTACAAAATGATTTTCTTTTACTTAAAACAAAAAACAGATCTGTAGCAGGCCTCAAAGCAGTTGGGGGCACGCTACAGAAACTGAAAAAAAAAATTGGGGGACACAGCCACGCCCCTATTGGTCTTGTCCTTATACATTTTTGAAAATATAGAGGCATGCATCCCCAGTGTCCAACCACTGCTACGTCCAGAAAAAGGTCGTCAATTGAGAGACAAGTGTGATTATTAAAACATTCACAAACCCTCCCCCACCACCACCAACCTCTCGTAAAGATGATATTTTTTATTTTTGCACAGAATCCATGTCTCTCAACGCCATGCAAGAATGGTGCAACATGCCATGTTGGCTTTACCAGCAAAGGTTTCAGATGCTTGTGCGCACAAGGATACCAAGGATCAAGATGTGACGATGGTATGCGCATGCGTGATACTACATCATGCTTTGTTTCCAGCCCCTCCCCTCCCCTTGACACAGTTTGCCCTCTTTATGCCTAGTAGAATAGGTGACTTGTTTACTTATTTCTCTTACCAATATAGGACACCCTTCTGATATGCCAAGTAGAAAAGTATGTGACTAAGCTTACTTGTTTCTAATAGACAAAGATGAATGCAGGACCAAGGGTGTGTGCGGCAATGTGTCGCTTTATGCATGTGTCAATACATACGGCTCCTACTCCTGTCAATGTGCTGCTGGGTATTCGCAAGTGGGCAGTACATGCACTGAAGGTAAAAGCAGCAGTAGTGTTTTAGACAGATAATGAACATCAAGCTGAAAAGATCTTTATTTCACCAGCTACCATGCCAGCATCAGCCAATACCACGGCAATATCAGCCAGTACCATGGCGACATCAGCCAATACCACGGCAATATCAGCCAGTACCATGGCGACATCAGCCAATACCACGGCAACATCAACCAGTACCATGGCAACATCAGCCATTACCACCGCAACACCCATCAGTACCATGGCAACACTAACTAGTACCATGGCAACACCTGCAAGTACCACGGCAACATCAGCAAGTGCAACAGCAACACCCACCAGTACCTAGGCAACATCAGCCAGTTCCATGGCAACAACCAATCGTCAGTGCCATACTTTTTTGTTCATGACACGATGTGACATCATCAGTGCATCTATTAGAGGACAGATGCACGCAAAAATGAGATCTTTTTGTTTAAGTAGAAACTGGTATCTTTGTTTATCGATAGAAAAAATAACCGCCACACCTCTTGCTTCATGTTGCATTCCTAAAGGCTCAATCCTTGGTCTGCTACTATTGATTGTCTTTGTGAATGACCTCCTGTAGCATGTGAATAGCAACACTCTAACAATCAATGAATCAAAGCATGAATTTTAAATTTTGGACAAACTTTATTCCTTGTTTAACCTATTTTTAAAATGCATAAATACATGGTCAACAAATTTTATTAGAATTTCATAACTATATGTTTATTAAACAGTGTGCAAAAATGTCGATTTGGTATTCAAACTTGAAAATCCAAGTAAATACATACTAATTATTAATTTTTTTTATGTCCAGGATTTTGTAAATATCCAATCCTGCTTTGTTTTGTATTTTTTAAAATATAATACTCATAGAGCTTTTGTATTATACTGCCTTGTTGCAAATTCTTATTGATCTGTCCACATTTCATTTTAGGGAAAAAGTGCACCATTATAGGGGTATCACATTACCATGGTACCCAGAGCTATCATTTAAGATATATTATCACAGTACCCAGCGTTATCATTTGAGATATCATTTTACTGTGGTACCCCGAGCTATCATTTGAGATATCATATTTTGGATATCCGGAGCCTTCATATGAGATCATTTCACAAGTGCCTAAAAGGTCATTTTGAGTCTAAGACGGTTATTTGCTAGGGTTAGCCTACTCTATCGTAGCTGAATTTACATTCTCTTCAAATTCAGGAGTCATTCTTCTGAAGAAGAGCAGGATATTTCTTGTTACAATACAAGACAAAAATACTTTTAGGCAAAGGTTAGGTGTGACTTCACAAGGCTTGCATACTCATTGTGCCCTCTGTCCTAGCCAATGAAATTTGTGTGTTCCCATACTGAACAAAAGGTACTTTGAAATCCATTGATGTTGTTTTTCTGTAAATCAATACTGTAAAACTTTCCACATGGAAAGCAGAATTAAACATTTCTAAACTGTCTATAACTCAACAAAAGTTGATTGTTCTTAAATCTGTATCTCTAGACAAAAGGTCCCCTTGGTAAAACCCCAGCCCCTACCCCTCCCTGATGCTTGCACATGGGGCTGACAAAGCTCCAGCGATTGGCTCTAGGATCAAAACACTCCACTGTGTTCAGATTAGTAAGGCCATCGTACCCTCCAATAGCATAGAGACAGTTGCCCAAAGCAACCACTGCAACTCTGCTGCGACGGGTATTCATTGGAGCCACAAAGCTCCATTGCTGTGTCTGAGGATCATAGCACTCTACAGTGTTTAAAAACGAGCTTCCATCATAACCACCGCAAACATAGATGCAGCTATTAAGGGTTGCCACGCCAACACGGCATCTACGCATTAGAAGGGATGCTCCAGGGCCCCACTTGTCTGTCTGGGGGTCATAGACTTCCACTGAGCTGAAAATTGACAGTCCATTGTGACCGCCAATCACAAACAGCTTGCCATTCAATTCAGTAACGCCTGCAGCACTACGGAGTGTAGACATGGGTGCCAGGAATGACCAGGAATTGGCTGTAGCTGAGTAACACTCCATTGTGCTGAGGGAAATGTGACCATCATATCCTCCCACAACATAGATCTTTCCATTGACAGTAGCTGCCCCTAGCGCGCTACGCCGTGTATTCATTGGTGCGGCAGGAATCCACTTATCTAAAACAGGGTTATAGAACTCTACAGTGCTTAGCCTTTTATGTCCATCAAAACCACCCAGAGCGTACAGCCTGTTATCTAGGACAGCAACACCCACACGAGTACGCAGGGTGTTCATAGGAGATGTGGGTGACCACTGACATGATAGCATGTCAAATGTCTCTACTGAACAGAGCGCTTCTCCAGATGAGTTTAACCCTCCTATTGCATATATCAAGCCCGCTGCTTCACTGCACTTTCTAGGTTTCGTACGTGAAGACTGCAACTTCGACCTTCTCTCTGGCAGAAGCAAAAAATCCTTGGCTTCATCAATCAAATCTCTGCATGCAAGGCTATTTCTTACTAAATCTTCGGTGGCAATTCGATCGCATAGAAACTGTGGTCGGACTAGCGGTAGGCGAACATGTTTTAAAAGTTCGGAAAGAAAGTCTCTGCGCTCATCAAGATCTTTTTTCAACCAAAACATGACGGCCTCGAAGACTTCTTCCTCTGCACGAACATTGAGCTCCTCACTCGATATCAGCGCTACAACTTCGTCTGGAGCTAAGGCTTGGAATTCCTCACTCTGCGAGACCTCGGAGAAATTCTTTAGTGCAAACACATCGGCTGCTTGAACAAGATCTCCACAGCAAAAGGTATCAGCGAAGCTTCTTATCCCCAGACAGTTGGCAGGGTGAAGGGCTCGATGTAAGAACTCAACACAAGCCTGTTTCACGTTTGATAACTGCAGTAAACTGGATGCACACATAAGACTTTGAACATTCTCGACATGTATCTCTGTCCTGCCAGTGTAGCAAAAGTTTATCAGCTCCTCCAAGGCAGCAAACTCGATTCCATGTAAAGTGACTTTTTGCAGTCTGCTTTCCAGCATGTCACCAGTAAACATGGCATTGAAGTAGGGGCTCGCAGCCGCTAGAACGACACGATGGGAAACCAAACTGCGATCTTTCACGACAAGAGTAACATCACAGAGTTTCTCTTCACTTCTGAGTTCGTTGAGGCTTGAGAAAACCTTAGTCGGGAAGTCAGGAACACAAAATAACAAGCCGTCTTCCGAGGCCATGTTTTCGGGACTCGATGAAACTCATGTGGTCTCCTAATGCGGTCACGTGATGTGGTTTTTATTTCACAACAAATCGTCCCATACCGGCAGGTGAGATATGGCGCTCATGGCAACCATTCAAATAAACCCAGGCCGAAAACACAGCGGGGTAATCTATTCACTTAAGACAATATGTGAGAGATGACTGTCATCATACGATGTACTATACAATTTCTAATTCTCTTAACCAGCAGAAAATCTTAAAGAATCCTTGTCAGCCACATCTTTGTTATTGTTGTCATTTAATATTGGAAGGTATATAATGTGCTAATATCTTGAAATAACAATCTAAAAACAAAGTTTAGTACTTTATTTGCCAAATTCAATAAAACATATCGCATTGGCTTCCCCAAATAATCCGATACAAATGCTTTTTTTTTACTCTTGGTAGAGTGGTTTTCTTTAACCTGTGAAACAAAGTGTGATAGTCAAAGGGTCATAGCAAGTAAAACACAAAAGAGAACAATAGAATCAGATCACAATATAGTATAATATGCTAAAGAGTAGTTAAGGGGTTAATGAAAATCACTCTAGTCTATGACAAAATGGCTGTTTGATTTGATACTTTTCAAAAAAACTTGGAAAAAAAAACTGGGGTTGTTGACGGCAGGCACTTGCTGAGGGAAGGGGATGCAGTCATAGATAACACACGCAAAAAGTCTAAGTTTGGAAAAGTTTGTGTTTTATGCTACCTTTATTTCAATCTTGTTGATAGAATGCTCATGTAACATGCTACACATTTTTATTTGCATCAGTTTGAATGTGTGAGACAGCTAAAAAATATTTTCCATTCCTGTGTGCAAAAACTAAAGGTTGAAATCCCTTTTTATAGATTGATTAAAAGTCAAGACAAGACAGGTGTGTAGCTGCAGTAGGGGTATGAGCAGAGAGTGTGCACTCCTCAACAAACACTAAAAAGTGGGTTGTTTTCAGGCAAGCAGCCAGGATTTGCTTGAAGGGCTACACCGTTTTATCAATCACATGGAAAAAGGGTGGTATTTGAGCATTTATTAAGAAATTATCCACTTTTTAGTGGCCAAGGGGGGTATGCGCCTGTTTTTTTTTTATGGAAAGATAGTCAATTATTATACTTTTTCCACATGACATATATGGCTGCACACTCCTCTCAGTAAATACTGGCTATTTGCCTGCTAAAAGAAGTTTCAATCTGAGCATAGATCAGGAATCTCCTCTTTTCTCTTTCTCCTTTTTCTTTTTTTGCTTTTCTTGAACAAGTTCACTTCTCTGCTCCACAAGCTTTTCAAGCTCAAGCTCTTTGACAAGAGACTTCATTGCCCCTGCATCTTTAAGCTTTTTTCTCTTCACTCCATCATCTAAATTTTCTTGTGCTGAATTTCTCTTGCGCTTGAGTTTGTTCTCACTAGCAGATTTATCCACTGTAGTTGCTTTTACAGATTTGTTCTTATTATCAGATACATTGCTAGATGAAGTCTCCTTTTCACATGATGCTTTTTTTGCTGCACGCTTTTTCTTGAATTTCTTTTTCTTTTCCTGTAACTTCTCTTTTCTTTTATCACTTGATCCGCCCCCTCCACATGTTACTTCAACATTTATCTTTCTGCCACCGAGGTAGCTATGATGGAGATTTAGAGCTTTCTGTAGAAACAAAACAGCTTATTACACAAAGTGGCCAGTATGCAGATAGTTCAACCAGCTAAAAAAGGTTTTAATGAAGGTTGATTCCTTGTTTGGCATCAGCCTCCTATGAGATTTGCTACTTTTAGATCATCTTTCATCTTTCATTGTCGGCATCTACATCACTCATCATCACCACTCACAAACACGCTCAAGCTTATGAATATTCGGTGAGTCGATACTCTCGAGCCATTCTCGAGTAGAATATGCACGAGTCTCAAGTACCAGCGAGTGGAGGTTATGTCACTCTAGACCTTTACTGTAGTGAGATTAAGATGCAGGATTTTGACCAAATTTCATAGCAGCTACAAGTCTTTAAAGGGTTATTGGTGTCTGATCTAAAATCATTTGAAGTATTTGAGTTTCCAGTTATACTTCCATGGTACAAGCATCCAGCTGGGGCAAGAATGAGGTTAAGAGCTTTATATATTGTGTTTTCAAGGAATAATAGTGGGCAAACCATAAAACTTTAGGCAAATCATGCTTTATCAAACATCCTTGGAAAAAAACAATTCAGCATATTTTGTGGAGTGCAAACAGATTCGTTTCAAAGGCTCCATACACCCAAAAGGTTGTTTCTAAGCACCTGTTGCTAGATAATGTTGTCACCTAGAAATAGGGACCACTGCCCTCTGGGTTTGGAAATCAACCACTTGAATGAAATAGCAATGGACAGTCCTTGTACAAGGCTAACCCTTTTATTTAACACCAAATAACAACACTTACTGTGTAACCGATGGAGTCATCTATTTCCAAAAAGCCACAGCCCTTAGAAGAATTGTCAGTTTTCTTGGTCAACAAACGAAATGAACTGGAACCTGTAAAAAAATATAACCCTCTATTAATCCCAATCAGTAATAGAGAAAAAGAGAGATCACCAGAGAGTTCAACATGATATAGTTCATGTGGGATGGAGACGAAGGCATAGGCATAGTAGAGTTTTAGTAAATAAAAAGCAAAACAAGGCTAGCGGAAAAGAATTTTGAAACATACCTGCGCATCTAAAATGATCCAAAACCTTTTCTGTGGTCAGATCAAAGGGTAAGTTTCCTGTAAAGAAAATTATAACATAGCAAAGCAATTGCACATCATGGAACCCTGTTACACAATCTTGGTCTGAAAAAATTGTTCTTGTTTAGTGGGTTAATATTAACAAAAATGTATGGAACATTCCTTGCCTTGAAACAGCACAGTCCCAACCCTTACTTGCATACGCTTGCATACACATACTTGCATAAGGAGCTTATTTGTTTTACCTACAAACAGAATGTATCTTTGCTTCTTGCCATCCTGCTCTTTTGTTATTACATCTTCAGTCTCTTCTGTTTTTATGCTCTTAACAGATTCTTGGGATATACTCTTTGGTTTCTTGAATGCTGTTGAAAACAATTAAGGACATTTTTAAGTGTTTACAAACATCTTCCAAAGTAAAAATCAATAGGGTTTAAAGTCGCATTGTCACCAGTTAACTTTCGGAGGTCCGACAGAAACCTCAACCGTTAAAAGACAAAAGAATCTATTCGAATCTGAAATATTCAACAGGCCATCCGCTCTAAATTAGCAGTCACATCCTCAAAGAAACTTCCAATAGACACACTGCTTTCTATATTTTGAAATTTTTTTAGTGTTTTCCATTTAAAATCATCAGAGATTCTTACGTAGTCGACCAGAAGTAAACTGATGACAATACGGCTTTAATAGTATATAGATAACCAATAAAGAAAGGTAAACTCTAAGCAAGGTTATTTAAATTATTTCAATAATATGTGTTTAAGTAAGCTTTAAAGCAATTTTATACTTTTTGTATTTTTAGTATGTTTCTCCTCATGCTCATTCTGTTCAACCTCAACTTGCTTTTTGTGTTGTTTCCACCACCTAAAAAGAAAATCAATCATGACTAGAAAACATTAATACCTACTGGCAAAGGAGGATCCAGGGGGGGATTAGGTGGCTATCCAATCTACAGACCACATCAATATTTTCATGTATCGTTTTATCAATTCATTATGGACTACAGTGGCATCCTCTTTGATTGGTTTTGCTGATTCTGTTATTAGTGCTTTGTAAGCGAGGTAGGAGTAAGTTATACTACATCCTTTATTACTTTCCTGATTATGTTATTACTGCACTGTGGGCTGCAAGCTAGAGATAGGAGCAATATCGAACATTATCACTGATATCTGATATTGAGATTAGGATATTATCATTGTTTTCCTCTAATTACATGCTATTAGATAGTGGTTAGACCCCTTTCCTCTCCTCTCCTCTTCCCTCAATATTGTGATATTATCAGAGATTATCTTATTAGAATCTACTAGATGTCTATTTAGATACCCCCCTTCCCTCTGCTGGGTCCTGGATATTGTGATATTATCTGAGATTATCTTATTAGAATCTACCAGATGTCTATTTAGGTATCCTCCTTCCCTCTGCTGGCTCCTCGATATTGTGATATTATGGGAGATTATCTTTTTAGAATCTACTAGATATCTATTGAGATACCCCCTTTCCCTCTGTTGAACCCTTGATATTGTGATATTATCTGAGCTTATCTTTTTAGAATCTACTAGATGTCTATTTAGGTATCCTCCTTCCCTCTGCTGGCTCCTCGATATTGTGATATTATGGGAGATTATCTTTTTAGAATCTACTAGATATCTATTTAGAACCTCTCCCTTCCTCTGCTTTACCCCTCAATATTGTGATATTATCAGAGATTATCTTAAATAAGAATCTACTAGATGTCTTTAGAAACCCCCCTTTCCTTCTGCTTTACCCCTCGATATTGTGATATTATCAGAGATTATCTTATTAGAATCTACTACATATTTATAGAGATTCCTTCGTCCTCTCTGCTGGACCCCTCTATATTATTGGATATTCGACTACAAAATCTACTGTGACTGTCACGTTTGTTTTATTTGATATTATCAAGTCATGAGATGCAATAATCAAGGTTCAACACAGCAGTTCTAAAGTTATAGTATCTGATATATATCAGTAATTAGATGGACTTTCAATGTGTAAATCTTGTGATATTATAAAGTCATGAGATGCAATAATCTAGGTTCAACATGGCAGTTCTAAGAGTATAAGATCTGAAAAATATCAGAAATTAGATTTGTGAGCTTTGTTATAATATCGACTAAATATCTGATACTAGAACCCTGTTAAAATATATCTGATTTATATCCGATTTTAGATGAGTGATAAATATCGTATAAATATCAAAGTGCCAGAAAAGTTCGATATCGCGCCTTTATGGCCAAATGATGTTTTCATCTTGACGGCAAGATAACAAGATTCATTTTCCGACACAGTAACTCCTGTCAAAGAGGGCCTTACATTTGGATTCTCTTGAGCTACTTACTTGATCCGCCTTTGTTTTCGTTGGCTAGCTTCACCGCTTTCCTTCGACATTGTAAACAACCGCACCATACGCACGTGTAGTAATAAAATGCTACTCTCAAAAAGACAACATATCCTTATGTCTTAGCACTGTATTGCTTCCTTAACGTGATAACACAGTTTTAGATATTTTGCAGGGATAAGTTAAGCTTTTGCGGCTAATATAATCTCTTCTCGCCACTGATTTCACGATTTTCTTACGAAAACGAATTCTTGCAGGAAAGACGCCATTTTGAAACATTGAGAGAGTAATGCATGATGGGAGAAAATAAAGTGGGATTCCTTTGACACAGGTAACCCATGCACTTCCCGCCATCTGTTCGTAATAAAAAATGTGTTTATGGCGCGGAACATACTTGAGGCTCTTTCCCTTTTTATTCATGGATCTTGGAAAACGCCCGCTAAAATCGGGGCGGGATACCATGGAGGAGGGGGTACGGACTATATTCGGTAATTCTTCCTTTTTATTTGATTTGTCATCGAAATTGAATTAAGCCTTCACCTGAATTTTCATATTATGAATAATGAGAGAGAAAGGGCCACACTGCCCTATAGACCGGGTATCATTGTTTGCATTTTGTTTAAAAGATAAGGGCAAGGCGCATTTTTTAATATCTTAGTAAGGAATGATGCACGATATTGTTTTGAATAGCCCAGACGCTATTTTAATATCCCAGATTTGGTTAAGGCTATTTTTCATGTCCAACAAATTGCATTATAAGTATATCAATCAATGTAATCCTTTTTTTTACGAGGTCGAGGCCAGTTATTCAACTTTTGTTTTGTAGTGTCACGTTCTGTTGTTGATAATGAACTTGGTGCGTCTGGACTATTTTGGACAGGGCGGTAACATGAAAACATCAGCAGTACACGAGGTCAGATTTATGAATCTCCCATGTCAAGCGTAAGGCATCCTAGCTAAGATGATATGTGATACAGATAGCCCCTCGACAACACAGAGCAGACAGAGGGCTGTACCCAGGCAGCATTCTGACACAGGACCGTCCGGGGTGTTAGCAGCTTAACGCCTATCTTGGGCCTCAGTAGTTATTCTATCGCCATGGTTTCCCCCTTGGTACTTGTCCCTATCATCGCATGCCTGATTTTAGGAACATTAACGGTGAGTACATTGAGAAATGTGCAGAATTTCGTAGTCTCAAGGATAAGGATCGTGAGTTCTAGTGTCTCAATGGCATAGGGTAGTTTGTAAGGAGTTAAACACATCTAAGCCTATTGAACTTACACAAGGACGTGCATTTCTACATTCAATTTGCCTCTATCTTTTTAATAGTTTGATCCTCTTTAAATGGTTTAAACCTTGTAACTGCGATATCAGTGTGCCATCTACTTCAAATCGAGCACAATTCACAAAAAATGCACGTCTTGTTTTGGGATAAAACTACTCCTTCTTTATCTCTATTCAAATTATTTGTATAACTTTTAAGATTACAACTCCAGCGTACTTTCCTTTTCCCAATACACTATAAAAACCTTCATGATCTTAGCAGGACTAAAATAACTCATTCTTAGTTCTCAGCAGAATTAATTTTTTATCGCTCCCTTGACACTGGAAATTACGACAAGTGCTAAGGACGCGATAAGTTTGCCGACGTAAAATTCAATTCATTAGTTCTGTCAGAGAGTGAGCAGATGCGTCAGTCCCTTCAGTGGTCTCAAACATATATACACACTCTCTTCAACTTGTCAAGAAAAAAAAAGGGGTTATTTTCACTTAATGCTTATCGTTTGGCGGATGTCAAGCTTTGGAGCATTTTGCCCAGGGAAGTTTACCTCCTGGTTCTAACATTTAATTAAAACTGAATATGTCCCTTTGACCTTTTTGTCATAGATTCCGTCTAAAGCCGAGGAGAATGCCGGTAAGACTGAGGAACAACGCAGTAAAATTCAACAACGAATTAATTTTACCTACTGACCTCTTACCCTATTCCGAAATGGGACCTTTTGAGAGCCCATGACTGTAGCCTAAACAGGAAACGCCACAGAAACACACAAGTCACACACTAGAGACTTCAAAACGATTCCAAGTATTTGTTTTAATCGGAAGTGATTCACTACGTCGTCAAACTGTTTCTGATAAGACTCGGTGGAAGAGAGTCACACCTGAAGAGAAAGGGCGTGAAAAGACGGCTTGTACAATACTACTAATATCTACAGATAGCTTAACCCATATTTGAGAAGTCACGCTAGTCTTTTGAAAGAGTTTGATGCTTGATTGGTGAATCGCTCCTATAGTAAGGCTAGCCTACCGTTTAATTGTTTCTCATCGTCAGAAAACCTATGCAGTAAGCTTGTATACATTTGGTCTAGCCTACTACGTCGTTAAAATGTTTCTCAACATCACAAGACCCCTGCTGTAGGCTTTAACGCCTTTTGCCTTACCTACTGTGTCGTTGATTAAGTTTCTAGCAGTAGTACCTGTACTAGACGTGTCTGCATTTTCCCAGCTTTATACCATGTCATTAATGTAAATCCATCTCACATCAGAAAAACCCTACAGTAATTGTATGCATTTGGCCTCCTGTTATAAGTCTACTAAGTGAGTCTGCATTTTTTTAGCCTACCATGTCATTAATGTCAGTCCATCTTACATCAGAGGACCCCTGCAGTAAGCGTGTCTGCATGTGGGGGGAGATGTGCCGGGCGGACAGTTCAGGCTTTACCTACTGCGAGTGTCCAGTTTCATGTCCGAACACTTACGAGCCGGTCTGCTCTGTGTATGGAATCCAATTCCCCAATAAATGTGAACTGCACATGTTCGCATGTATCGAGGGCGTCAACATCGGGGTCAAGAATAAGGGGCCATGTGTAAACAAGACAGGAGGTGAGTGGTGTGGCGTGACAAAAAGCGAGAAACGTGACATTTAGCCAGAAGTGTGACACATCCGGGTCAAGAATAAGAAGGGGCCATGTGTGAACAAGACAGGACGTGAGTGGTGTGGCGTGACACAAACCGAGAAACGTGACATTAAGCCAAAAGCGTGACACCTCGGGGTCAAGAAAAAGGAGCCATGTGTGAACAAGACAGGAGGTGATTTGTGTGGCGTGACACAAACCGAGAAACGTGACATTTAGCCAAAAGCGTGACACATCCGGGTCAAGTATAAGAAGGGGGCATGTGTGAACAAGACAGGAGGTGAATGGTGTTGCGTGACACAAACCGAGAAACGTGACATTTAGCCAAAAGCGTGACACATCCGGGTCAAGTATAAGAAGGGGGCATGTGTGAACAAGACAGGAGGTGAATGGTGTTGCGTGACACAAAGCGAATGGCGTGACATATAGCCAAAAATTAGTAAAAAAGACAAATGATGGGTAGCGTGGACGTGAGTAAGGAGGGAACAGAGCGCTTGGCGTGACACAAAGTGAATGGCGTGACATATAGCAAAAGGCGTGACATCGCCAGCGCCAAGAATAGGAAGTGGCCATGTGTGAACAAGACAAGTGGTAGGTAGCGTGAAAGAGCAAAGAGGGAACAGAGCGGAGTGGCGTGACACAAAGCGTGTGGCGTGACACCTTGAGGAGCAAACAACAACTGGTCTAATCACAGATGTATAAGAACCATTATCACTTTTTTAAATTCTTCTGCGCGCCAGGCGAATAGTGCAGCGCCTATCATGCAATAATCCCGCATTGTTTCTCTTTGCGCTATTTCATAGGATCTGATCCCGAGCCAGATGCGCGGACACTTGTTTGTCCGGGTATAGACCACATGTCCCAATTCCGAGACCGCTACTTGGAATGGGCCCACGTCGCCAAGGAGCAGACAAAAGACCAGAACTACACGCTAACAAGACGCATCCACGACATGACCATGCGACAAAAAGTAGCTATTGCCAAGGTTAGAAACTCATTTCATCACGCGCCGACAAAGGTCTATGAGAAGCACAGCGCTCGTAGGAAATAAATAATCCCGAGAAAAACTAGCTAACTAGTCTATTTTTCGCGCAATATAAAAGCATGAGACAAAGTTTGTTCTAATTTCCATTTATAGCTCAACAAAAAAATTGAGGCAAGAATATGGTAGCTAGTTATGTGGTATTACTGATTAAAAAAAAAAACGAATGGCGATGTTTTGGCAGTGGTAATTTAATGTATTAACAAATTTATTGTCAGTGGGAATTCGACAGAAATGACCTCGATAAGGACAATGCTCTCGAAGGGGCTGAGATCGACAACATACTAGCTATGATGATATACGAACCCTGTGCCGCGGGTTTCCTGTGGTCATGTGACTTGAACCGGAAGCAAGGGATCAGTCGGAGTGAGTGGGACATGTGCTTCACCTTAGCAGGTAACTGGTCTCGAGAGGGCATTAATAACCAAGCCAAACCAAGCAAAGCAGAGTTTTCACATCCCTGGTACAATTTCTTCTGATATGGTGGAAATTTTCCCCCGAACGAAAAATTACATTTATTGGGTGAGCTTTTTTACGGAACGGGAAATTATAACTCGCCAATGACGAAACGAAAGAAACAAAGCGGCAGACAGCTACCCCGAAAAATTTCGTAACTATATTTTTGTGTAGATGAGTGAGGAAACAGAAAAATAAAACGAATATGAGGGAACAGATTGAGTGGCGTGACACAAAGCGAGTGGCGTGACATATAGCCAAAAGCGTGACACACCAGCAGACGACAACCATGCTAACAAAATAAATAAATGACATTAGTCGCAATATACCATTTAGGAATCTCATTTATTTTCACCTACTCTTGCAGAACGAGAGTTTCCACTGCGCCGTCAGCACAAGTGAATCTTTGCATCTCTGCAACAGCGTCGAAAATCTACTTCCTTTGCTTTGACAGGCGAAGCTAACTCAATTTGGGAATAAATTTACGAATTTCAGGCGCACCTATTTTACTCTCATTAATTATTTTTATTTTTATGCAAAAAGAAAAAACAATTACGAATAAATCAAAATAAAATCATTTGTTAATAATGTACAAGTTTGATTTAATTTACATTTTTATCGCATTTATCTAATGAACTATACGCTTGAATCTACATCCGTCTATAATACATTAAAATAAATACCGTTTTGATAATAAAATAATGTAATCTTATCGTCTTAGACTTTCCTTGTGCTGGTTAATTTTGTAACTGTGCAAGTTCTGTTAAAGGGATAATTTCATATTTCCACTCTCCTCTCATCACGTTCAAGCTCCTCTCAAGTGATTGTCCTATTTCAGAAAAGGGAGGGATCGGGTACCATCATGGACCCTCTCCCTAATCCGAGCCATACTTTATTCTTTCAGACTTGTTATCAAATAGTCCTTTTTCCAAGTACCACACCAACATAAGTCGTGTTGTAGGCTTATAATAATGTTCTGGGTCGAGCTATCTTTATTACATTGTATTAGACTCAATTGTTTTAAAATAGCACTGTCGCCGTTATCTCGGCCTCGCAAGTGCAGTTTTCCTAGGTTCTTGTAAAGCAGAACTAGAATCACGAGGTCCAAGGCCGTTCTAAGCCTCGGGTTCTTGTGCCGCTGGCTCGTATTTCGTTGTATTCTCTTCGTCATTTGCCATTTCTTCAGGACGTTTCCGCTTGAAGAACCCCGCCTGATATGAAAGAAATCAAATATAAGAAGCACATAGACAGTTCTCCCAATGTAATAGCAGACATACCGGAAGCACGCAGACTCATTGAAACTCGAGCTAGCGGTATTTGTCAGTTTTTTACAGGATTACAAGGGCGGCGGAAGGGGAGGGGCAGCGGGGGGGCAGCGCCCCCCTCCCCCACTTTATTGAGCGGATGTTTCTTATATATATATATATATATATATATATATATATATATATATATATATATATATATATAGTAACGTTTTTTTTTTAAACCAACCACTTATGGGACCACTCCGCCACCCCTGCAACACCATCACTCATGATCGATTTGGTAGATCGAACCGTATTTCCAGGTGACATAAGGCGCTTTTGCATTACCCACGCTACCCCCCCCCCCCCCCTTCCCACCCACCCACCATCATTACGCGTCATTATTTGTCACTTTTAACGATCACCTCGCCACTACTCTACTATTTCATCTATCAGGTAAAATAAAGCCACAAGGCCGCGCTTGGTCGCCACCATCACCGCAGCATATGCAGTATGACACTACCTTGTAGAGTCCAAAGACTAAAAGACTCAGCAGGATAAGTCCGGCAAGAACTGACACTATAATGTACAGTCGTTACCTTGTAGAGTCCAAAGACTAAAAGACCCAGCAGGATAAGTCGAGCAAGAACTGACACTATGATTTGCTCTAGAGACGTTACCTTGTAGAGTCCAAAGACTAAAAGATCCAACAGGATAAGTCGAGCAAGAACTGACACTATTATGTAAAGACGTTACCTTGTAGAGTCCAAAGACTAAAAGACCCAGCAGGATAAGTCCGGCAAGGACTGACACTATAATGATCCACGTGGGTGTTGGCTCAGACGGCGTCTGACTCTCCTTGGGATTAGCACGAATGGAAAGCTACGAGAGAGCAAACTGGCAATTACAACTATACACAAGAGCTTGTTGCCGATGGTGTTGTCGTTATTGTTGTTATTGCTCCTGTTCTTCTCGATGTTGCTGATTTTGAGATTGTAGTGGAGTTGAATAGAAATCGTACCAAAACTTGGTTATCTCGTTATTATTGGCGTTTGGCCGGCTCTTTGATCGAGGGATGGCGGATTATTGTCTAGTAGTGGGTACGAATAAGGACACCGACTTTTTGTTGTCGTTTTATTGCTTGGCATTTGCTGATTGATTGTTTGTTGCTGTTTTTATCGTTGTTGTGGTGGTGGCGGCGATGGGTGAGCGTGGAAGTTTGGCCAACCAATACTTTATTATAGCTGTCGTTTGGGTGGCCTGGTTGTTGGTTGATTATTGTTGCTGCTGTTATTTTTGTCGTTGGTGAGTCGGTGGTTGAGGGTGGTAGATTGTTAATGTCTTCATTGTTGTTGTTGTTGTTGTTGTTGTTATTGTGATGGGATGATGGAGTCCAATACTTGATCGTTTATTTTTGCGTTAGGTGGCTCAGTGATAACGGATTGATTCTTGTTGTTGTTGTTGTTGTTGTTATTGTGATGGGATGATGGAGTCCAATACTTGATCGTTTACTTTTGCGTTAGGTGGCTCAGTGATGACGGATTGATTCTTGTTGTTGCTGTTTTTGTTGTTGTCATCGTTGACTCGGTGGTTGAGGCAGGATGGCAGATTGTTTGTTTGGTGATGTTATTGTTGTTGTTATTGTTGTGTGGCGGCGGTTACTTACCAGTACTTGGTTGTTGTTGTCGTTCGGTGGCTCGGTGATGGAGGGTGGCGGAGAAATCGCCGCCTTGGTGATCAGATCTACTGAGCCAAATCCGGCCTACAAACGTAACGCAGTCAGACATCGCTATTTACACCATATATATTACAGCGGTTGCTGGATCAGTTTCACTGCGTGACATTAGTTTCACTGAGTTGCGTGACGGTAGTGTAATTGCGTAACGGTATAGTCATTGCATGACAGTAGTTTAGTTGCGTGAAAGGAGTGTCATTGCGTGACGGAAGTGTCATTGCGTGACACAAGTACCATTGCGTGACGCTAGTGTTATTGCGTGACAGTTGTACCTTGACTAGTGTGTCCTGCCACAGTCGTGACGTCATTATGATTTCGGCGCCTTCTCCTTGCTCCAGTTTTCCCAGTCTACAGGTGAACAGCAGGCACTTGACATTATCACACGACTGCAAGCAATTGCAACGTAAACTATCAACACTATGAAGAACCCTTGTCTTTTTGTCGACAACCAGTTGCACAATACTCTATCCTTAACAGGCACTTCACGTTACTGAACAAACTTTTAACAAGGATAACCTCAAAATTACAAAGGAATGATCCCACATGAACGCTACTAAAAGTACTCTTCCTCTTCTTTTTAGCAATGCTCTGTTAATTGGTACGATACTAGAAGTACTCCATCCTCACCAGTTGGTCGCCCTTCTTGACTTCTTTCCTCGTTCTTTTGTTGGCGCCAACTCGTGATGTCGACTCGAGAACAGCTGGTTTATCTGTGTTGTTACTCATCTGATATAAATATGAGTGTAATTATAAGTAAAACCCAAGTAAGAGACGAAAAATGATTACAGTAATTTATATAGCGCTCATTCATAACTGAGAGAGCAAAAGATGGCGGAAAAGAAAGCGCCAAAGCTGAAATTACTCTTGCATAACTGGTGCAGAAACCAGCAACAAGTAGTGACGTAAAGTGGTTATAATAATGATTTTTTTAAATGATTAAGATGTAGTGATAGTGATGACGATGATAGAAATCGAGGTTATGATAGTGATGATGATGACGATGGTGATAGTGGTCATGATGATGGTTTAGATTCAATGCTGGTACCTTGATGTTAAGTGGGTTGGTCTTGACGTCACATGTAGCTGCACTTCCATGAACCTACAAACGCAAATAACTTGGATAGTGAAGTACAGGTTTGGTTTGACAGGTCTTCGCGTGCATGCACCAACAACAGAGCTAGATCGGGACTCAAAATGAGATGCCAAATCAGCGGTGGAAGGGCCGTACTCACCTGGACACTCAGCAGATACAGTAAGTAACTCAAGTCTTCTTCACTCTTCTTCCAAGGCAGACTGACCGTTACCTCTGACCCATCCACCGCGCCGGGACCGTTGTTTCTCACCTGTGCGAAAAAAAAAGTTAAACCCTGAGTCCAGGGCGGCGAAGAAGTCAACGACGAAGATTCGTCTTACCATTATGGTCTGCTGGACAAGGGGACCAATGTCCCTCTCAGTTCGCACTTCCTCGGAAGTCTTTCCTTTACTAGAGAATACTAATTCGTCCGGTAGAGAAGCACTGGAACCGAGAAAGCTTACAGTCAAGTAATTTCCTTATAAGGGATTTTCCTTTTTTTACCCATCTAAACGTTCTTTGAAAAACAATTACAGAAAGACAAAAAGACAGAAAGACACCACCTTATTTCGATAATTCCACATTTCGATGGCTTTTGTGAAAAAATTTGTTTCGAAATTTGTGTCGAAAGTAACTTTACTCACCCAGAAATGCTGAGGTCCGCTTCAAACTTTACGGCGAGTTGCAACGACACTTTGTTATCGGAAGGATTGGCATCTGCCCCAGGACTGCAGGAAAGCAATCAATCAATCGAAACCACAAACCAATCAAGGTTGAAAAAAAATGGCTTTAATGTTCTTACCTCGTTGCTTCTAAATCGACTTTGAACATGCTAATATTTCCTTTGACTCCAGCGGTAGCAAACAGCATGTCAAACGTTTTCTATCGGAGGACATAAACAGATCAACACCGGTGCTTTATAATGCTTAGGATAGCAACATATATATTGCAAGTTTAGCAATCATGAGTCGTCCGTCATGCTATTAATATAAAAGTATGATCACTACTCGTAATCCAGGCTCGTTCCCAGGATTGGCCGAGGGGGGTGCGCAGTCATAGGTATCATTGGGAAAAAGCATAGCATTTGAAGATTCCTTTATAAGAAATTACCCACTTTAGGCCGCCAATGGGGGTTGCGCGCGCACCCTACGCACCCCCCTGTGTACGCGCCGGTTATCCCTAATGATAATAGGGATAATATATGATAATGGAGACGTCCCCCAATCTGACCTTGGACCCTTTTGGGATAGGGCGTGGTGAGGGATATTTGTTTAATGCTAAGACAGAGCTCTATAATGCTCCATAATGTAGCGTAGAAACTGCTGAATGAACTCACTTTTGTCTTGCCCTGGAACGGCATCCCGACCAAACACACGGCCTGCTCGAAGTCGTCAGAAGTGATAAGACGCTTGCACTGCACGTCCTTGCGAGAAAAAGATTAATGATGATATCAAAATAAATACAAATAGGTAAGATGGCGGTAATGCGAACAAAACTAACAACGCTGTCGACGGAGAACCAAACCAACAAGAGCATCATCAACAAGACAAGCACTGATATATTTTTTGCAAACATTTCCCATAGCATCGTGAATTACCTGCTTGGCTGCTACGCCGACATAGCCCAGGAATGACGGGTAGGTGACGAGGACTTTGCCGGGGTACGCGAAGTCTTCCGCCTTGTTCTCAACGGTTATGGTGACGAGCATCTGTTGCGAGATGCCGATACGAAGATCTTTGAACCCACTGAAACACAAAAACACATATTTGCTGAGAGATGACGGGTCAGAGTGTGTCATCTGTCATGACTGCCATGCCATGTGTCCAAAACTGCCAACCTCCGAAAATCTCAAGGCTTGAGAAATGTTTCGGGGGAGGGGTCGGGTATATTCATTTTTTTGCGGGGAGGGGTGGGTTAAATCTTGCAGGCGTTTTCCATATAGAAAGCTCCACGAACAAATACACTTATAGATCTCACGAGGTTGTTAGATTAATTGTGCTACGCAAGGGAATTATTGTTTCAAATATCTTAATAGAAAAGAGGCAAAATGAGGATTTTCTATAGAATAATTTTTCGGAAGCGATAAAAATCGCTTAAAAGCGGGAGATTTGGTGCTCAACGCAGGAGAGCGGTAGAAGGGGTCCAAAATCTTGAGACTCCCGCCTAATGCGGGAGAGTTGACAGGTATGTGTGTCTATGGTGTCGCTAGCGTGTAACACCATGTATGCATGCCTTGAGCGTGACACCCCGTTCTCGTGACGTGTCTTTATACTCACCCACTGAACGAAGCACTACCGCTGACACTCAGATCAGGGACGCAGACTTTATCTTTGCAGTGTTTCTGGAAAATAGCCTGAGACACAAAAAAATAGTGCATAACTCATGTTTCTAGTACGTTGCAATACTCAGTCTCAGTTATAATATATGTCACGCTTGTAGTACAGATGCACATTTCACTACATACGCACCTCTGCCCGGACGGTTCTTTGTCGGGCATCATCGTAGTCGTTCAATATCGGACAAACCTCGCAGATCGCATTCTTTTTCAGGTCGTATTGCAAATCGAAGGTCAAAGCAGTCAGCAGATCACCGATCTCCTCGCGCAGCTAAAACACACGAAAAATAAAACGCTGGTCAGAAACGATCGCGGCGGTGGTGGCGCTGTCTTTTCATTTTTTACCGAGTATATACATATCTTCCATATCGTTTATTGAACGGTCAACAGTCAGAAAGAGCGCTAATAGCTATCTTTGCAGGCGTTTAACCGGTATTTCGCTGTGTCGAACCGTGGTCATCAGCTTGATTTGCGTGCGAGCAAAATGGGGCGACGACTTGGTACTTGGCGCCGTATAAACTCCCGCAAGCAGGCTAGAGTACTAGCAATAGTTCTCACCCTCAAGAATATTTTGTACTCAGGCAAACAGTGCCAGTCGCCGGCTTTTGTAAGCACCGCAGAGCCGCGCTTTGTGAACACTTTGTCTGTCGTGTTTTTCGGATCGAAAAACATCCGTCTTAATTCAATTGTCCTTCGATCTTGATCCAGGGCTAGGGAAAAGTCCAGTTCCACGCCTGCAATAAAATTACGATAACTTGGTTACCTTCTGATTGGCGAGGGACATAACACCGCGTTTTCTCTTACCTTGGCTGACTGGAACTTTGTGTTTGTATTTGAGGCACACTCTTGCTGTCAAACTTGAAAAAAAAAAGGATGTTACTTCCTATATTCCTATATTTTACACGCTCTCTGCACATCTAGAATGGCGGCGGAAGAAGCTTAGAACTGTATAGGATGGCCGTAGAGTACAAAGAAGAATGTTAAATGGCCGTAGAGTACAAAGAAGAATGCTAAATGGCCGTAGAGTACAAAGAAGAATGCTAAATGGCCGTAGAGTACAAAGAAGAATGCTAAGGATATGTACAAGCTATGAAGAAACCAAGTAGGTGCAGGAGTCAACTACTCGCCGCTTGTGCTGGTCTCCCTGTGTGTACTGGAGTCAACTACTCACCGCTTGCGCTGGTCTCCCTGTGTGTGCAGGAGTCAACTACTCACCGCTTGTGCTGGTCTCCCTGTGTGTACTGGAGTAAACTACTCACCGCTTGCGCTGGTATCCCTGTGTATGCAGGAGTCAACTACTCACTGCTTGCGCTGGTATCCCTGTGTCAACAGGAGTCAACTACTCACCGCTTGCACTGGTATCCCTGTATCTACAGGAGTCAACTACACACCGCTTGCGCTGGTATCCCTGTGTCTACAGGAGTCAACTACTCACCGCTTGCGCTGGTCTCCCTGTGTCTACAGGAGTCAACTACTCACCGCTTGCGCTGGTATCCCTGTATCTACAGGAGTCAACTACACACCGCTTGCGCTGGTCTCCCTGTGTGTACAGGAGTCAACTACTCACCATTTGTGCTGGTCTCCCTGTGTCTACAGGAGTCAACTACTCACCGCTTGCGCTGGTATCCCTGTGTGTTCGGGAGTCAACTACTCACCACTTGTGCTGGTCTCCCTGTGTGTTCGGGAGTCAACTACTCACCACTTGTGCTGGTCTCCCTGTGTGTACAGGAGTCAACTACTCACCACTTGTGCTGGTCTCCCTGTGTGTTCGGGAGTCAACTACTTAACACTTGTGCTGGTCTCCCTGTGTGTACAGGAGTCAACTACTCACCATTTGTGCTGGTCTCCCTGTGTCTACAGGAGTCAACTACTCACCACTTGTGCTGGTCTCCCTGTGTGTTCGGGAGCCGACTACTCACCACTTGTGCTGGTTTCCCTGTGTGTACAGGAGTCAACTACTCACCATTTGTGCTGGTCTCCCTGTGTCTACAGGAGTCAACTACTCACCACTTGTGCTGGTCTCCCTGTGTCTACAGGAGTCGACTACTCACCACTTGTGCTGGTCTCCCTGTGTATGCAGGGGTCAGTTACTCACCATTTATGCTGGTTTCCCTGAAGTGTACACAAGTTGGTCTGGTTACTCTCCAAGATAATCCGATTAGTGCTCAGTTCTATTTTCCCGACCACATCGACTATTGGTCTACTCCTGAAGGAAAAACGATACATCAGAGTTGCAGACAAGAGACAGAAGCATGGGGTTCCTCTATCTCTGAAGAGATGGTGTTATGGTACGGTGCGCCTGTAGAGTGCACCATGGTATGATGCTAAGGGGTGTAGCGAGGGTATTAAGCAGAATGTCCACTTTTTAGACAGAACTGACGTTCAATACCTTAATAAAACTGCACGATCGGACGAGTATGCTCCAACTGCTACATCTGATTAAAAAAAAAAAATCTTTACACAAAAAGACGGAACAAGCTTAGAGACAATTAAAATGGTCCTGGTATCACGGTTGACAAGGATAGAAAAAGCTTAGCAACAATTAAAATGGGTCTGGTAATACGGTTAACAAGGATGGAAACAGCTTAGCAACAATTAAAATGGGTCTGATAATACGGTTGACAAAGCTGAGGGGTGAGGGGTGCGCAGACGTAGGTTTCATATAGAAAAAGCATAGTATTTGAAGATTTCCTATAAGGAATGACCCACTTTTTGGCCGCCAAGATGGGTGCGCGCACCCCCTGTGTACGCGCCTGTGACTAATATACAAAGGGCCTTCGCGATCATTTCTAATCAGTGATAGGAGGTTCTGACGCTTTTTGTTTCGATCCATGTAAGAAGGCCAACGTACCGGGGTAGCTGTTGTCATCCATGTCCAGTCCGCCAGTCAGGGAGTAGCCGAATGTCTTAAGGGCTGGGTCATTCATGTCAGACGCTGTCACCCTCTATAAACAGGGCAAGCATGAAGAAGTCAACACATAACTATGGTAAGTCGCCCTCTATAAACAGGGCAAGCATGAAGAAGTCAACACATAACTATGGTAGGTAGCCCTACATCAACAGGGCAAGCATGAAGAAGTCAACACATAACTATTGTAAGTCGCCCCCTATAAACAGGGCAAGCATGAAAGAGTCGACACATAAGTATTATAAGTCGCCCTCTATAAACAGGGCAAGCATGAAAGAGTCAACACATAAGTATTGTAAGTCGCCCCCTATAAACAGGGCAAGCATGAAAGAGTCAACACATAAGTATTGTAAGTCGCCCTACATCAACAGGGCAAGCATGAAGAAGTCAACACATAACTATTGTAAGTCGCCCCCTATAAACAAGGCAAGCATGAAAGAGTCAACACATAAGTATTGTAAGTCGCCCTCTATAAACAGGGCAAGCATGAAAGAGTCAACACATACGTATTGTAAGTCGCCCTCTATAAACAGGGCAGGCATGAAGAATGCAGCCCATAACTATGGTAAGTCGCCCTCTATAAACAGGTTAATGATATTAGGAGAACTTGCAGTCATGACATTTTATAAAAATACACTGGCAATTATATAATTTAAATAACAGTTTTGGAACGCCGAATAGCAAAATGCAAATCTTCGAAGCTAAACCTAATTTACCTGTCTGTACTTGGTATCGATTCCGTCTTTTGTACCATGGTATATGTAGACCGCTCCTCGTCTGTCAGGGCCTCCATAAGGCGCGCCAACAACAACGTCTGTAATGAAAAATAGCTCGATCAACCCCGAGGAATAAAGACTAAAAAAGACTTAAAAACACAAAATAACAACGGAGCCAAGCGGAGGTAGGGAGGGTTGGGACGGAGTGAAAGGAGTATGGGAGGACTTTAATACCTGTAATGGAAAATAGCCCAGTCAACACCCAAAAACACAGAAGAGAAAGATAAAAAGGCAGCGAATGAGGGTTGGGAGGTTGGGGGAGTGGGGGGTTTTGTCGAGTAGAGGGTTAGGAGGGGGTAGAAAAGGTGGGGTGGAGGGGGAGGGTGAGGAGGGAGGAGGGACAAGAGGGTGGAGTGGAGGGGGAAAGGGTGGAGTGGAGAAGAGAGGAGGGGGAAGGGGTGGAGTGGAGAGGAGGGGGAAGGGGTGGAGGGGGAGGGTGAGGAGGGAGGAGGGACAAGGGAGTGGAGTGGAGGGGGAAGGGGTGGAGTGGAGTGGAGAGGAGGGGAAAGGGGTGGAGTGGAAAGGAGGGAGAGGGGGAAGGGGTGGAGGTGGAGGGTGTGGAGGGAGGAGGGACAAGGGGGTGGAGTGAAGAGGAGGGGGAAGGGGGTGGGGTGGAGTGGAGTGGAGGGGGAGGGGGAAGGGGTGGAGTGGAGGGGGAGGGGGAAGGGGTGGAGTGCAGAGGAGAGGAGGGGGAGGGGGAAGGGGTGGAGGTGGATGGTGAGGAGGGACAAGGGGGTGGAGTGGGGGGAGGGAGAAGGGGTGGAGTCGAGAGGAAGGGGAGGGGGAAGGGGTGGAGGTGGAGGGTGAGGAGGGAGGAGGGACAAGGGGGTGGAGTGGAGGGGAGGGTGAGGAGGGGGAGGGGGAAGGGGGTGGAGAGGAGGGGGAGGGGGAAGGGGTGGAGTGGAGTGGAGGGGTAGGAGGGGGAGGAGGGGGAAGGGGTGGAGTGGAGGGTGAGGAGGGGGAGAGGGAGAGGGAAGGGGTGGAGTGGAGTGGAGGGTGAGGAGGGGGGGAGTGGAGTGGTTAGTGGTGGGCGGGTTCGGGGACTCACCATAAAAGCCATCTCTGTTCAGGTCACCGGCCGATGCGATAGAGAATCCAAAATTTGCTTTTATCTGCTTGTCTCCGTCCAGAGTCATGAATTCCATCAGATTAAGAGCGCCCTAGCGAACAAATTTTCGTTAACGCAGAGCACAACATTACGAAACAAAGCACGCTACCGTGCTAGAGAGGACGCCATGGCAAACAAATGAGCACTAAAATAGAATTCAAGTGACGACTTTCATTGTTGGGGGCAAAACCGAATAAAAAGAAATACGTCTAGACGGCCCCTTTCGTTTGTTGCCAAGCTTAACAATGATGACGGTGTGGCCCAGTAGGTACGATGGACCAAAGGGTTGGCCTCCATTACCATCACAGGACGGAGCTATATGCATTGTACTGCTTACTGTAAAAAGCCTAAGTATAGGGAATACTGCCCCGTAACACTGGCTACGATTTACACTTAGGTATGGTGATACTCACAAGGCCATTGTTCACGTACACATACACTCGACCTTCGTCTTTATCGTAGCTATATCTGGGAGCCCCGACAAGGAGATCTGACAGACTGGACAATAAGACAAGATTCAGTTCTAATGAAGCACCAGGGTTATTAAGTCAAACGAACGCGCACTATAAAAGGGGCATGCCTTAGGCAAGCTGTCATTCGTCTATTGACTTTACTGAGTGCAGAGCTCCGTAGAAAGAAGTCAGAAAATTAATAATAAAGTTCGAAATTGGACAAAAATACACCATTCTATCTATTGGCCTTTTTTACAACAAAACGAAACATAACGGAGGATTAGATAGGTTTTGAAGCAATGAATTTTGCAAATTTGTTGTTTCTCCGCGCGCACGCGCGCTGTGTTTAATTTCTGACAATTTTTGTTCATGTTTTTGTAGAGGATTGATTCCAAACACTTTCCCGAATATGCCTGATAATTCTTTAATAATCTCTTGTTTTTTTACAGTTGTCGTAATTTGGCATTGCGCGAAAGCTTGCGAAAAAAGGAAAATCTACAAAAAAATCCAACTTAACGACCAACATACTTACCCATCGTTATTGAGATCTACTGCACACATCGAGAATCCGAACGCACTTCCAGGCTGAAATAAACACAGTTGTGAGTAGGGAAATATAAAGTAACATACAAGATTGTCGGTGGATAGGTAAGTGCCATATTGACAGGGGTAGTGTAAGTGGCATACCATATTGTCAGGGGTAGTGTAAGTGGCATACCATATTGTCAGGGGTAGTGTAAGTGGCATATTGTCAGGGGTAGTGTAAGTGGCATACCATATTGTCAGGGGTAGTGTAAGTGGCATATTGCCAGGGGTAGTGAAAGTGGCATACCTTGTTGTCAGAGAGGGGGTGGTGTAAGTGGCATACCATATTGTCAGGGGTAGTGTAAGTGGCATATTGTCAGGGGTAGTGTAAGTGACATATTGTCAGGGGTAGTGTAAGTGGCATATTGTCAGGGGTAGTGTAAGTGACATATTGCCAGGGATAGTGTAAGTGGCATACCTTGTTGTCAGAGAGGGGGTGGTGTAAGTGGCATACCATATTGTCAGGGGTAGTGTAAGTGGCATATTGTCAGGGGTAGTGTAAGTGACATATTGTCAGGGGTAGTGTAAGTGGCACACCATATTGTGAGGGGTGGTGTAAGTGGCATACCATATTGTCAGGGGTAGTGTAAGTGGCATACCATATTGTCAGGGGTAGTGTAAGTGGCATGCCATATTGTCAGGGGTAGTGTAAGTGGCATACCATATTGTCAGGGGTGGTGTAAGTGGCATACCATATTGTCAGGGGGGTAGTGTAAGTGGCATACCTGATTGTCAGGGGTAGTGTAAGTGACATACCATATTGTCAGGGGTAGTGTAAGTGGCATGCCATATTGTCAGGGGCAGTGTAAGTGGCATGCCATATTGTCAGGGGTAGTGTAAGTGGCATACCATATTGTCAGGGGTAGTGTAAGTGGCATACCATATTGTCAGGGGTAGTGTAAGTGGCATACCATATTGTCAGGGGTAGTGTAAGTGGCATACCATATTGTCAGGGGGGTAGTGTAAGTGGCATACCTGATTGTCGGGTGGTAATGGTAATGTAAAGCTAACTTTGATTTGCTCGTCACCAACAACATCAAAAGCCATAACCTAGGGACACAATGCAGATAAGTTATAACTCTTTCATCTCTCTCCTTTCATTTAGTTGAATGAGCTAGCCAGTGATTGTAAGGTCCATGTAATGTGCATGTGCACGTTTACTCACTCGTCCTCGAATGTCGTCGGCACGTGGTGAGCTTCCGATCAATTCTAAACAAGGAATAGTGGGAAAAGGTTTAATCTTAAAATTTAGATGACGTGATAATCACTCAATGCCAGCTTGACTTACGTTCTTTCCCGCTTCTCTTAAATCGTCCAGCGGTCATGGTATAACCTAAAACGATACACAGTTATAAGGTCACGTGGGACAATGTGTATGTCACAACACGTAACACAAGACACATGATCATGGCATGTGACTCAAACCGCATGATGAGTACGTACCAAACACATCACCAAAATAGCCGACCTTGAGGTCACTACTCCTTGCAAACACTGTGCTGTCAGAACGATCAAAATATGCTCCTATCATCCCTGGATAACAGAAGATTACACCCCGTTAGACACATTTTAAGTTTTGAAACCATTTGAACTTGTGTTTTGCACATGCGTGGGAATCGACCTGGGCCAGAGGATGGATGCTGGTAAATACTATCGGCTGATTCTCACGTGATACCTTTTCCGTAGCCCACGCCCACCGCGCCGAAGCCGAGGGTGTCGTCGTTTGTGATGACTGTGCTAAAGCCAGCCTGGCACATGCCGTCTTGTCCATACCCGTACATTAGCTCACGACCGTTGGCTACAATGAAAGATAAAGCGTTATTTCTATTTCTGATTCCAGATTCGCCTTTGTCAACTTTGCCAGACTCGTCTCAGATGGGAAGGTGTTTAATAGAGCGGAAGCGGTGCCTAAAATCTATCGTACCTTTAAGCCTATTTCAATATGCAGTCAACTCTAGTCTTGCGGAGCTTCTCAACCAAGACGCGGTTTTCATTGGTCCAATTACTGGTTTTGGTAATATAACTAGATGAGCACATCCAGCTATAAACACACACGGACTGATCCAGTGAACATCTCTGAATCTTCCGACCATTTGACACCCCGTCTAGTTCTGGTACTTACATGGTAACACGCAGGGTGGTAAAGGGGGATATGGATCACGTTTCACGAACCCGAAAAATGGCTTTTTTCACGTTTCATAGACCAAAAATGTCCTTTTCACATTTCACGTTCACGTTCATAAACCTTAATATCGCGTCCAAAACTCGCAAATGGGCCGTAATATAACGTCCAAAATCGCTAATACAGTAGTACCGCGTCCAAATCCAAAAATATTTGTATTTACTGCATACGACAATACAATCTGTCTATTTTGGAAAGGCCACATGATTCTCCGTTCAACACACTCAAAAACTTGAGCTAAATCTCGATTCACGGAGACTTGAAACTTCTAAATCAAGTTTCACGAGGAGAGCTAAATCACGTTTCACGGACGTCGAAATGGGCGATTTCACGTTTCTTGACAGTGAAAAATGGCCAAATCTCGTTTCACGAAAAAACACTTCACCACCCTGAACAAGGGCTCACTCTCTTGTGTAATCCTCTAAGATCATCTCGTACCCAAGGTTACCGTCACCTACTGACCCCCCGTCTAGTTCTGGTACTTACATCCATGGTAACAAGGGCTCACTCTCTTGTGTAACCCTCTGAGATCATCTCGTATCAGGAAGCACCGTCCAATCACATTTCGTGGTCGTTTTTCCGGCCTGTTGATGAAGTTGCCACGAAATGTATATCTTGGGGCGCAAGCCTGACAGAGACATCAAGAAAAAAGGATGAGTGAGTTTAACTCTACCCTTTCTATCCTCCCTTTTCCCCCGTGCCCATCCCTCCCTCTATTCTTCTCCCCTATTTCCCCCCCTCTGTCCCTACCCTATATTCACACTCACCACGGCTTTGCCGTTCTGTCCGGTGCTGAACAGCGACGCTCCGAGCCACTGCCCAGCTTTCTCCTCTATGTCAATCTGCTCACCATTGAAATCCTGGTAAAGGGGATCTAACGAACATGCGAACATTTCTTTAGCATTCAACCAAGTGCCAGGAGAGACTCTCCATAAACGTAGACAGGTATTTTTTCCTATCAATTAGGGGTCTCATGCTAATGGTGGTCTGAAACACCCAAAAGTTATTTTAAGTAAACCCCAAGTCATGTAATTAACGGCAGTGGGGGGTTAAAATTGCTTTAGCCAAACCCAGTTTTAGGGGTAAAAATGTCTGTTGACCACGCCCAAAACGGTTACCCTGTCTGTTTTTAACTGTGATCAGAGGCACATTTGCAGCCAGCGACAAAAATGTCAGAAGACAAGCCTAGTGCGAAAAAGAGAAATTGATGCACACGACTGACAGCGTTCGCGAGAGATACCTTCATCGCGTCTAGTGTAATCCGAATGCCACTCTTTGGATTTTTGCGCTGTCAAAACCTCTAGCCTAACGATCCACTGCGCAGGCGCATAGCCAGGATTTGAAGAGGGAGGGTGGGTGCAGGTACAAATATTTTATAAAAATATATATCCCCTCGTACGTTATTCCCAAAGTACCTGTTGTATCAATAGGGATGGTTTCACACGCGCTATTTTTTCTCGGCCTGCATTTGAAGACACCACCATAGCGCTCGTGTATCTTGAAGCGGGAACCAAACGGCGCGGTTTGATTTGCTAATGGCGCACCGACCAGTAACCTGACAAACGCAAACGTCAACGATTATCAACAACGCATAAATGACTTGATCTTGACCACCCTTAGAACCCGGATTTCTGTAATTTATTGTTTGTATGCAAACCGGCGTAGCTAGCCTGAGTAGGAAAGGGAAGCGGGGTAACGAGATGCTATGAAGTTATGCGAAGCTGATCAAAGATTTAGTCACGCTCATTTTTAGCATGGGATCCTGAATCCTGAGAGGAAAGTTAACTGGATCGAGCGCTACATAAAGGGGATAAAGAACATCCACTATTGTACATACAACATACATAAAACCACGCTGGTGAAAACGTATAACGAGTATAACTTTATACGTATAGCGTATAACGAGTAGTCACTGAGTGTTAGGCGTCATCACATGAACACAGGGACTGCCCAGGGTACCAGAGTCTCGAGCTTCGTTCGTTTACTATGCGCCCTGACTACGAAGACCGGCCAGGAGGAGCGAGTACCCAGGATACCCAGGGACGGTGATCTTTGATCAACCGAATATTCTCACGACGGGTCGTTCAATTAAGTGATTTTCAATTTACTATGCTTTCCTGGTAGCCCTCAAAAACAGAGTTTCTTTTTTTGGTTATCCATTTAAATATATAAACCTATCCCAACCAGAAATATTTCCATATAATAGCAGTAAATGTCTAAAAGCAGACTCAATGATATTTCTGTGGTCTGGAAGTCGTCCGCATGTCTCAGTAACTCCCGAAGCTTTTGGCATTTGGGGTCGTTTTCGTATCAGCTTTTAATCGACTACATTCTTAAGATTAATCTAAAATTTAAATACCTTAGCATCGATAAAATACAAAGAGAGTGAAATTGATGAGGTAGATCCCTGTTTTAAATGAATTGATTTGATATACACCAAATTATCATAATGACACATATTGCGTGACATAAATGAAGACACTTACTGATCTTTTTGTACCAAAACAAATTCCTTTAGATCAGTACTAAAAGTTATCTGATATGTTATCTTTTGCAGGCTACCGGTATCCGGTTAAAATTTTCCGTATTTTTCTTCAATTCTTTGTGATTTTTGGGGAAGGCCTGGAAATACCTAAACTGATGAAACGGCTGGTTGTGGGGCACAATAGGATAAAATCTATTCATGCTGAAAAGCGCACAAAAAGGCTTTACTACTCAACACCTATAGATTAACACTACGGTTAAACCTACGACATGGGCGAGGGAAGGGCAGGTTTAAAAGAGTTTTAACTGATTGTCGTAAATTTGGATAATATAATTTGATATTGTAGGATTAAACTAAATAAAACTATATATGCACTTATCATATTAGCGAAGGTGAGATAACTCAACTAAACGGATTATCAACCAATGGAAGAGATAGCTAAATATACATCCATAAGTATTATTACTTTATTGGGTGTAATTATAAACATTTGGTGAGATCTATTACAAGATACTATAATGCTACAAAAGACGGTATAAACAACTTAGCCACAGCCGAATACAAAATGAGTAGATAGATATATGTACTTACCACTTATCGTCACCATACGAATGCAGAGCTACTGTGAACCCGAAGTAATCATTCTTTGCTTGTGAGCGAAACACGATCGGTTCCGAAATATCTACATTAAAACAAATAACCACATGTAGGACGGCGAGTAGAACGGCCAGTATGCACTTTACGGCCCCCATGACACAACTTTTTGACGTTGGGGTAAACTATGAGAGACTAAGTGTTATGTCTGTAATGAAGCGGATGTCTGTGTAGGTGCGATTTTGACTCGATAGTGAGTGTGCATGGTGTTTTATTGGAGTGATGTTACAGGCAGTGACGCGTGTACACGCCTACTACTTGGACGGTAACACTCTGCCGCCGGGAATAATAGAAAAGGGGGAGGAAGGTGCATTCAAGTATTCCAGCCTCAGCCTAAACCGCTTCTATTATAAATAAAGTGACAGTGGTTCTTCGTACGACAGCTTTGGCGTGATTTATATCATGGAACCTTCACTTCTATATAGTATCAAAGGGATGATTATGTATCAGAATTTAGGTCTTGTTATTGCGTGACGGTGATGATTAAAATAAACATAGCGATGTACGCCTTCGTTAAGACACTCTGCCCTTCCGTGACACTCCCGTCGGTGCGTAACTTCCGGTCGGCAATCATATCCGGTTTGCAACTGTGAAGCTATGATTGGCCTTTAGTGCGTGGCAGTGTTGTCAGGAAGGCTAAAAATGTCAAGCGAGAGGACATTGGAGAAATACCCGGGATGTCAGTCTGTATCTACAAACAAGCAAAGATAAAGGCTCTTGTACCCCGAGAGTATTAAAAAAAACTAAAGTGAGTTCGTAGACGGTGATGGCTCAATGTTTGGTTTGTAAGAGTTCGATTGCCGAACCAATTGAACTCAATTCGGTTGTCATTTTGTTCCAATTTGTTCGATTTATCAAGCGGGGAGGCCTGGAGGCTAGGCTCATGCAAACATAACCGATAAAAGCCAAATAAATCATTGACAAGATATAATCCAAAGTATCAAATCATATTTTATTTTTTTCTAACAATAAACTGCATCTTATATTACAATCAATATATTTGTTGATCTGTTGAATGTGTCACCATGTGTACCCTAAAGCAGGACATGCACAGGGAGAGGGAGGGTCAGCGGAAGACCCACATAAAATAAAGGTACGAAAGTGTACTTCAAAATAAAGAAAATAAGTATACTGTTGCAGCTAGGGCTAAAAATTCACCACAACTAGCGACAATGTCTTGCTATTATTACCTTTGCTTACAAGAAAACCTTACTTTTAAATCAACATTTGAATTTCAATAAAATAAATAAGACTTAACCATGGGAAACACACAGGGCAGTGATGACCTAGAAGACTAGCTGATGACCGCTTTCTCTGTGTAGAATACTATACTTGAGCATTGTCTTAAAAATATATCATATGGATTTTTTTGTGATAGGTGGGATTTTCATATTCTAGATAATTCTATATTTTTACCAGTATCTGGAAAGAAAAGGACACATTGTGAGAACGTTCACAACAATGAATCGATGCAAAGTTCTCTTTTCTGCAAGCTTTATCCCTTAGGCATGCTTGCTAATCAAAGGTTATACTTACTATGAAGATGGATTCTTTCATATTGTTCTAAGGGTCTCAGGATGAAAACAAATTGTTGTCCATGACCAGTCCCGACGAAAAGCCATCCTGGATGAATACAAAACGTGTTACACTTGAATGTTTATTAATAAAGACAGACAGAAAAACGGACAGACAGAAAGACGGACAGATGGACAGACAGACAGAAGTACGTACAGACAGACAGAAAGACGGACACAGACAGACGGATAAAAAGACAGACAGACAGAAAGACGGACACAGACAGACAGTCACAGACAGACAGACAGAAAGACGGGTAGACAGAAAGACAGATGGGCAGACAGACAGACAGACAGTACCTGCATAGCCTTCATCTGCCTATCAAATGATGTGTCTGAGCTTGCAGATCTTGACTCCAGGGGATCAAAGATGGGGTCTGCAAATGGGTCAAAACTCTGACCCTTGGAAAATGGGTTGGATTGGGTTGAAGAGGATGACTCCAGACTCAACAGATCTAGAACAAGAAACAAAATGAAAACCACTGGTTCACAATAGAAAAAAAACTTTTTTGTATCAAGTGGCTATAACATAACCAAGCACTGGGTCTCAGCAATGGAATGACCATGGAATTCTATCAACTCCAAACAGTACAAACTACAGTTAAAACTGAAAATCTTAGTGGTTTCTACATAAACAATCTTTGTCCTAATACAACTGCACTTGCCTGTACTAGCCTGTGCACTTGGCTGTGAGGGAGGAACTCTAGCAGTCGGTGAGGGTGTTGGGGCGCCTCCAGTGGCTGCCATTTTGGCAGCTTTTACGCTTTGTTTTGAAGGAGGTGGAGGAAGATTCGGCACAATGGCTGTCCTTGGAGCAGGACGTAGGCGCTCTGTACTCCCATTTGCTTTAGATGTAATATTGTTGTTATTATTGTTGTTTGGTGGGGCAACTTCAGCTGTTGGCTTTTGATCTAACAAGTCCAGACTGTCACTATCAAATGGTGATGAGAAAGGGTTGACGCTGGGTGACTGGTCATATGGAGGGGTCATACTACTGGTACTGTTTGTGGTGTAGGTTGAAGGTTGAGCATCAAACAGTGACGACAGCTGGTCACTCGTCGTGCTGTTTGTGGTGTTGGGTAAAGGCTGTGCATCAAACAGTGACGACAGCTGGTCACTCGTGCTGTTTGTGGTGTTGGGTAAAGGCTGTGCATCAAACAGTGACGAGAGCTGGTCACTCGTGCTGGCTTTTGGCTCTTGTGGATATGTTGATGACTGGTCAAATGGGTCAAATAGTTCCTGTGATGGCCTGGATGGTCTTGTCACTTTTGGGGGTGGTGCAATGCCTGGAATTGTCGGCAAGTCATCACCTAGCAGGTTGTCATTGTTGGAGCCTGTGCTTTGCTGCTGAGAGTAAACAAAAGGTGTTTCTTGGTCGAGAACTACCACAGCTGCCAATTTGCTCAAACTAGTCGGGAGTCACAATAAGTCACAATAAAACATTATCAGAGACAGATTGCTTTGCCTTGGTAGTTGGCAAGTTAATGACAATGTCATGGAGATATTATGTTTCTCGCATTGGTTTTAATTGGCCTACTTCACAAAACTGTCAAGTTGACCACATAAGCATGCATCACACTACATAGGTGAATCTTGCTGAACAGTTGAAAAAAGCCCCTTTCACTTACATATTATCACCACTTACTCCATTCTCTCCAGCGTTATTTCCTTGCTGTGCCTTTTCCAACTGAGCAATCTTCTGCTTGAGGGCTTCCTTTTCTGCCTCAGCCTCCTTGATCTGTTGCTGCATAGCTGTCATGTGTTTCGCACTGTGATCGACTTTCTCACTGCCTTTTCTCTCAAGGAACCGCCTGTACGCAAGGTCAAATGCTTGCCCAACAGTCAGAGTCAGTTCTTCAGCCTGTTTTATAGTGAAGACATTTTAGATTGGGAAATAACAGCCGTATGAAAATAACTTTCAGAACACAGCATGCAAAATAAATTGTGGGATATTTTTAACTGTTTAGACTTGATCCTCAGCTTGGATAATTAAAAAACTGCTAAATGTTACTTATCTATTTACATGTTTGCATTTGACAACCTCCATTTTTGTTAAGAACCTTTAGAAATTACCCTCACTTCTAGCCTACTTGTAGGCTTTGACAGTTTTTCTGGCATGGACACGGGGGTCGCATACCACGGCCGCCATCTTGGATAACGCGCTCCGCAGGGGGAAGGGGAGAAAAAAGGGGGAGGGGGAGAGGGGAAAAGAACGCCTACAGGATGTCTCGCCATTTTGTTCATAGATTTCAAACTTCGTCTGTATACGGACGTAGCGATCTGATTGGCTTATGACCTCCCATCACTCATCACTCCATAGCTTTTTCACATTCGCACTTTCAGTGCTAATTAAACGTAGCGATTACCTAGGAAGCAATCCAAAAAGCTCTAAACATTCTTCGTTTGAAAGCAAATCCGTTATTTTAAGACGAGCATGAGGCAGCTTTGAAAGCCTTGTTAGAAGACAAAGATTTGATAGCTGTGTTCCCGAAAGGATTCTGTAAAACCATGATTTTTTCGTTTCTGAGATTGCCTTTCGAGAGAAACATCACACAAACTCAGCATAATCAGCTTCTGTAGCAGACAAGTGGTATTCTTGAAGATTTAGGAACCGCCAGCGTTTATCTACTGTTCGGCTACGGTTCTTATTTCTATTCTTGTTTGTGAGTGCGATTTTCAATTCGAAATAAAACGTATGTGTTCTTCTAATAATCCTTCCGCATGGTTTGCAGACCCACCCCCAAAATTGTTGCACGAAACACAGAAACCCAAATTCCTCACCAACTCCCGGCAAGGGATTTCTTGTCGTAATATTCTTGTGTTCTTGCAGATTCTTGCAGTTTTCCCACGATGGCCTACCAAGGTCTATATTTAATTGAAAATTGAAAAGCCTACAACAGTTGTTTGCAAGTAATCCAACAGTCTTAGGTGCTATTTTTACGTTTTAGGGGAGATTAGCTACACCTTGCATTATTTACCTTTGTGCAGCGCTAAGATTTTAGTTCCATCTACGTGAGTTTGTTTTGTTTTGAATTGCACGCAGCACTTCGCGAGAATCAAATCAAATTAATCGAAAACGATTATGTGACATGTTATTTAGCTGTCAACTCTCCGTCACGTTATATTAGGGGTGTCGAATGAAAAAGGTGAGACATTGTGAAGGCGTTCTTTTCCCCCTCTCCCCCTCCCCCACGCAATTTTTCTCCCCTTCCCCCTGTGGAGCGTGTTATCCAAGATGGTGGCTGTGCTGCCTCATTTCCTGCTTTGGTTACTTAACAGGATTTCATGACATCTTACCCGTAAGCCCTTCTTTATAAAACATAGTTTATGCCAACAAAATTGAAAAAAAAAAGCAATGTATAATTAGGTAGACTTCCAATTCATGGCAAAGCTTTACAGTCAAAATAATGGATTGCATTGTGGTTGGCTAATGTTAATCCTTTATAATGGTAGTATTTTGACACACATTATTTAGAATAGTTGTCATATGATGGTATATTGGAAAATATTCTACTACTGCAGGGGCTTAATTGAGCAACTTACCAATCTCTCAGCCTCAAACACATAGCAAGTATGCTTAGGGGACGTCTTGTCCTTTGCAATGAATGCAAAGACACGCTTGTTTCTCTTATCATCAGCACAGTAGGAGATATGATGGAGAGGATATGAGTGCAACACTTCCTAAAACACAGATGGAAAGTATATCATTTGGCAGGGCTACTGGAATTACGTGCTTGTGCGGAAGCCTGTATTTTGGCTTTCTCCTGGTAATCCGCGTCATCCACAAATTTCCGCGTAATCCGGCGTGATTTGAGTAATTTTGAAAGACAAAACATTCAAGTGCACAGCTGATGTGTTCTTTTAGGGGTCTTACCTTTATTTCTTGTAAAAAAGACAGATATTCTTCGTAAGTGTGATATTTCGTACTGGATTTCGAAAACAAATAAAATGACTACATAGGTGCTCTTTGCTAAACCGTGAAGGCCTAGGACTAATCCAGCGTAATTTTGAGTTTTTTCTGCGTAATTCCAGAAGCCCTGATTTGGAGAGTGTATCATTTTCTAAATCCTTGTCTATTGTTATAATCATGCCTGATGTGTCCTTGGGATACATTTGAATCATGGTTACCCCAGTTTTACAGCCAACAAAGACATGTTTAAGACTTTTTCAGACCTATAAAACCAAAATAAGAACCTTTTAAAGGCTTACCGACATCTGTTGCTAAGGAAAATTGAATATAGCATAAAAGCCTTGTACAAAGTCATAAGGGTCTGATATTTGCCAAGTTGCACACCAAAAGTGTGCTGACAGTTATGATGACCTTACCCCATCACCTCATAATATGACGTCATAGATACAGAAAAAAAACAAATATTTCAAGTAAAATTGCTCAGAAATGAATATTGAATATGTTTTAAGAATCTTGAGAGATGGGCACATTAAGCCAAGCTTGCGAATTACGAATTTTGTGTTACGTATGTGCGCGCTGAATGCCAGCAGCTTTACAACGTTGTTACTGAGCAGACTAATGTCAGTACACCCTTAAACCTTTGAAACGTGAAATACAATTTAAGACAAGAACCCACAGAAACCAGAATAAATTCATTTTTTGCCCTACTTCAGGTGCATTCACATTTCCCTGGCACAATGGAGTATACTATTTCATCTTCATACATAAATGCACAATAAATAAATTCTGAATCTGCCAATATTCCAACGTTTACCATTTATCTATGTACCTTAGATTTTGAGTCTTCAATACTGACTCCATCTATGTTGATTTTCAGGTCAACTTTCCTTAGTTTGCTGGCCTTTGTTCCTGCTTCACTCTTCTTTATATGGTTAGCAAACTAAACATATAACAAAAAAAGCCCTTCAGTCTTAGTCAGGGCTTTCATTAACTTTCAGAGTAGGGGGTGGAGATTGATAAGTAGGGGGTGGAAGTTATTTTATCTTTTTAGTTCAAAACTTTAAAAAAAAGGTAGCCGGTGCCCGGTGGAAAATAGCAGGCACTTCTGCCGGCCGCCAGGGCCTAATGAAACCCCTGTTAGTGAGATAACCCAATAAAAATTCAATATCAAGTTAATGCACTTATTTACCTGAACTTTGGTTATAGCCTCCTTGATAACTTCAGTTCCCTTAGCTTCAGCTACCTCTGTCACTCCATAGAACTGGGAAAGAAAGATTAGAGCCAATCAACCAAATGCAAAACTATTATGTAAAGCTTGCTTCAGCAAAAAAACTAGAGTCTATACATTGCTCAAAATGAAACCTTTTCCTTAAAACAGATAACATTTGATAGAAGAAAATGAACTAAATACTAAAATAAAGAATAACTAATGCACAGGTCAATTGAAACCCCCACCCCCATGGTCCCAGGGAAGGGTGAGAGATTAGACTTTGACCCTGTACAAAACAGAGAAAAGCCCCCACCCCCTCAGGATGACATATAGGCAACTACCTGACATTTAATACAACAAGTCATCTGATATAAGCCTTTATCTTTCAAAGCCAGTAAACCTCAGCGAGTACATTTGTGCCCAAAACTATGAAATAACAGATTTTTTTTGATAAATGAAAAAAAGAAATCATCTTCTTCTAGTGTTAGTTATCATATGTATTTGTTTCGCACATTTCACCATGCAGCTTGCCACATACTAATACATGAAATAGCTTGCTTTTGAAGAAAAAGGGTCTCAAACCAGAAACTGACATGACTGTTGAAAAGTACATTTGTGACACTATTCACTTTTCCCAAAACCCCCGGGTGGGGACAATTCTTAGAGTCTAAAACTGTCAATTTCCCCACCCCCTCGGGACAGATTCATGCAAATGACATTTTTGGCAATAAAATGGAGGTAATTACAGGCGATGTAGAGGTGTTTTGGGACTTTTCTGCGAAAACAAAACCACCAAAGGTAAATTTGAGTTGCTCTTTATTGATCTACAGGGTATTATGTGTAAATTTTACTCGTCAAACCAGTTTTTCACTCACTTAATTCAGGATTAGCAAATCAGGGGATTACTTGGCTTTTGGAATAGGTTAGTTTTCCGTAGGTTAGCTAACCTATGATAAGCGAATTTTAACCCGTGATTAGGCGCTGATCTAGCGTTAAGTTAATTGGGCTTTCAGGAACCGGCCCCGGGACCATGGGGGTGACTATTAATTATAAAAGGTTAAACATATTTTAATATATCATTAATTTCATTTTTGTTAGGGTGGGGGTAAGGCATTCTTTGCAAAAAAAACTGTAGACTTTTTGTCAAGGCCAAGGGTACTTTCTTGTCTTTGTTTTGGTCAGATATTTTTAGAGACATTTTATTTTCGTAAATGGATAAAAAAGGAAGACTTGTTGCAAAAGTTTATATCCACAAGATCAACTTGAGTTTATAAATACATTTATTACATTTAACTTATTACAAAAAAGTTGTAATATTCAAGGTGTAATATTCAATATTCTAAAGAGATAATAAATATGTCTCTGTCAATAAATTAGCCATAGGATTAATTCAGGAATGCAAATAACAATGGCAATCGATGAATTTAATGATGCTGAAAACCCTAGACACTGATCCATGAATAAATACTGGCAAAATTCCAGATCAACGCTTAGCACGTTTTATCAAGTAGCAATACGCTTTGATAAATTTTCGCTGATTAGTGTTTTCCGCTTTTAAAAGTTATGTTTTGAGGCTTAATCTTGCCTGATGTAGCAATGTGGGAATTTAAAATCAAAACAAATGTATGACAAAGGTCAAGACGGAAGGTAAAAAACATACAAGCACAGGCGATTTAAACAAGAAAATACGCGTTCTGCACTTAGATAAGCGTTCATGGTGTTGAATCTGGGATGCGAGGAAGTAATGTAAAATACTGGTGGAAAACAATCTCCATTGCTTGATACTTGCAAAGTAGATACTCTATCCAGCCTTTATCATACAAGAGTCCTGACAAATAAACCCCGTTATTATCAATAAAATATATCTTAGGGGGAAGGGGGGAAATGAGGATCAATAAAACAAAAAATATATGCTATAAATAACAATACACAAAGAATGAATTAAGTCCCTGGACTTGGCGGGTTGAATGGAGCTTAAAATGCAACCGAATAAACACTCAACTCCGACGTCTGTCGTTGCATGTATCAGAGCACATTATAGTGAAGTCTCGCTGACAAAAATATCTAAACATCAACATGCACGTTGACGCTTTCTAGAGACGCTTAGAAGTCATAATTATTCCTGCATTGATGATTTGGGAAAGTTATGCTTCATCGCGATTTGGGACACCTTGAATGATCGACTTAGCAATATTCATATTCGCACGTGTTTTCTTGGAATATTCGCATTTTTTTTCGTCCAATAAATAGAAGTTACCACATTAGAGTATTTTAACAGCTCTCACCTTGACTGTGTACAAGACTGCAGCTTGTGTGAGGGATTCAGGGGCATGCAGCCATTGTTTGCCTTCTGTGGAACGCGGGGGAATGCACGTAAAGTGTCAACACGGACTTGCGCCTCCAAAAACATCGAAATATCATCACTATTTTGAACGGACAGGCTATAAAGAATACCTTACCTTGCTGCTTACCCTTCTTTGAAGCCCATTTGAGGACGGTAGACATGTTTGCAAGGAGAAAAAAGTGATTCCAGCGGATCAAGGTTCGTTATTTGAAGCGACAAAGCTGGCGATGTCCCCAGCCCTCAAACTCGAGAGGTAATGTTTACCAATGTACCTGGTCAGCGGTATGGTCATGTGGTCTCTCCCCCTTTGGACAAGACCTTGCCGTGGGGGGAGGGGCTGGTTTCAAACTGTTTTTAATAAGATAGGAAAACTTGATTAAAAAAACTTACAAATCAAATTGTTCCCAACGTTTACAAATAAAATCGATTGATTGATGGTACTTAGTAAACCTAGAAAAAGTGATTTCAGTATCAGAGAAGCTGTACACAGACAGGATATGAACGAAATTGTAGCCTGAGACTACAAATAGAGACTGTCGTCTATTTGTATCGACACTAAAATGTTGCGAGTAGTATAAGTTGACTTCATATGTGGAGTTTTTGTTGCTAAAATTAAATGCGGGTCTGTACAGGACCCGAAATGATCCCAGGACCCGAAACGATCCCCAAAAGTTCCCGGACTGATCCCGGGACCCGAAACGATCCCCAAGAGTCCCTGAAATGAACTCCAAGGAATTACAGTAATGGACAACTAAAGGAATGTGTAAGGATTGGCTTTCAGTTTTAAAAACATATGAAACATTTAGCTTTGTTTGTTTTATTAAAAGGAAATTTACATTAACTAAAACTATAGTATTAAGATTTTAATATACGACTGCGGGGGAAATCAGTGGTTGAGTCAGAAATTAACAATTCCTGTGATAGTAATTTGAAGAACCCGGCGTGGGTAAATAATTTTTACATAACAAGCCATAAAAGAAAGTCTTTACAGATAGGACATCCCGCTTTTCATAGGAAGCGAAATGTTTTAAAGTTATTTTTTGGCATGTTTGTTTTCGGTGAATGAAAGACCTATCATATCATGATATCATGCCGGGGTGTACGCACGACTATATGAGGGAATTCAAAACTCACATAATATTTCTTTCAACAAAAGCCACATCCTCTTAATATTTTGCATCGGTAGTAGAAGGGTTGTTCGAGTGTATTACTCAGTGTGCTTTTGTCATTCCATCTTCTCGGCCAAACCGGCTGCCTAAAATGTGTCGGTAAATATTCGCTCGTGTGGACAAGGATTTCGTGGTGAAATACATGTTTGTTTGTCAGATGAATAATAATTTTTAGGGGTGATGTTTACCGGAAATGAGACTCTCATTTATAGTGTCAGAGTCATGTGTCGGAACCGCAAAATGTTAAGAGTGTGATGGAAGGTCAAAAGTTTGGTTGATCTGAGCAAAGCTGTGCTATGTTTATGCTGTATTTGTTTTGGACTCTGTTTATGGGTTTAACGCCGGGCAATGTAATAAATAGAAGTATTGTGTTGTAATTTAATATTTTTAAGTCACGTTGTTTAGAAATCGAGTCGCTGTTAACCCTTTATTATGCTTCAAAATTGCAAGTGTTTCTTCTGCTTTCCCTTTGTCCATTACCGCAATTCCTTGGCGTTGATTTCGGGGACTCCTCGGTATCGGTTCGGGTCCGAGGATCAGTTGGGGAACTTTTGGGGATTGTTTCGGGTCCTGAGATCATTTCGGGTCCTGTACAGTTCCCTCAATTGGTAAATGGGGGAAAGCGACGTTACTATGCAAACTAAAAGGGAGGTCAAGAAAGGGTATGGTACATTGGGTGAAAGCGACGTTACTATGCAAACTAAAAGGGAGGTCAAGAAAGGGTATGGTACATTGGGTGAAAGCGACGTTACTATTCAAACTAAAAGGGAGGTCAAGAAAGGGTATGGTACATTGGGTGAAAGCGACGTTACTATGCGAACTAAAAGGGAGGTCAAGAAAGGGTATGGTACATTGGGTGAAAGCGACGTTACTATGCTAACTAAAAGGGAGGTCAAGAAAGGGTATGGTACATTGGGTGAAAGCGACGTTGCTATGCGAACTAAAAGGGAAGTCAAGAAAGGGTATGGTACATTGGGTGAAAGCGACGTTACTATGCGAACTAAAATGGAGGTCAAGAAAGGGTATGGTACATTGGATGAAAGCGACGTTACTATGCGAACTAAAAGGGAGGTCAAGAAAGGGTATGGTACATTGGGTGAAAGCGACGTTGCTATGCGAACTAAAAGGGAGGTCAAGAAAGGGTATGGTACATTGGGTGAAAGCGACGTTACTATGCGAACTAAAAGGGAGGTCAAGAAAGGGTATGGTACATTGGGTGAAAGCGACGTTACTATGCAAACTAAAAGGGAGGTCAAGAAAGGGTATGGTACATTGGGTGAAAGCGACGTTGCTATGCGAACTAAAAGGGAGGTCAAGAAAGGGTATGGTACATTGAGTGAAAGCGACGTTGCTATGCGAACTAAAAGGGAGGTCAAGAAAGGGTATGGTACATTGGGTGAAAGCGACGTTACTATGCAAACTAAAAGGGAGGTCAAGAAAGGGTATGGTACATTGGGTGAAAGCGACGTTTAGAATCCTCTAAGAGGATTTCGCTAGTCAGCGGCTGCACGTAGGCTAGCCAAACGGCAGCTAAATGGGAGGTAAAAAGGGTGCGTCATATGGGGTGAAATCGACGTGGCTACGCGAACTAAATGGAAGGTAAAAAGGGTGCGTCATATGGGGTGAAATCGACGTGGCTACGCGAACTAAATGGAAGGTAAAAAGGGTGCGTCATATGGGGTGAAATCGACGCGAACTAAATGGGAGGTAGAAAGGGTCTGATACATAGGGTGAAAGCGACGAAGCTACGTGAGCTTAATCGAGTAAGAATGTGTGGTTGTTCTAACTAGCACGTGGCAAAAATGGGTTTTGGTTGGAGGGGGAGAGGACAGTTGAAGGTTATGTGAGCCCAATAAGAAATACACATGATGTTCGATGATTAATAATTCATTTCTTTGTTAATATGTTTGTGTACAAACGTTTTAAAATAACTTATGGCATGGAATTGCAATGGCTTAAAATCAGTGAGAAGCTAAATATAACAGAGACTAACATGGCCGCCAGAGGATCTTAAAGGGCGCACATGAAAAAGTCATCTTGAAATCCCATGCCACAAATATAGCAGAATTTCATTCAAATAATAATCAAGTATGTCAAGATGGCATTGAGTGTATTTCAAAAGTAGAAACGATTGAATACGGACGTTAACTTACTCAAAACGGCATATATCCAATTACAAGGTTTTTTTGGTTTAACTATGAAGTACGGGTAATCTTATCACTGAGGATAGAATATGATTATTTTGTAAATCATATGACCTCGCATCATGGGACAAGCTAGTTAAGTGTGTTCATTAGTCTCAACGTGGACATTTTCCCAGGCTTTTCGAGCACATTTTTCATTACACGAAAATAAAATATCAAACAAACCTTGTGCGCCAAGAAAATACCCACGTTTTCAAAGCTTTTTTATTCGTTCCAAGACCATTGAAAGTCTTGTGTCCTTCCCTTACTCTAACCTTGACGCCTTAAACCTTTTGCAGTACAGCGCAGGTTAGAAAAGGTAGCATTTTTATCCTAACAATGTCTTGATTGTTCTTGCACACCAAGTTACACGATGACGTGGCGTATTTACGCACACAACTGAGCGAGGCAGCACTAGCTGTTCTGGTTCGCACGGGGTGTGCTTATGGGCGCACGGGGTGTGCTTATGGGCGCACGGGGTGTGCTTATGGGCGCACGTGGCCTCTTAAAGGCACATACTTACAGAAAAATATTGTACAAGGATATATGAGTAAACCAAACTAAAATCCCCGTTAAGATATCACAGAAAAGATTACTTGGCCCTAATCTAGAAGACATCTAAAACTGGCTATGGCGAAGAGATTACTTGGCCCTGATCTAGAAGTCATCTAAACCTCGCGATGGCGTGAGGCAAGTTAAAAATCAATTTTTCTTCCATATTAATCAGAGGAAAAAAGTTTGATCTATTGCCCTTGCCAAAACATCATAGCGACGCTCGTTTAAATTGTAGATATATAAGATAATTGGCAATAATTACATACTAATGGTACCCTAAACAACCAAACTTCAGAATAACCGTACACTGTATTCACTTCCTCGCTCTAAGGGGAATTGAGGTGTGAAGTATCAGTATGAACTTCTAGTGGACGGTTATCGTGAAACTGATCCTAGTTCTATTAAGAAATAACAGCAGAAAGTTCCAATGCTGCCTGGCAGCACATTCTTTCATTATTCGAGATGATTAAGTGGCAAGTTCTTTAGAAATCAAGATATTCTAGCTACAAGAGATGAACTAGTGATAAAGAAGTCAAGAATCCAAATAGAATAAACTAAATAAGCACATGAGATATGAAATAAACTGATAAATGGCCTGATAAAGATTTTGCAATATAGTTTACAGAAAAAAATATAGGCCCTCGCCACGCAAAAAGGCCCAGAAGACAAAAAGTAGGTCGTATTTCGAGATGTTTTTACGACATCCTCAGTCCTTTGTTATCCATACATTTGGATTTTTGGATGTTTTAAAACGATGAACGACCTACCTACGATTGAGACAACTCTAAACAGAGAAATTCAACGATGTGGTTTTCTTGATGTTGTCTGGGCCTTTTAGCTGAACAGGGCCTACATATAATAAATGCCTTGGCCAGACACGTGACGAACATCATGCAAGTTTCAAATGACAACTGACTGTACACTAATTCGTACCGGATTTAAAATTGATTTAGATCAATGCACCAACACTCAATCATCAACTGACAAGAAAGGTGATTGCCCTGAATTCCTACTGGTCAAACAGTCCAGGAAAAAAATATATACATTTGCAATAATGTCAAGTGGGCTAACTGTACATACGACAGGATAAAATTCTGTCTTGATTAAAGAATGACTGAGAAACAAATCGAATTTTTAGCGGATTATAATGCATATCGAAAGGCTATTTACAAACAAAGTTCTAGTATGGTTTATATTCAAAATATGGAACGCAATGGATTACGATGGATATATTGAGACCATTAGCAAGCATGACCCTTATCCCCAATACTAGGGCCTGCCTAGAGTCAAAAAGACCTGCACTATAACCTCAGATGCATATAGAGTACTAGAATAAATACAAAAGAGCGAGATTTCAGATTATACATGGAAATAATGCTAGATTGTTAGAATTGGCTAATTTATATAAAATAAAAGAGAACATCCACCTCCTGGAATACAAATAAATATTAAAATAATTTTGAAGCAGCCGTAGAATACCAGCACACAACAAAAATATGTTGTATATCTTCATCAACCTAAGAAAGTTGTTGATTACACGTTTAGATGCTAGATTCTCTGGAAGGTGGAGTAGTTCTGTTATTGATAACAGGTGTGACTATAGAAACCTGTTCAGTACATGTAGGAACGATGGCAACTTGCTTGAGTCTCTGGGCAACACAATGCGACGTTAGTCTAGCTTCACCATCCTGGTCCCAACATTCCTCTATTGTCTGTATGATTACCCTCAATGCCTGATAAGTCAACAACAACAAGCATTCTTTAGGATACTGGGGAGTTTAATCGAGGACAGAAGCAATGGCTAGTAAGATGCAACCAAACAAAATGCATTTATAATACTATACAGTAAGTGCACAGTTCTCGAAAGGTACAAAGATAACTATGTAAGATTTCATAGTTTCAAGAAACAACACAAAAAAAGCCTAGAAACTTGATTATACTTTTTCAAACTAAGATATTTTGGTACATAGTGCAAAATTCTCTATCCTTAATTCCTTGATAGACTGGAAAATTGGTGTTTAGCAGTTTGGTGGGAACAACCCTTTAGTGCCACAATTTAGCACACTAAGGATCTAAATATCAATAAGCGGCCAGTTCCTAGAAAGCAGGTTGGTGCTAACCCAGGGATAAACACGGCTATCATGACATTTGATTGGATAAGAAGGGCATTCATCCCTGGGTTAGCGGTAATCTGCTTTCTAGTAACCTGGCCCTGGGCACTAAAACAAGCATTTATGGTTTTTCGGTTTTACACATACCGCATGACATCTCCAAGAATCCTTGAACTGTGGCCTCATCTTTTTCTGCACGACCACCTGCTGCATGTCTTCTAATGAGGGGTGTAGGCCAACCTCTTGCTCAAATGGCAGTCTATAGTCCTCCACTGGATCTGCAAGGAGAGTGGATTGCAGCTGAGACAAGAATGCTTCAAAAATAGGTTAATAACAATAAGTTAATAACAAACTCAGTGTACAAATAATATAATATTACATAAATATAGTATTGTACAGTTTCTGGCACACCAGCGACTCATAGTTTAATGCTACAGTAGTTAGCAATGATTAGTTTAGTTTCCTTGGTAGTTCCAGGCATAAGATTTGCTCTTATGCCAGCATTTTGTAACTACCTTGCTAGCTGATTAAATAATGCAACATGTTGCAGTATGTATTGTTAAATAGACTGCCGATTTCTACTAAAGTAATATATGTTGTGTAGTGAATAAGCAATTCACATCTTACGGGGCAGAACAGATCTGTTTTGAAAATTTCATTATTTTAACTTTAAGCTAATGATTATAACATGATATATATGATTGACTCACCATCATGAACTGAGAACCGTGACAACAACTCCCATAACACCAGGCCACAAGCATACATGTCAATACGCAGGAATGACTCACGAGTAAAACTTATAGCACCCTCAAGCACCTCAGGTGCCATGTATCTTTTAGTTCCAACCTGCAGAAGCAAACAAATAAGATACATATAAAGATGTCAAGCATATATTTTTTTTAGAAAAATAAAACTGTTGCTGTGGTCAACATATGTTCATTCTAATGTGTGAGGTTTCAAAGCAATCCACAAGAGGTGCTGTACTGTACTGAAAGTGAACTAGCCTCCTACACAAGCCTAAAGCACTACACTTAAATTGGAAACATGTTTTCTTGGTAAAAAAAATACTGTAAAAAGGGGGACACAGAGCACCATGTAAGAACAGCCATCCTTGTAAAAAGGACAGCCTTCTTAGGGAGATTTGAGGTCTGTAATTGTAAGAGCAGGTTCAGTAATTTCAAACAGAGCCCTGTCAGTAATAAATGACAAGGGTTGACAGTAGTAAAGAACCTGATAATCATCTCATACCTGGCCATGAGTCTCCCCAAGCTTGTCACTCTGGTCAAACTTCAAAGCCAGACCAAAGTCAGAGATACAACACGTTAAGTCACTCTTGACAAGAATATTTTTACTCTTTACATCCCTGTGTGCTATACATGGCTTGTGACTGGAGTTATTAATAGCAGGCACATCAGAGTGCAAGTATGCCAGCCCATCACAAACACTTGATGCTAGCTGCAACAGTTCTGCTAAGTCAAGAGAGCGTTGTTTCAGGAAATCTGACAAGGAGCCATTTTCATGGAAGTCTGTAATTAGCCAATATTCAGTGTATATTTGACCATTGTACTGGCTCTCATGGTGAACTTCATCACCAATAAATGTGAGTACATTTTCATGGTCCAAGCCACAAAGCTTATAGAAGTCTCTTTCATTAACCCATGCAGTAAATTCCTGGTGGGGGAATATCTTGACTGCCACAGTATTGATTGAGTACTTTGCTTTCCATACAGTCACTCCAAACTGTCCTTGGGAGACAACCTCCAGGAGTTGTATTGGCCTTCTGTTCACATCTTGTAAAGGTGTAGTTGTAATATTGATAGGCTCTGATTCTTCAGCATTACATGATCTAGAGCTTATACCCTTTTGGTGATTATACATAAACCATACAAAAGCAAGAATCAGAATGACTCCAAATATAGGGACAATGGAGTAGAGAAGAGTTTGCAGATTGTCATGTTTTTGGACATCTCTTGATGGTCTTGCTGTTGCATGTAGTGTGGTGATACCTACAATGAAGTAACAAGGTAAGAACCATGCCAATCTTCTATTTATATTTCAAACAACATCACTACAAAACTAAACAATAAGGTTGCAGATGGTTCTACATATAATAATGATGAAGGGGGACTAGAAATGTTTGTTCTTACTCTAAAATATAATTCTGTTATGAGATTCTAACGCCTTAGAGTAAAGCCTAATCACTTTGTGAGAAAATGATGTGATAAGGAGAGAGATTATGAAACAGTTTCAATACTAAATTTTTCAATTTTGGGAGTTATACAGGGCCACCACCTGATGTTAACAAATATATAAATAGAGACGGAAAAAATAGCCAACATATATACATATCAGACCAAGGACAAATAGCTAAGTTGACCACCCTATCAAGAAGGTTCAAGGCCTTTCATAATCAGTGCAGAGTATGCATTTCCCTTTGCTTCTTGCTATGGTTGGATGGCCAACATAATCACAAAGATCCATGTGATATCCCCAAAGTCAGCCTCCATTTCTCCTCTAATGAAGAAATTGTAAACTGTGGTTCATAGAAAGGTAGCACCCAACAACGGCATGTAGAAATGGTAACCATGAAAATATGTTTGTCTATCTATCTGTCTGAAAACAAACAGCATGACTTATGAGTCAAATCCTTGAATCTCAACATAGTTTGCAAGCAGTGAATGCAAGTCCAAAAATAAAGAGAAATTGAGAAAGTCAAGCAGACTAATTAACTGGACTTTTGGCTAAGGTTACACATTCTATAATGATACAAGAAATATAAAATAGTGTTGCCTTATCACATTGTAAAATGTACAGTTATCAGGTTACATCAGAAAGATTTCTGGAATTTTTGATAAACAATATGGGTGGCACATTTTATAGAATGGTAGAGGGAGCATAATTTAGGGGAAATTATTCCTTGACAAACTCAAACTTTACAAACTTTACCATCTCCATATTACTAACCAGTGATAGGGGGTGAGTGTACATCTCTTTCCCAGTCCTCTTTAGGGGCTATAGAGAAATTTGCATTACAGAAGTGATCTGAACAGCAACAGAAAAACACTGTTCTTCCTCCTTTTGTCCTAGGTGTGCCTAGACATTGGTGATCCCCACGACATTCAAGATGGTTGCGAATAAAGCAACCTTTTTTTATGATGTTAACTCCCTCTGTTGTATTCTCCCACAGAGTGTAACAGTGGCTCTCTCTGAAGTTGCAGACTATGGTGTTATTACATTCTCCAGTCTCGTGACAAAGCTGACCAAACGATTCACATGTCTGCAGACCACTAGAATAATCTGAAAAAAGAACCACAAACCAAATTTCAAAATGTGTTTCTTTTTTTTTATTTTAACAACAAATATGACAAATAGAATCGATCAGTGCAATAGTTTATAATCTACCCACTATTCATTGGGTAAGACAGTCTTATTTAAATAAAGTATACCAAAAGAATTACAAAAATAACAATATTTTGTTTCCAACTAAACATCACAATAATCTTTGGCTTCTAGTATAACCACTATAACCTAAGAATACATACCAAATATTTCATAGTATGCACTAGTACAATACGACCCTACAGATTCTATTGACTAAATAGGAAATCAGGCTGAAGGTGAATGAAAATTATTAGAAAATAATTACGAAAATACAAGCCGCTGTATAGTATTGTTGTTACGAGTTATTTTAAAAAGTGAAAATACAAGCAGTAACTTATGTGGCATCTTTAAGTAGCTGTTAGCATGAACGAGATTGGGAAATTTCACAAAACCGACAAAGGTCAAATACTCGACTTTTAACATCCGACTACATCGGCGACGAAGTCGAAATCAACCTTATTACATGTTTCGCGTTACATAATGGTAGAAAACAACACGAGGTTTTAGTAGCATGGCAGGTGATCGATACGCTGTATTTTTTATATTTTTAGGATATCATGGAAGACGTTGAACCCATTATTATGAGAATTGGCAATACAGAAAATCCTAAAACGGCCTAAAAGAGCGCCATAAGCCTTCATGTACTGCCACTCAAATCATTATGGCGTTGCTCGGTATTAAATAAATAAATCAAGAGAGCTTGATAATATGGAAACTAAGGAAAATATCACGCTAGCTTGTTTGCTATCGCTTCTAGAAGAAAACAATGTACACTATTAATGTCACGATACAATTGGCTACATCGGCTACAAACCGTCGATTTTTTTTAATGTTTATGTATCGATGGTTTGAAATAATGTTTGAAATTACTCATACAAATTGTATTTTTGTGGGGGATTGTACTGGGTATCAAAACTAATGGAGAAAGCCGAGTATGAATTTCGCCATGCAGTTGAATTCAGAAGATTAGTCCTCGAGCAAATAAAGCAGGCATGCAACGAGATGGTACGATAAGAATTACTCATGCTCCTAGCTAGGAGTCAAAAGCACTTTTCCAGCCATGATCAAGCAACTATTCACTATAGCTTATAAAGAAAACACAAAACAATAATCAAGGATTTCATACTAAACAAGATGGAAGCAAAAATCCGAAGTAATAGGTGTTCGATTTGGGAAAGTTGTTCGCGCTACTCAAACCACGCCAAGAAAACACGATAACTCTGAACAAAATGTATCGGTATAACCATAGTAAATATCCTTAAAGTTATGTCTCGCAGATTGAAGAAAAAGAAAAGATATGATAGTAAGATATGCGAGCTAGGTATTTTGGCATCTCAGCTGGGATATTGTGATTTTTTTAGGAAAAAGAATGAATTCGAGATTGTATCGGGGCACAAAACATGTAAACAACCACAGTGAATTCAACGCTGGATTGTGACAGAAAGCTACCAAACCGTCAGCGAGCCAGCAGCAAAACGACAGAGACATGACCCGGGCATACTGTAGAATACGCAAATGATCGGTTAGGGGACCACTGCGACTGCTTGGAACATGTTTTAGCGGAGGACAAGTCCTATGATGAAGCGAGCCCGACTCAGCGTCGGATCGGCGAATGTTACGGATATGTTGGCAGCCGAAAACATAGAAATGCGGCTAAAGCGGCGTAAAAAAACGCTCTTACTGTAAAGATACTTGACTTTGAAAGAATAATATTAGCGACTTTCACTTACCCGCCCTTAATAATCCGCAAAATAAGGCCAAAAAAGACCAAAACAGTGGTCGTTTCATTTCTTCTAACCTCCATAAAACCTTTAGTTGGATTCGTAAAAACCCCGGATGACATTGATTGACAACTAAGGTTCACGTGACCAATATCAGGCAATAGTGCGATATGATTGGCGGAAAGTATGTATTTGGAAGCAGGCAATTAGAGAAAGAACAACCATAATATCTGATGAAGGTTCCATTTTCTTCCCTCCCAGTTTCATTTAAGTGACTTACCCTTTTTCGTGCATTGTTTTTAAAGACTACTAATTCTGAAAGCATGTTTAAAAACGCTTTTTTTCTCCTCGAAAGAAAGAAATCGACACTGGTATATGTTCTCATTTTTCAAAAAAATACACGTTGAAATAATGAAAGCACTTTTGAACAAGAATCTGTCCCAAGGGGGTGGGGGAATTGACAGTTTTTGACTCTAAGACTTGTCCCCACATTGGACACCTTGGGGCTTGGGGACAAATGAATAACATCACAAGTGTACTTTGCAAAAGTCATGTCAGTTTCTGGTTTGACTAGCTGCATGACACAATGTGCGAAAACGAATATGAATAATAACTGAACGCCAGATGAAGATAATCTATTTTTTTTCATTTTTTTTTGGGGGGGGGGGGGGGCGTAACTGTTATCTTCATTATTACTAATGTGCCTGCAAAAGTGTACTGGCTTTGAAAGATTAAAAAAAGCTTATTTCAGATGACTTGTTGTCTTAAATGCAAGGTAGTTGCCTATAGTTAGCATCCCAAGGGGTAGGGGCATTTGACTGCAGTTTTGTCCCAGGGGGTGGGGGATTTTCTCTGTCTTGTACAGGGTCAAAGTCTAATCCCCCACACTTCCCCGGGACCATGGGGATGGGGGTTTCAATTGACTAGTGCACAAACCCTGTCAAGTTTCTCTGTAAGTATATTGAAGTGTAAAACTTTTGTTTAGCTTGTTGCTCGAATTTTTCAAAACCAAAATGCACATGAGGCCCCACGTAAACTTAAGTACTTGTTTACTCCTTTATCAAGTGCTTATTTACCAAGAATCCTCATATTATGACAATTATCAGTAGCTTACTGCTTACCCACAATATGGCTTGTTGCTTTTTGAAATTATTCTGTGCCTTTTTTCCTCGCATCAAAAACATGGAAAACAAACAAACAAAACAGGTGTTGAAACCTTTTCTAAGTCATGCGCGAACTGCTTCCCGCCAGAAGAACAGGGAACCCAACTAATATGGTGGTGTTTCTGTTGAATTGGTTTGTACATAATAGGCGATGAGACAGTGGTTTTGTTTATAAAAACTCACTGGTGTCAACTAGTTCTATTTCAATCCAAGAGTTTAACAGTTTTCATTTTTTCTAGATGTAATGTACACTAGTTTCGGCAACTATTTCGAAAGGTTGCACTAGGTTATGCGTTATCCATGATGCAGAGCGGGCTACGACATTCTCATCAGAGTATTACACACCAAGCGACATGCTCTCTTTTTATACTTTATTTGACATAGACCCAAACAGCCCATACACACATCAATTATACAGACGTCTCGTGTTAGTGCCCAGCTTCCAATATTCGTCCACTTTCTAGCCTGCGTGTAGCCGCAGGCTGACTCACGAAAATTTTGCGAGTACACGTAGGCTATCCACTATCGAATAAGCGCCCATTCCAAAAAATGAGAATGATCGAACGCAAAGCTTTTAGAACCCATACATTCATTTATCAGTCATAATCATCATTACCTTCGACTGGAATATTTATGTGTTAACAAAGGCTCTTGGCATATCTTGGTTCACTAGAGATGGCAAGTGGCGAGCATTCGCGAGTACCGCATTTAGGCGAGCACTTCAACTAATTTAACCTTTTGTCGTCTGCGAGTAGCGAGCATTTTGAAAAAAAAGGAAACGAAAAAAAAGCATCGCCCTGCTTTCTTTAGTCACCTTAAGAGCTCGTAGAGTTGTGTGTCGTGTCCCAGGACGGATCAAATTACATACATAATAATACTATAGGTATAGAAGAAAAAAAAAATAAAAGAAAACGAACATTCGAACATTTATCTTTTTAAAAAAACGAGCATTCGAGCGAGACTGTTCCACCTTGGCGAAGAATTCGATTAACAATAAAATTGTGCGAGCATTTAAAATAATTGGGGGAATCATTTGCTACATAGCCTGCCGGCGGCCAAAGGGGAGGAGGGGAAGGGGTCGGTCGGCGAGGGAAAAAAGTCGGAATGCCAGCCCAGTGAAACACAGAGAAAAGAAGCCTCTGTTTCAGCGGCGTAGCCAAGATTTTTAACAGGAGGGGGCCCAAAAGAGACTTTCGAGGCATTTTCTCCTGTATTTTAGATAATGTCTGATACATTTACTGTATTTTTGGCTCCTAAAGGGGGAAGCGGGCTTCCTAGGCCACGCCCCTGGCAATGCCCCAGCTGTTTGCAGGGAAAGGACTCGATAAATACGAAGCGAAAACAGGGTTCGACTATGTTTGTGTTTGCTATTTAGATTGTTTCACATTCAGCGTAGGAAGAAAACCACCGGACAGCCTCTATTTGCTGGTGTGTGTCGGACCTTGTGATCTGCGTCCACAATTGATTATGAAATAGAGCCAAATAAAGATTTACAATCTTTGAGACGACTAGAGTTTTGTGTAATGCCTACGACAACTAGGCGAGTTTGTACGCTCGTACCAGCAAATTTCAATCGCCGGCTCAAAATCGCAGGTCTGACTGCTGCCGCGGCGTATTGGATTAAATCGCCTAGTGTGTCGTAGACGTGAGAAAAATGATTGCAAATGTGTTTTTCATAAGAAAGGAACTTAAACATATCTATTTATAGTCACCGGAAAATGTTGTTTGTTTGTGTTTTTCTCTGACTCTCGAAGGGGGATGGGGATGAGGTACGAGCCACGTAAGAGCAGTAGGGATACCCTCCCCCCCCCTTAGGGCCTGGAGACAGCCCCAAGGGGGGGGGGGGGTATTAAACACATGACGTGACATACACCGACCTCCCTTGGATCGTCTAAGACGGGTAGTAGATCAACCAATCCCAAGGGAGGGGGGATTAAACACATGACGTGACATACACCGGCCTTCCTTAGATCATCTAAGACGGGTAGTAGATCAACCAATCCCAAGGAGGGGGGGGGGGGGGGGGGTATAAAACACATGACGTGACATACACCGGCCTTCCTTGGATCATCTAAGACGGGTAGTAGATCAACCAATCCCAAGGGGGGGAGGGGATATTAAACACATGACGTGACATACAGCGGCCTTCCTTGGATCATCTAAGACGGGTAGTAGATCAACCAATCCCAAGGGGGAAAGGGGGGGGGGGGGGGTATTAAACACATGACGTGACATACACCGACCTCCTTTGGATCATCTAAGACGGGTAGTAGATCAACCAATCAGCCGACTTTTTAAGGATCCACTCTCGTACGACGACCTTTTTACACGAGTACGACATGTTTGCATTTTGATATTTAATAAGTCAATTTGACTCATCGAAATCGATATACTCCCGGTATGCAGGGTACAAAGACTAGTGCGTTTTTCACAATCAGTTGGGCCAAAAAATGTCTATAATGGACATTCGGTGTTTTTCTTTCCTGTTTGCCCTTCTTTGTTAATCAAAGCTTAATGTGCTTGAACCTTGTCCTTGGCTAAACTGCTTTTTCAAATGGATGAAACAGTGGCGACAAATTGGAACTGGAAACTTTCCGTACTGTTGGTGCTTTGTGTATGTGATAACTTTGGAATTGCCACTTTGTGAGTCTTGCGTGTGCTTTATTAGTAATCAATCAATCTCGTTCTATACGGTTAATGCTAGATAGGTTTAGTCTTTTAAGATTTAGAAGGTGTGTTTCGATATTACGTATTAAAAGCGGAGACGTTCCAAAGTATGTTTAGTCTCCCTAATTATGTTTTGATACCATATAGTTCCATTTTACCAACAGCAAAGCGATATTTAGACAAATCCCTGACACATGCACAAGACCTTTGTTTCTCATAGCACCTATTTATAAACTGCTATTTGGTATAGAGGTAATTGAAGCCTCTATCTCCTTCCCATTCTCCTACTGCAAGTCCATAAAGTCATAGTTCAGAAAAGAGATTCTACAAGCTTTTTCTTGAATTACTCAGTGTCTCCGCTTTATGCATTTTTGCATTAATGTTGCGCGAAAGCTTGTCAACGTTCCAAAAAGTACTAGCTCTCCATCTCATTCCTGCCACGCTTTCTCTCTCCTCCCCCTCCCCCGCTTCCCCCTGACAAGGGTTTGACTTCACACCCATCAAGCGCAAATGCTATTTCTCATCGCCAATGACAATAAAATTTAATCTCACAGAGAACACAGAAGTTTTAAGCAATAGGCGTATATAGTCTTGCAAGTGTGGCGTAACAATTAGTGTGGTCCAAATAAATTAATGTTACTGACTGGGAATCAATGTTATGTTAAAAATTTGTCATAATCTCGATCTGGAGGAGAGTCCTCTCTGGAGAGAGACTGTATAGTATGTATAGTATGAGACTGTATAGTATTTGTGGAAGTATGGGCAAAGGAAGATGTCACTAAAGCATAAAACATAGCCAACTAGTTGATATGCATGGAAAATATTTATGACTACATGTTATTCTACCATCACACTAACAAGCATATAACCACCCCTCATATAACAAACGACTTTGTAGGCCTGTACCCAGGATTTTTTTTTGGGGTGGGGGGGGGGGGTACAAAATCCGTAAAAGTGGACCTAATTTTTCCGGGGATGGGGGGAGGGGGATGGAGGGAGGGAGGGAGTTCTCTGATAAAAATTCAACCACCTCCGTGTTGAAAGAACAAAAAGGGATTTTTTTTATGCCTTTGCAGTATCTCCACGGGATGTAAATTGTCGGATTTGGCTACCTACCAGAGTGATCTAGCTTATGATTTTTAGACAAACCATATCTACATGTATCAATTTCTGTGATTACCAGATAATCTAATAGTCTACTAGCCGGCTCTCCGGAGTTTCGGGGAGTCGGCTAGCAGGCTAATATTCTAAATGTCATTTTGTTTTGATATGAACCCCTTTTGCGTTTCTTTGCATTGTAAAGATTGCAATTGAGCACTCAATCGAACTTGATTTTCAATGTATTACTGCTATCACATCATACGGCTTACTATAAACAACATATAACATTTAAGCTTAACACATGGATATAATAAACACATTGGCTTACCTAAAGGGGTTATTTGCGCCTGTACACAGAAAAATCATTTCCAATGCAGTATACAATCCTTTGAGGCAAAGAATAAGGCGCTTGTCATGGCCTGTTTTTCGAGAGGGTATTCTAGATGCTGTGTCTATTTTTTATGTTTTTCATGTAATGGTAACCAGACGAAAGTCATGGATGGTCGCCTATGATTGGTCCAGGGATTGATAACGGAAACCGTATGGCTAAATCTGCGAAGGGCGGTTCAGTGAGGTCACGGTTATTATAGCATAGAAATGCACAAATCCTGGCTTTGAGTCAAATATTGATATCCTCGCTGATAGAAGACGGACAAAAAACAGGCAATTCTTGTTTTATGGATACCAGGGGAAAAGGGCCAGTTGCCTCTCAAGCTGCGTTTTAGCGAAAGGGTTTGGGTTCTGGGGTTAATCACCTAAGGGATGCGTGGCAACCAACGTGAAACTAGAAGTCGCACCTCTCTAGTTAGCAGAAGAAGTAGAATAGCAACCAAATAGTAACCAAGAAGAAGTAAACCTAAAGATATGGTTGTAAGGGGTCAGGCTAAAACATTATCGAGAAAAAGTCGGATCTATCGAACACTTCTTTGTTATTGTTTACATTTACAGTTAATTTGCAAGAAAAATTCAAAACAACCACCCACAAGTTGTCACCCACTTAATACATACTAACCCCTTACTTGATACTTTACTAACGACATATATCCAACCCCTTTCTTGATACGTTTCTAAAGACATGCATCCAGCCCTTAATTGATACTTTACTAACGACACGCATTCCAACCCCTTACTTGATACTTTACTAACGACATGCATCCCAATTCCTTACTTGATACTTTCCTAAAGACATGCATCCAGCCCCTTTCCTTGATACTTTTAAAATGAACAACACACGTATTCTAATCCCTTCCCCCAAATCGGAGCTAAAAATATCGTACCCGCCCTCCCAAAAAAAACACAGTAGCCCTCCCCTATTTAATAATGACTGATTCCTTAGTAGAAAAAAGGTAGAGCCAATTGCCAGAGAATCGAACATCCTCAGATAAGATGAAACAAGAGAAAAAAAATAGACGAAACTTCCAGACATACGCTGAAACGACGTAAGGCAGCTAAAGCTTTTCGGCTAGGCTGTAAAGTACAAGCAACTATGCTGAAATGTGTTCATGTGATCATTTTAGATAAATAGTGAAATATTTAGGCATTTTAATTCTTATACTTTTATCGCCATCGGGGGCGTTAGGCGGGACATCGTAAATGTCATATGTCACATTCAAAGCTAACAATACAGAAATGCACATAGGATTTCTTACTTGTTAGTATAATGATTTTTGACCATTACTCACTATTGTTCGAACAGCCTGCTATCCGGCTCTCATTTTTAGACGCCCAAACTAGCCTCCTCTGCAGGAGTATTTTGTCGTGTTTTTGTCTCTATCGAGCTTTTCTAAACTTAACTAGATCTGGATAATCAGGATCCATTGGGACAGACGGTCTTCCAAATCGTATTGAAGCATAATGATAGAAATGACTCCGTTGCCAACATATTAATCAAGATGCATATTAATCAAGATGTTTTGCATTCAAAACATTTCCAGGTCAATGAAATCCCCCAAAATGCATTTGGAAACATTTATTTTCCTATATAGCTTAGCGTGCAAACATCGATAAACACAGCATTCATGACCCGCCCCAATAGACTGATGGATGTCCTAGGGCTCTTTCCTGACTGTTTTTAAGGGGCTGATCTACCTTTTTGCTAGATCAAAGTGACAAAGGGGGGAGGGGGACCCCGGGGGTTTAAACCCCCTAATCCCTCCCCCTAGATCCGCTACTATTCGGGTTGTAATAATAAAGAACAACTGATCGTGCACCACAGAAGTTCCAGTCGTATCGAAAAAAAAATCATGGCACAGATAACTCCAACTTTAATCTTAAGGTTTTACCTCCTCGTTCCAAACAAAAAAAACCCCTCCAAAATCCTAAGGTTTGTTATATTAGGGCATCTAAGAAGATCGCTAAATGCTAAGTTTCAGCACCCGTAAAAATATCTTGAGCATAGGATTCATCTCTTGTGGCTGCCATTCTCTATATAATTTGATGCTCAAAGACAGGCCCGTATCCAGGGGATGCGTTCGCACTATCCCCCCTCCCCCCCACAACGGCGGAAATTCCACCCTTTCCGTTCGCAATAGACGTGCTATTTGTAGACAAAACTATAAAGCATAAGCGGATTAGATCGTAAATCTAAAATTCAAACTTTTGCGTAGCCAAATCCAACAAACTTTTGCTGCAATGGATAAAAATTTTTTTTTTTGGGGAGTTGCTCAGATTTTGATCAGTACATCAGTAAACTCAAGCCCCCCCCCCCCCTCCCCAGAAAAATTAGGTCTACTTTATAGGATTTTGTCCCCCCCCCCCCGAGAAAAATCCTGGGTACGGGCCTAAAAGATGTGGTTTTCCTTTGGGATGTTGTGGGAGAGGTATTTGTACAATCGCGCGCTCTGATTGGTCGAGGGTCCATGTGTTATTAGAGGACTCGACATCGTCTAGTTTCGTACTTTTCTGTTCACGACACGCTGTGACGTCATCTCAGCATCTATTAGAGGACAGACGCCCACAAAAATGAGATCGATTTGTTAAATAAGATGTGTGATAGATATGTGATGGGTCCATTTGCTACCTTTGATCGGATATCTTAAATATGATATTGTTCACATGACTTCACTAGTAATAATACTCTTTGCTCTGATTATTGCTGTTTTTCAAGAAAGACCAAAGAACATTTTACCATAGCACAATTTCAACGTATATAATCATTTATTACAAACGATCGCATTTTTATTTAAGAAAAAAACTCCAAATAGATCTGGATCAAATATGACGATTGTATACTTCCCGTGTACTGTCAGTACACACAAATGCACTATTTGACAAGCATAGCTTTAAACCACGCAACATTAACAGTTAAACAACAGAGGGCTACCAAAGGCTAAAACAATGAAACATCCTAGTATTGATTTACACCTTGCTTAGAGAAGTGCTACTCCCCTGGAATGACTATATGGAGCGAGGCTATGACATATATCAATACGAGAAAGACGTTTATTTATCAAGGCGAGGAAAGACGAAAACAAGATCCATAATATGAATTGCCTAAAGCGGACATCAGGGTCTCTCGTCTAGAGCTTCTCCACAAATATAAGGGAACGCGTACCTACAAAGTTCTTTTACTTTCTAATTTAGATATTTTAAACAATATACAGATTGGTAATAATAAACTATCTGCTTCCCCAATGGTGATAAAAGTCGCGGTTACGCGAAACATACTGGTCCAAGTTCGATCTTAAATTGAGCTCCATCTTGTAAGTCGTAAGGGGCGACATCGATGATTGGCAGTTTGTCTTTCTGCTTGGTGGAGATATCAAGCACTGTCTTGTGCCATTGGTTGTCTTTGTTCTACAGAGAAGAAAAATTCCATTTGACGAACATTTCTTAAAATACTAAGATGGGATGACCAGGGACTCCCGCTAAAGTGGAACCCATGGAATGACCGGGAACTCCAGTTTAAGTGGAACCCATGGGATGACCAGGGATTCCCGCTTAAGTGGAACCCATGGGATGACCAGAGACTACCGCTAAAGTGGAACCCATGGGATGACCAGGGATTCCCGCTAAAGTGGAACCCATGGGATGACCAGAGACTACCGCTAAAGTGGAACCCATGGGATGACCAGGGACTCCCGCTAAAGTGGAACCCATGGGATGACCAGGGATTCCCGCTAAAGTGGAACCCATGGGATGACCAGGGACTCCCGCTAAAGTGGAACCCATGGGATGACCAGGGACTCCCGCTAAAGTGGAACCCATGGGATGACCAGGGACTCCCGCTAAAGTGGAACCCATGGGAATGACCAGGGACTCCCGCTAAAGTGGAACCCATGGGATGAACAGGGACTCCCGCTAAAGTGGAACCCATGGGATGACCAGGGACTCCCGCTAAAGTGGAACCCATGGGATGACCAGGGACTCCCGCTAAAGTGGAACCCATGGGATGACCAGGGACTCCCGCTAAAGTGGAACCCATGGGAATGACCAGGGACTCCCGCTAAAGTGGAACCCATGGGATGACCAGGGACTCCCGCTAAAGTGGAACCCATGGGATGACCAGGGACTCCCGCTAAAGTGGAACCCATGGGATGACCAGGGACTCCCGCTAAAGTGGAACCCATGGGAATGACCAGGGACTCCCGCTAAAAGGGACCCATGGGATGACCAGGGACTCCCGCTAAAGTGGAAACCATGGGATGACCAGGGACTCCCGCTAAAGTGGAACCCATGGGATGACCAGGGACTCCCGCTAAAGTGGAACCCATGGGAATGACCAGGGACTCCCGCTTAATTAAGTGGAATCCATGGGATGACCAGGGACTCCCGCTAAAGTGGAACCCATGGGATGACCAGGGATTCCCCGCTTACTCAAACTCTATCTCTTAATGTTTTTATATATACAGCATACATAACACCCAATTTTCATCCTGTCTGGGTGCCCGGATTTGTCCAGATGCTCAGGTATACAAGGGGCACGTTTGTAGAAATAAGTTAGGTTATTGACTTAATATGATTTGAGTTAAGGTGACACACCTGGCACTCATTCAAGCGAAGCTTGGCGGTTATTTCTTCTTCGTTGTCACCAAGTAACTTGATGGTACGCGAATCCTCCCAAGCGCGGGAGTTGTAGCAATGATAGGTCATATTTTGCTTGGCGGTTTTGTGCATCAGTCTAAGGAACTTCATTTGGACCACGTCAAGCTTGTAATCGATCTGCCGAATAGACAATTCAATAGTTAACCCAAAATCATGAGTACTAGAATGAGATGAATGAGTAATTTTGGCAGGGTTGAGTAAATGCAATGAGTACAGGGCTTTTGAGAAGAAGAATCGACTTTGCGATTCTTGAGTTGCGCAAGGGGTAAGGGGAAGCTCCGCTGACTAGGTCATACCTTGACGTCATCATTTTCTGTGATCCAGGTGTCCTCGCCATTGCTATTGACAACAAGGCTCCTTGTGATGATCTGCGAGTCAAATATTAAACGTAAGGTGAATTGGTAATAGCTTCATATCACAGCAAAAAGGAAGGAGGGTTTCGAGAAAGGCAGCAAAAATGTCAGCTACCTCGGTGTTCTTGGGGAAGACACAGGTCGCGTTTGTGGTAAAGTCGCACCAAACTTCCTCAGCGTCGGAAGGAGATCCCTCGTTGGGATCGATATAATAGTATCCTTGGGAAAGATAGCAAAACAGTGACAGTCAGTAACTACATGGATTTCTCTTCTCCAAGAAGAATGTCAGATTTACCTGATTTCTTGTCGGGATTATCGATCTTAAGATTTCGGCATGATCTTGCTGGCTTGCCCTTTGTTCCCTCCTGTTCCTTGTATGTGACAATCTTGTTAATAAGGAGGTTAATGACCGCTTCGGTTTGTTGAGGGATCTATGGAAGAAAGTAAACCGATAAGACATACGTCTAAAAAACAAATCAATTGTTGCTTGGTGCTACTTACCGACTCCTCAAACATTTGTTTGTTGGCGTTATTGTCGCCGGTTCTCTGCGTGATACAAAAAGAGCCCAATGTATTATAACTGACAACGCATTCGACTCGCATTTTCAGAAAGTTGGTACCTTGGACTTGCCACTGTAGAGACGGAAGTCGGGGCCCTTGGATTGCTGGGACTGTACGTATATCTAGAACACAACAGTCTCAGTTATTAATCCAGAAGGTGCCACGATCAAAGAGAGCAGAAGCAATTCGACTCCCAACAAATAAACACGGTGGCAGTGTTAAGATAGTCTCAAATAGCAGGTTAGTTCCAAGAAAATTCGGGAAAACTATAGTGTAGTTATGGTGGACAATCTGGTGAACGACAGGCAGTTCCGAGAAAAAACGTCAAAAATGTCCAATTTTATCAAAACTAACTAATTATTAAACTTACCTGACTGATTGGGATGGCGCCTGGCTCGCCCTGAAATAGAATCATCAGCTAATAAGTAAAACTGTTACAAGGCACGAACGTCTGTACAAAAATATACAGTATGTAATTACAGTATGTAAACTGTGTGAGTGGTAAACACCTGAGTGCAGAAGTTTATTGCAGACTTTCCATTCTACTATAAGTTTTTTTTCTCATTATACATTAAGTTCTAAATTGAATCCTTCAGACACATCGCGAAAATAATATAAGGTATGCAATGTGACAATTTGTTTACACTTACAGGTGGTCCTGGGGGTCCAGGGGGTCCGGGCGGTCCCTAGGGAGAAAATGATATCATAGATTGATAAACAAGTCGGAGAAGCATATAATTCAGGGCATGTTCTATAGAACAAAACATCCTGGAGGACTACTCACCACTCGACCATCATCTCCCTGTTGACAAAGATCAAGAAAAGCCATAAGTATGAATACTTTAGCACGAGAATTGAAATTGAGAAATGAGAAATTTTGATAAAACACTACACCGGTCACTTACAGATTGTCCACGCTCGCCCTACAAAAGGAGAAAAAAGTGCAAAATATTAGCCGTGTCCATAAAACAAAACTCTAAAGAAAACGAATTTGAACGAAGCAAAAAGCAGCTGAACTATAAAAACATCGTTTTATACTCACAGACTGCCCAGGGGGTCCCTGTGGTCCCATCACACCCTAAAAGCAAACGAGCTCTGTTAGAAACTTGCAATGAACACAACAGCGAACAAATTATGTTAGAAACGTGCAATAAACACAACGCCCACTATGTGATGTGCGGGTGATGTTTTACAACAACGCTAGTGGGACGCGCACTCCGATTGGTAGGCAAGCTGTGTGCTCTTACAGTTTTCTGATACAGAAAAGCAGAATGCTAATTTGAAATCCGCAGGCTGTTTTAATTCAATTTTACTACATCTCATTTTCGTTGTTGTTGCATTGTTTTATGCGTTTGGTCACATGCACAGATAACGTAATAACCTAAACAAGTCAGGAAAATTCACTCGGAGTGCCTTGTTGCCTTTTCACGTGATGAAGAGCGCACACAGAGCACACAGTTGGGTGGTTGGTCCAGGAGAGACAGGGTACAAGATGTGTAATGGTCGCGTTCTCACCTCTGGTCCTGGGTCACCCTGTGGACCAATAGGTCCGCGAGGTCCTGGGGAGCCCTGAGAGGTAAGAAGCAATAAGTAAGTAATGCTATCACTGCCAGTGACAATCACGGTTAGGCACGCACTCACAGCAAGTCACGCAATCTCAGTTAGTCACACTCACAGTAAGTCACGCAATCACGGCTAGTCACACAATCACACATAGTCACACTATTATATATGGTCACAAAATTACATTTGGGTCGCAGAATATCCATACAATAAAAGTTTGTCACAAAATCGCCATCTGTCACACAATAAGAGCCAGTCACACAATAACAGATAATCACACACACCATGTGTCACACAATCAAAGTCAGCAACAGATATGACATGCAATTACCATGGAGCCCTTTGCGCCCTGTGTTCCGTTCCTACCGCCATCTCCCTTCTCACCCTAAGAGGAAAGCAACAACGCGATCGAAATATAGCACGTGAAATACATACAGCAAGGGCCGAATGTAAGCCCATAAAGATGACACCTCAATAATGCAAAAACTGCTGAAAGCTAATAGAACATCCCTATAACAAGCCTCAAAAAAGTATTTTTAATAAAGCGGATTTTTTTTCTTAATTCTAAATTTTAATTTTACAATTTATGACACCATGGTTATTTTAGAAACGTTTATATCGTACAAAAAGATAAATATTTCTTACCTCCAGACCATCATCTCCATATTTACCAGGCTTGCCAGTGTATCCTGGATCGCCCTAAACAACGGCAAGGCATAGTGAGAATTCAGAATAACGATGATAACAATTACAATGAGGCTGATGAATTAACTTTTACAAATCATTGCGATGTCGATCATGTTATCATGATGTCGATGATGAGCCAGCAGATGCGTGGATGGAAAGATTCTAATATGAATGATGTAATGAAACTAATCCATTACCTTAGGTCCCTCCAAGCCTTGATCTCCTCTGTCTCCGGGAAGACCTTGTTTGCCCTGAGAGATTGACACCAATTAAAAACAGGCCTAGTTGAGTGATAAAATAATAGTTTATGACTTTTTAAGACGATCTATAATCTACGATCTACATAATAGAGGCATTGCGTGACAATGGATATGTGTCGCATGACATCTAGCGTCGCGTGACATCATCGAAGGGTGCTACGTGACACAACTGACAGCACTGCGTAACATAATTGAAGTGTGTTGTACAGTGATGTGACAACACAGTACCTTGGGGCCTTGTGGACCTCTCTCACCGGGTGTTCCCTCTCTTCCTGGGTCACCCTAAAGGGAAAAGAACAGTTAGTTTACCTATTACTTAACAAGAATAAACAACTGTTGGATACCACTTACAGGTTCTCCAATGATGCCGGCAGCTCCCTTGCTTCCTGAGTCTCCTGGCGGTCCCATGGCTCCTGGAGTACCGGGAGAACCGGCTGAGCCGGGTTCCCCATTGGCTCCCTATCGCAAAAAAAAAAAAAAAACGTTTAATAACACAGTTATCTCTCGAGTCACATAGAATGAAGAGGTAGCCTTTGGTAATAAATATATTAAAGGACATCTTTTTCTTTTCAAAGGAGTTTGCCTATCCATGCCGATTGTGTACCGGCCTTTCTCCAGGCCTTATAAAATCCATTGTATTTTCTCATATCGACTACGTGCATTGCCTTTGGCGTACTAGAGTTATCTGTTTGTTTGTTTTTGTTTTTCAGTGTCGAATACAAACCCTTTCTCCAGGCCTAAAATACATTGTATTTCTTCTGTCGAATACGTACATTGATTGCCCTTGGAGTACTAGAGTTATCTGTTTTTTTTTTCAGTGTCGAATACGAACCCTTTCTCCGGGCTGACCGTTCGCACCGTCCTGTCCGTTTATACCATCAGAGCCCTAGTTGAAACAACAGATAACAAGTGATTTTTTTAGTCCAATTCTCTACATCTGCTTGTGGAAACGTGACTTACAGGGACGCCATTGGGTCCACGTGCTCCGGGTGGTCCTCGGCGACCGGGGAATCCCTGGAAATCAAGGAAAATGAATGACAAAACTGCGATAATAGAAAGAAAAACAAGCTGACAAATGTTTAAGACGGTTAAAATATACAACAGTAAAAAATACGGTATGTTTTGTAAAATTACTGTATGTCTTGTAAAAAAGACTGTATGTCATGTAAACAAAATACTGTATGTCTTGTAAAAAATACTGTATGTCTTGTAAAAAAATACAGTATGTCTTGTAAAAAATACTGTATGTGATGTAAAAAGATACGGCATGTCATGTAAAAATACTGTATGTCTTGTATAAAATTCTATATGTCCTGTAAAAAAATGTATTTCTTGTAAAACAAATACTTTATTATCAACGCTTAATGTCTGACCTAACGGTACTTACTGGTGGTCCAACATCGCCATTGATACCATCCCGACCGGCTGGACCTGGGTCACCCTATAACATGAGGAATAGTTTTAATTATGTATGGATCAAAGTCGTGTTTACTAGTTCACCAGAGCTACAAACAGGAGGTAAACAACGTGTTTATAGTGTGGATACTCGATGTACTTGGCAATGCCTTGGTATATTGAAAAAAAAAAATCAAATTTACTTGACAAAAATTCAATTTACTAGACAAAGACAAATATTTGAATTAATGGACAGGGAACGATTCACAAGACAGAGATTCGATTGACTTGGAAAAGATTCCATTTACGTAACAAAACCTCTACTGTAATGAAGATTTACCTTCTCTCCTGCAGGACCAGATTGTCCACGTAGTCCAGGAAGTCCGGACAGACCCTTCAAACAAAGGTAATATCAAAAATTTATGGCAATAAAACAAATTTGAATTGTCAATCATGACTTACGGTGAATCCGTCTTCGCCCTTCGCTCCAGTAGCTCCAGGGGGGCCTGGTAGTCCCTGTGAGAATTGACAACAAGATGAGTTCAGTATATTAGCAACTAAGAGTGAAGGGAAGTCGACGCGTGTATGACTTACGGGTCGGCCATCCTCTCCAGCTGGTCCCATGTCTCCGTCTCGGCCACCAATTCCAGGGATTCCTGGGTTTCCAGGTAGACCAGGTTTGCCAGGAAAGCCGCTAGCACCCTAGACACAAATGCATCAATATAGGATATTCATGAAGCTTTCTGGTTTATCGTCGCACATGATCTTAATTAGATACACAGCAATAGCAAGTAGAGAAACTATACCTTGATCCCAGGAATACCAGGGTTTCCAGTGGGGCCGATTGGACCTGGTGGACCCTAAGATATTAAAAAATAATAATAATAATGAGTTTAAATATCTCAATGGGGTCATTAAATCTACTGTAATAACGGACATGACGTGACGTTACATATTGTGAATATTTTAAGCATCCAATTTATGGATGGAATACTGTACTAGGATGTGTAGCCAGTATGTACTTACAGGAGGACCTTGCACACCAGGTCGACCGTCTGAGCCAGTCGCTCCACGAGCTCCCTGTAGACACGAGTCACGAGAACATGAGTACTGTACAAGAATACCACCTCAATGAAGTAGAATACTTACAACCGGGCCGGGCATTCCGCGGTCTCCTTTGTTGCCCTGGTTACCGGCCATGCCCTGCAGGAGAATGAAAATAAATTATTTAATAGAACCACGAAGCGACAACTTCGGGAGACACTTTAATGACCGTAAAATGCGCTATCGATGTCACGTGTTTTATTATAAATTTCATGTGTTTAGCCACGTGTATATCTACCAATGGAAATGGCATGTGTTGTTACAAATGACACGTGGTTCCACATGTTTAGCTGCCAAAGGCACGTAGTATTTCACGTGTTAATCAATCAATGGCGCGTGATGTACACGTGATGTACTCACAGCGCCTCCTTGCACACCCTTGGGTCCCTTGGATCCACGGTCGCCCTTAGCTCCTTTCTCGCCACGAGGTCCTTTAAGTCCGGGAGCTCCTGCCGGTCCAGGGGATCCCTGTGTAAAACAAGCATTAATTTCGAAACGAAATCAAATCAAAACTGAACAATTCAGAGAAGGCCTCTGTATCCTATTACTTACGGGACGTCCTGGAAGACCAGAAGCGCCGGAGGATCCTTGTTGGCCACGCTCTCCCTAAACACGACAAAACATCAGTATACAATCATCCAACGAGCGCTGACACTTTTCCAACAATATTCCATATCATTAGACAACAACATACGGTATACATAGTGAAGTTCTTCACTGTACACTAAAGATACAGTTAAAACGATTGTGAAAAGGAAAAATATCCCCGGTGGATTCCTAAGAACATGTATGGTCACCTGTTCGCCGTTCTTGCCGCGTCTTCCGGGAACACCTGGGGTTCCAGCGTAACCCTACAAGACAAAGAAAATTGAAGTTAACGTGGAAACAGGAGAGACCAGCACTCTCAAGGGATACACTTACCTTCTCTCCGGAGGCACCTGGAGGGCCTGGAGCTCCGTTAGCACCGTCGTTACCCTGGATACGAGATCAAACGACAAATCTAAGCAACGGTTTTCAACTGGTTCAAGCAAAGATAACTTTCGAGACATCTATAACAAGTTTGGATAAGGGGAAGGGGGCGTCCACCCCTAACTACGCGTTTCTGTTTGTCGTGTTTTCCCGCCCATTCCATTCCAACTATGTTGCTGATGACCAATAAAAGTACTGCTTCAATAATTGCGCGGCATGGTTTGTTTTGCGAGGGGTTGGTTTAGGGGGGGGGGGGGGGGGTGGGGGTAAAAAAGAGGTGTGCCACAATGGGTCTTGTCTCAAATTGAGCTTTCTAAGCTGCTTCAGCTGCGGTTAACAGTTCTGCGCATGACGTGGTCACGTGGTACTTACAGGATCTCCGTCTTTGCCGGACCTTCCATTTGGACCGATACGACCTCTCTCGCCCTTTGTATAATCACATAAAACAACTTAAATATCATGAGGTACGGCTAGCTTTAGCTAAAGCATATACTGATATTTTGTTATATCTTAGGAATCCAAACAATGTTGGAGATAAAGAAAGCAACAACGTAGTACTTACAGGCTCGCCCTTGGGTCCTGCGTATCCAGGCCTTCCACGAGGGCCGGGGAGACCCTGGAAGAGAGTCACACACATGAAAATGATTGTTAAGGTTTCTAGACATGAGAGTGAGGTTGTGCTTACCAGTCCTCCAGATGATCCCGCCGGTCCAGGTTTGCCCATTGGGCCTTTGTCTCCCTGAAAACAAGTGATATCTCATATTAAGCGGCTTAGAGGAAAAGGTGCTCGATGCTTTTCGAAAGCTCATTTGCATCTGGGTCAGCAGTGTCTCCTTTTAATGTGCTCAAAAGTCAAAAGTCCCAACAAATCAAGGACCACTTAATTAAAAAAAGTATTTCATATAGAATAATAGGTGTACAATTCATATTCATTTCAATGTCTAGTTATTGGGAGTGAGTTTGCAAGTATCTAGCTAATCATCCATCACGCAAAAAGGTACGCATTTGGTACGCAAGTCACAAAGATTATATGTAGTACATACCGGTGTTCCGTCAGCACCAGCCTCTCCACTGACTCCCGGTTGACCAGCAGGTCCCTGAAACACAACCGTAGCTTCATTGATAGATCACATAAAAACAATTAATAATAATCTCGCAAGCCGCAAACTTTACAACAACCATCAACGTTTACATTAGCCACAGCACTTGTGGAGAATACTGTAAATGGTACTTAGCAAATTTATCAACAACACCAACACCACCATTGACGACACCAATACCACCATCGACTACACCAACACCACCATCGACGACACCAACACCACCATCGATGACAACAACAACACTCGTGGAAAACATAGAAAAAAATAATGGTACTGATGAATTGGTAATAACAACATACAGCTATAATACTAAAGTAATTTCAGCATCATTTTGCAAGGCAGTTAATGTGTACTCATTACAGCCATGCACGATAATAAAACAACAATACACAACGTAACAGAAAGGCACAAAGTTAAATGGGTATTAATTATCAAAAACAACAAGAAACCCCCTAACAAAAACAATGTCAACAACACCATTCACAGGGCACAAATCGAAAACACAGTCGTATCCAAGTTTGCACAAGAATTTTATCAAAATGTCATATGTCAGAGCCTACTCACGGGGGATCCTGTGGGTCCAACTTCTCCTACTGCTCCACGCTCTCCCTGCTCTCCAGGTTTACCATCGTTACCGCGCTCTCCTTGGGGTCCCTGTGGAAATACATGCACAGCGTCAACGAGAAGCCACGAGGGACGATCTATAACGTGACGTTAGCAACATCAAATACTTACCGGTGGTCCCACTTTGCCAGTCTCTCCAGTTCTTCCAATTGGTCCGACTGGTCCCTATGGATAGACCAAACCAAGAGATAAAATGAACCTCAGAGATTCGGGTCATAAAAGGGCGATGATAGACTGCATTTAAGAGGTTACCTTAGAGAGGTCCAAAAGTCACAAGAAAATAGATAAAGGATGATATAGAAGGTGCCAGTTGTTACCTGAGGCCCAGGAGACCCTTGAAGTCCATTCTCACCCCTCTCTCCTTGTCTTCCCTGAATAAAGAACAAAGCAAATTATGAGCATATGTATATTTAATATATGTATCACTGCATTAAGCAGCAGTTGGTGATACATACATACAAACACTGATCACACATCATGCCATCGAAGATGCAGGAAAGCTTAATATACGGCGACATTTCACTGAACATTCACAGAAAGCATTGCTTGCTTTCAATCATCATCCAAATTTTGATTTTATACGTTTAAGCAAAAATCATTGCTTCTGGTATAAGGGGTCTCCAGTAGCTATCAACATACAAAGAGGCGTTCTATCAGTACCAGGCAGTCCGCAATGCTAGTTATCTGTAATTTACTTACAGGCGTTCCAGCCACGCCAGGTAGACCACGTGCTCCAGCTCCTCCCTTATCTCCCTTCTGTCCTTGAGGACCCTGAGCTCCGCGGTCACCCGCGCGTCCAGGGGCTCCCTGTGGTCAGAACAAAAACATGAGCAATTACGCGCACCACAATACGCGTGTTATAGTGACACCAAACTAAGGAACAGTACAAAAAAGGGGGGGGAGACTATTGTGAAACAGATTCACGCAACGTACGTTGGCTCCCTTATCGCCATTGAATCCAGGTGGTCCGGTGACACCTCGGGATCCCTGTGGTCCAGGGGGTCCTTGGCGCCCGTCGTCTCCGGGAATACCCTAAAGGAATGAGGAAACGTGAGTTTAGTGGTGTTACCGCACATTCAAAACTAGAAAGTGACGCCTGCCAATAGGGAGATTGATGAATTGTGACCTAATTGATTTGGTTACAGCCTGGCCTTCTTACCAAGTCTTACGTTTCTAAAGATCATCTTCTTAAGGAAAATGCATGCCTTACAAAGTTGCACAGAACGGAACTGCACCCCGCTTTCCATACACATTGAATGAGCAGCTCACGAGAAAAGGTTACTTACGGGTACTCCAGCGTTTCCGAGTTTGCCGGGTTTGCCAGGGATGCCTGTTGGTCCCTGAGGGAGAAAAATTATCATATCAGTCGAGATTTTCACATATAAGGACTAAGACCAACAAATTTCTACATACATGATAACATATAAGGACTAAGATCAAGAAATTTGGATTTGGATTCAAGATAACAAGATTTAAGGACTATGAGTAAGTAGTTTATTAATGCTAAAACTTACTCTTTGGCCTGGTCTTCCAGCATCTCCAGGACGACCAGAGGAACCCTATACAACAATAGCAAAAATTAAAAATGATAATCACCAGGCATTAATGATGCTTTCTCGCCACTTGCGGACATGAATGGCAGTACTGAAATGAGATGAACCCTTGCATGGCCGGTACTTACCCGCTCTCCCTTCATTCCGTTTTCACCAGGTGCGCCATTAGGTCCACGCTCTCCCTATAAGAAAAACTCATGTAAGCCATCCAGATGTAAGTCAATACGGCGATGCGGTCTATTTGTTTGGACCCTTACCATGTCGCATCATATTTGAAAGTATCAGAGGAATTATATTCATAGCCGTAGCAGGCCTCAAACTATTGGAGGGGCACGATACAGAGACATTAAGAAAACATGGGGGGCACAGCCACGCCCCCTACTGGTCAGTTCCTGAAAATTTTTGCAAAAATTGGAGGCACGTGCCCCCTGCTACGGCCCTGATATTTTTTTCTCATCTCTTCAACATAATCGACATATAAATGTCTTCTGCACTATGTGCAAACGCTAGTATTTGAGGCAAATTGTAGTGTTGGACTAATGTATAGTCTTGTCTTGTCTCCTGGGTTGTGTAGTGTCCGGCCCCTGAACGTACCTTGTCATGCTGATTTCGTGCAGTGTTCGGGCTCTACTCGTACCTTGTCATGCTAATGTCGTGCAGTGTTCGACCCCTGATCGTACCTTGTCATGCTAATCTCGTGCAGTGTTCGGCCCCTGATCGTACCTTGTTGTGCTAATGTCGTGCAGTGTTCGGGCTATACTCGTACCTTGTCATGCTAATGTCGTGCAGTGTTAGGGCTCTACTCGTACCTTGTCGTGCTAATGTCGTGCAGTGTTCGGTCCCTGATCGTACCTTGTCATGCTAATGTCGTGCAGTGTTCGGCCCCTGATCGTACCTTGTCATGCTAATGTCGTGCAGTGTTCGGTCCCTGATCGTACCTTGTCATGCTAATTTCGTGCAGTGTTCGGGCCCTACTCGTACCTTAGCTCCTTGTGCTCCATCAGCTCCTTGGAATCCAACAGCACCTTGCTCACCCTGGGAAAATCAAAGAACTATTCAGCATTCGATGAACACGTTCCATGATTGAATCGATGCCATGCCACTTACGGTAGGTCCAGTGGGGCCTTGAGCTCCAGCAGGTCCCTTACGGCCGGGCTTGCCCTGAAAACACAAACAAGGTACGGTCAAAAAGGCATAACCTCAGTTCTAAGAGAACCCTTGTTATTTGTATCGAGCATCAAAAAAGCTTCTGTGGTAGCAATGAGAGCATTAAGGAAGCACCAACGGTACCGTTAACCCCTGTAGTAACTGATCCGGTTATTTGTTCCGGATTTAGTGCCCGCCGGCTTACCCTTTTTCCTGTGGTACCAAGAGGTCCGACAGCGCCAGCAGGTCCACGTTTGCCCTGGTTCCCCTTCTCCCCACTGACTCCCTGCTTGCCTTGCTTGCCAGGTGCTCCCTGTATTCGTAGGCACAAAAACAAATTATGAGCGAGGGAATATTAATAAAAAAAAATTGGGATGTCGGTTTTGGCTGTTAAAGAAGGCCAATCACGCCGCCATTTTATGCTCCCGCTCAATGCCGATGCACACAAACCATCCATTTCCATCGGCTAACGATGTAATGCGAGTAAGATATTTTCAATCAGTTACCGTAAATAACTTATCAGACCTCATTCCTCATTCGGTTTCCTTGCGAATAAACGGTTGTATTTTCAACAATGAACAATAACAAAGGAGTGGATGTTCGACATTCTTTAAGATACCATTTGTTTATTGCCTTGTAATTATTCGCAGAAAACCTTGTGGATGGAGACAATGGCTGTGGTTTTATTCATTCAAGATACGCTTCTCATATGCCAGGCCCGTACCCAGGGGGGTGCAGGGGGGTGCAAACCCCCCCCCCACAACGGCTGAAGGTCCACTTTAGGTTCTCAATAGACGTGCTATTTGTAGACAAAACTTTAAAGCATAAGCTAGATCAATCTGGTATATAGCCAAACTCGACAATAAACAATGCAATACTGCAAAGGCATAAAAAATCCTTTTATGTTTTTTTCGGGGTGTTCAGAGAACTCCCCCCCGGAAAAATTAGGTCCACTTTTTCGGATTTCGCACCCCCCCCCAAAGAAAAATCCTGGGTACAGGCCTGTATGCCCCTATTTTACGGTTGCTTACCCGATCTCCGGGTTTGCCAGCAGCTCCAGGTGCCCCAGCCAGACCCTAAAACACAAGGAAAAATTATTCGTATAAAATACAAAAACAAAAAAACACCTATTATGGAGCTTATCAGTACATAGCAAATATTTTTTTAATACCAACGAAGCAATCACGGTTTAACGTTTTATCAAAACCAACTAAACCAAGTTACCTCCAAGTTATTTCCAAGTTACCAAAATACACCTAGGATCTTTACGACTAAAGTAACATGGTTTTGGTTCCAACCTATGAAGATTCGTCGAAGTAACGTGTTAAATGTATTTCCCCCTGTAATCGAGCTAAAGTTGCCTTATAAGTTGTAATGTACTAGAAAACCAGAAGCAATAGGAAGGAGAATCTAACAAACCTAGGATCTCTACGACTAAACATGCAGTTTTGGTAGAAACGTATGAAATTTGTTTTCTACGTCGAAGTTGCGTGTGAAACGTATTTCCCCCTGTCATTGTGTTCTCTTGTAAGATACGTAGACAAATAAAAGCAACAGGAAGAGGAATATGGGATACTTACGGGCGAGCCATCAGGGCCAGGTGATCCAGGGATGCCCATTGCACCAAGAGGACCCTATAACAGAACACAACATCAAAACCCATAGATGTGACAGCATAACTCATCGGACCCCACAACAGAACACAACATCAAAACCCATAGATGTAACAGCATAACTCATCGGACACAACAACAGAACACAACATCAAAACCCATAGATGGTAACACCTACAGATTCAACAATTCATTTAAGAGTCTCATATGACAACATTAAGGTCGTCCACTTACGTCTCATGTGACAACATTTAGGTCGTCCATTTACGTCTCATATGACAACATTAAGGTCGTCCACTTACGTCTCATGTGACAACATTTAGGTCGTCCATTTACGTCTCATATGACAACATTAAGGTCGTCCACTTACGTCTCATATGACAACATTAAGGTCGTCCACTTACGCGTTCTCCCTTGGCTCCATCGTATCCAGGCCTGCCGTCCTGTCCGTTCTTGCCGGCATCACCCTTTGGTCCAGCAGGCCCAGTGGGTCCTTCCTCACCCTGCTGGCCTCGAGGTCCTACAGCACCAGGCTCTCCGCGGTCACCCTTAGTGCCAGGAACACCTTGGGATCCCTGTGGCCCAGGGGCGCCTGATTTGCCCTGAGAGAAGAGAAAGAGAGGCCTGGTTGAGTTGCATAGTCAACGCTCATCCATAAAACAAGAAAACTCCTGGTAACCAGGAAAGTATGTCCGATTGTATTGACTGATAAAATCTCGTAAATTCCTAAAACCTTTTTTTCTTTAAAATCCTTGTATCAGCGTAAATCGAGAGAAAAGAGTATAGTGACAACTTACAGCGGCTCCCTGTGGTCCGGCTTGACCTCTAGGTCCTTGTGGTCCCTGGGGCGAGAGACATTATTTAAACAATAGATCATCATGATAGTACCATTATGGAACACCTAATACGGTAAATACAATTGAAAAAACCAGGAAGTAGGAAATTGATAAGCAGATTCACAAAAAGACTCACGATCTTTCCGGGCGAGCCATCGGGTCCCCGGCGTCCACGCGGACCCACATCTCCCTACAAGTGACGTAAATACAAGGTTACCATAAGAACAGACAAACATCTCCCTTAAACTGACTCACATACAAGGCTATATTTCAATGACAACAGAAAAGCAAAGATATTGCTGCCAATTGGAGAACGACACTTGACATCAATGAAACAGAGTAGCCTTTATACTCGGAGACATGGGCTCTCCTACAGACATGACGACACTGCTTAGACATTAGCAAAGGCTAAATTAAGCGAAAAATCTATTTAGGTAAGTATTCTATTTTAGACAGAGATGTCACGGAGCTTGAATTTATTTTTTAAAAACAAGCACTAAAAGTTTCACAAAAAAGTATCACTTAAACTGAAGATACCAAGCACCGTTAGAAAAGAACACAAAGACTTACCGGTAATCCGTTTTGTCCCGGTCTACCGGCTTCTCCTACTGGTCCCTGTAAACAACAAAACCTCAGCGCGTGAAGAAGTAACTTCTCAACTACACAATAAAAAATTGCCCACTTACCCGCTCCCCAGTCTTGCCTTGCTCGCCCTTCTCTCCCCTTGCGCCTTGCTCACCCTGGGAATAGAAAATTTTAGTCAGAAAAAAATCCAGGAAATTCCACGAAAATGTTGAGACTTACTCTGTCTCCCTTGACACCGGGAAGTCCAGGAACTCCTGTTGGTCCAACGGGTCCCTGAAACAAAAAGACATGAGTTTGGACGATATTGGTGATGACGATAATGAAGATGACATCCCATGATGATGGTGATAATGATGATGACAATGGTAATGACAATAGTATGAACACAATGTTAGCGATAATCACAATGATAATGACAACGATATAATGATGATGGCAATAATGACATCCACGATTATGATGATGATAATGATGATGACAATAATGGCAATAATGAAAGTATGAAGATGGACAGTAAAAAAGGTAATGATAATAATAGCAATAAAGACGGACAGTGATAATGGTAATGATAATGATAGCAATGAAGACGGACAGTGAAAATGGTAATGATAATAATAGCAATGAAGACGGACAGTGAAAATGGTAATTATAATAATAGCAATAATGAAAAAAATAAAGACGGACAGTCACAATAGTGATAATAACGATGATGGTAAGAATGATGATGATGGCGATTATGAAATTGAAAAGGATGATGATTTAAAGACAATGATCGTGATGACAACCGATGATTGTGGAGACAGTGATATTTTTTAAAAGCAAAGTGTGTGGGTGTGTGTGTGGGGAAGAAAGATGCCTCCCTTACCGGTTCACCCTCTGGTCCTGGTTCTCCTACTAGACCGGGGGGACCTGGCTGACCCTAAACACAAAGAAAACAAAAAGTAATTTAGAAGATCATACATACATGTGAAAACCATAGCAACGATATACTTACGTCGTTTCCATCTCTACCGGGCTCTCCCATCGGTCCTCGTGCTCCGCCTTCTCCCTGAAGTCAACACATACCTAACATGAGTACTGCATATAGTACAGTGTAGTAAAGTAAAGTCAACATGTTAACTAAAATGAGTACTAAATATAGTACAGTGTAGTAAAGTAAAGTCAACATGTTAACTAAAATGAGTACTAAATATAGTACAGTGTAGTAAAGTAAAGTCAACATGTTAACTAAAATGAGTACTAAATAAAGTGCAGTGTAGTAAAGTAAAGTCAACATGTTAACTAAAATGAGTACTAAATAAAGTACAGTGTAGTAAAGTAAAGTCAACATGTTAACTAAAATGAGTACTAAATAAAGTACAGTGTAGTAAAGTAAAGTCAACATGTTAACTAAAATGAGTACTGCATATAGTACAGTGTAGTAAAGTAAAGTCAACATGTTAACTAAAATGAGTACTAAATATAGTACAGTGAAGTAAAGTAAAGTCAACATGTTAACTAAAATGAGTACTGCATATAGTACAGTGTAGTAAAGTAAAGTCAACATGTTAACTAAAATGAGTACTAAATATAGTACAGTGTAGTAAAGTAAAGTCAACATGTTAACTAAAATGAGTACTAAATATAGTACAGTGTAGTAAAGTAAAGTCAACATGTTAACTAAAATGAGTACTAAATATAGTACAGTGTAGTAAAGTAAAGTCAACATGTTAACTAAAATGAGTACTAAATATAGTACAGTGTAGTAAAGTAAAGTCAACATGTTAACTAAAATGAGTACTAAATATAGTACAGTGTAGTAAAGTAAAGTCAACATGTTAACTAAAATGAGTACTAAATATAGTACAGTGTAGTATAGTTAAGTCAACATGTACTTAAAATGAGTGCAGTGTAGTATAGTAAAGTCAACATATACCTAACATGAGTGAATGACTTAAGTGGATCCTTACCTTAGCGCCTTTCGCGCCGGCAGCTCCAGGTTCTCCGGGCTCTCCTCTCTCCCCCTATTGGATAACAAATAGACTTATTAGCGAGCAGATACCACAGACACTGAACCAGACAGTGTCTTTTTTTCAGGAAGGCCTTCAATGGAGGCAAATGAAGGAGTGGTTTTTATCTTATTTGAGTTTTTCTTTCGTACTTACATCAGCACCACGTGGTCCGGGCCTACCAGCACTTCCAGGTCGACCCTGGAAAACAAGTCGACATGGTCAGCATTCGCAAATCATGCAGACGATTGATTTAAATCCAACTTACTGGCTCTCCTGGGGGTCCCTGGATCTCAGCTATGATTCCGCCAGCGCCTGGGCCTTTAGAGTCTCTAGATCTCACGATCTGACAAAGAGATGGAAAAATATATACCATCCATAATAATTGCTAGGAATTAACCCTGATTCATTTTAAAATTTAAATTTAAATAAATTTGGTAGATATAAGTAGTCAAAGCAACACATACCGAACCAATCAAAATAGGATCAGGTCCAGCGCCGCTTGTGTCATTGTAATCGAGGATAGGTCCTGGGGGTCCGATGGGTCCAAGAGGACCTGGACCACCAGCCTCGCCCTTGGGTCCATCACTACCGGCTGATCCCTGCGAATTAGATCAGGCAAAGTTAGTGGAAGGACAGGGTGGGTGTGGCCAAAAGGGGTGTGTCCTACCCTCTCTCCTCGGTCACCAGGGGCTCCTGGTCGACCTTGGGCACCAGGCTGACCCTACAATGAAGATAAAAAGGAAGAGTTAGATGCAAACACTAATAATTTGGTAAAATGACGTATGGCAACACCGAAGGGTGACATGACGTCACCCAATGGCAACATGACGTCACTGTATGGTAACATGACGCCACCGTTTGGTAAGATAACATCATCGTATTGTAACATGACGTCAGTGTACGGTAACATAACGTCACATATGGTAACACTATGTCATCGTATGGTAACATGTCACCTATAGCAACAACGTTATCGTATTGCAATATGACGTCAGTGTATAGTAACATGACATCATTGTATTGCAGCATGACGTCACCATATGGGAAGATAATGTCATCCTATGGTAACATGACGTTACCATATGGTAACCATATGGACATCGTATTGTAACATGAAGTCATCGTATTGTAACAAGACGTCAGTGCATGGTAACATTCCGTCATCCTATGGTAACATGACGTCACCATATGGTAACATGAGGTCACTGTATTGTAACATGACGTCTCAGTATGGTAACATTACGTCATCTTATGGTAACATGAGGTCACCATATGGTAACATGAAGTCACTGTATTGTAACATGACATAGCCGCCATAGGACTTGTCCACTCACCTTGTTGCCCTTTGGTCCTGGGTCTCCAGGGGGTCCTCTCTACAGACAGACAAGAGACACAGTGAGCGCCAAACAAGGGTTTTTATCACACACTCACTCTACAGAGCATCATAATAATATAACATTATAATCAATAAGCACGTATGGCAAAATAACAATAATAATAAAGTGAGAGTATGTTCTATCATGAACGAGTTTTATTAGTAATTTGGTTAGTTCACTTTAGTTAGTAAAATGGAATAAAACATGTTATGAAAATTTGATTTTACTGGTCTATTGTTGCCAGTCAGATCAGTTTTTCATAGCATTGTTTTGGTATGCCTCTGGATCTTATCTCAACTGCGAACCCCTTTTGGGATCAAGTTGGGTAAAGACTGAAAGTTGCTAGGCATCAAAGGACGTCTAGCCACAAATACAAACATTCTAGTCAGCATCTGGGAAAGAACCCTGTTAAATCAGACCTAAACACGTCAGTAACAAACATCATAGACAATGTAACAACACAGAAAAGCAAATGCACAAAAACAAGAACTAATAGGCTAGCCTACCCTCTGGGGCGGAGGCGTCGGGGGCGGGATGGGTGCTAAAGAAAATGAGAGAGTAATATATATTAGGATTTCTTATTTCAGGACAGTTCTAGTAGTCTTTTATATGAACCATATGTCGACTAGTAACCCTTGACAAACTCGAAAGCAGGTGGGTCGCTGCTGCTGCTGCTACATAGTACTCACGGACGCAACGGAAATCGCAGCCATCTTTACAACACTTGAGTCCAAGGCCTGGGTTCAGCTGTGCACAACCAGCATCGTTTTCGCACTCGTTGTCAGGCTCAGGCGGGCATTCTGCTGGTGGGGGGAAGACGGGGCAAGTACCAGGGACGACATCACCCATGCCACCCATACCACCTGCAAGATAGACAAGCCCTTAGACAGTGTGACTCAGTGATGGATGGGGTGGATATCACTCTATGAGAGGGGGGGGGATTTAAAAGTTGTGGGCACAGGTGGCCTGATATTTCCCCAGGGGCGATTAAGGAGTTGTTGGTGTGGTTTTCATGAGGGTTATCTATTCACTTCCTGTGGACAAGTGCTTTGGTACGGTTGGCCAGTTTTAATTTAATAACAAAAATGCTTTGAAGAATATAATGATTTTGAGGGATCGAAAACAAAGGTGTCTCTTATTTCACAGAAGAAGATTTTTCTATGGGCCGCATATTTCATTTTTAATGGTACAAAGGAATCACGACATAGCGATACTCGGTGTAATAATAATCCTCGTAAAACGACCCAGTTTAACGATTTTCTCCTATTCTCCTCTCGGGCTAACCCAAGAATATTATGCGCGTTGATCAAAACTTCGAATCCAACTCTACAAGTCTATTACAACCAATCAGAACAAGTGATGTCTAAGTCACAAATAATGTTTCAAAATGCTATCAAGTAACAATAAGGATGCCTTATATATATCACATAAACCTATTCCCATTTTCTTCCTCTTTTGATGTGAAACCACCGAATGTCTTTGATAGACTGGTTATCTGTATTGATGGGTCAACACAGGACCTTCTTTGTTTTCGAACTCAAAGCCAAAACAGTACACAAAAAACAAGAATTATTTAATCAAATCTACGCCAACTAATCAATGAAAAAGTATTGGCGTTAATAATAAATATTGGGATACTTAGTTAAGAAGTGCACCATTAAAAAACAATTTGAGATCCTAGAAGGGTCACGCGTCAGTGTCTCTGTGACACCTTCCCAGCAGACAAGTCACGCAATGAATCCAGTCTAACTTTGTCACGCAACAAATAAGATTGCTTAAACTGCTCATAATACGGCAATAAATAATATTTTTTAATAATTGAAAGGAATGTTAACTCAAAAAGCTTCCATTCGATGCAAAATTAACTTCAAAAGTAGCACTTAATTGTTATATTTGCTTGGACGAGAGACCCCTTGCAAACATAATAACTTCTTAAATTTACCGAAAGCTCCTGTACATCAAATTCTCGGGTGTCAACAGTAAAAAAGGGGATTTTCTGTGTGTTTTGGTTATGAATTGCGGTGACGAGGAGTGAGGATTGTGGAGATTGTGTGATACGTCCCCTCCATGGACGCACGACCGGAATGTGTCTCAAAGGACTACCACCAGACACCAACTAACAGTGCCTTACTATTTAATGACAACATAACCTGCCCAACTGATTTGATAAAAAGGAAAAGCGAAAAACAAGGTTGCATGAGGACATTCTCGTAGTAAGCGGTGTTGAAATTCGAGTAATCCATAGCTAGAATCTTAGTAAGTCGGTGATTGTTCGCCCGACAAAGAGTGTATTGTTGAAGGTCACGATATCACGGATGCGGGAGCAACATCGTAAACACAAGCATCCAGCTAGAAAAGTCTATTGAAAGGATATCTGACTTATTTTACTACTTTCCATACTTCGGATATTCTCTTTCTTGATAAAAATCGTGCGAAAGGATTTTAGAGTAAGAAACGGTCTACACGAGTCGCAGCACTGGTGTTGATTTCACACTATGAATGCAGAGACGCACAATGGCTTCTTCGAAATATAACCGAAGCAAACTTACAGTACAAGCGAAAATTTTATTCGCTGGACTCAACGCAAATACAAACGTCCATTAGGAGTGGTGCGTAAACGCTATAAGGCACCATCAATAGGGTATACATGGGCTGTTTGATGAGGGGGAAGGTGATCTCCCAGTGATCAAGGCGCGGGATATAGCGAGTAATAGATAAATAGATGCGGCGGAATTTTCTCATTTTAAACTAAAAAAAATCTAAATCCCATATTTCACTTCTCCTAAGTTTTCTAGGTAATCGCGTCTATAGGGACCAAGCAATTTATGAAGGAATGCGAGTCGACGCCTCAAACTTACTTACCACCACCCATTCCTCCGTGTTGACCAAAGGCGAATCCAAGAACAGCCCCTAATAGAAGGACTCTCGCTTGTATCCTAACAAGAGAGGCCATCTTGATGATAGGCCAGCAGCTTTGAAAGAGGCCTGTACGGTGCAAAATGCTTGTATGCACTACGCACCGGCACAATGGACCTCGGCTTTGCTTAGCAGCAGACCTTCCAGCTCGCTTTGCGCAGTAAGCCTATACCCAGATAGTAACCCAATACGTTTTGTTTGACCAATGAATGATGCTTTCAAATGAGACGGTAACATAAGCCGCGCCTTATACATGCGTGGTATGCAGTCGATCTGCACCGATTTATTCAGGCCTTGGTCGGGTGTCTAGACGGGTCTGGTTACTCACGACATCACACTGCCTTTGTCACGGTCCTAAGAGCGACTAGTCCTTCATTCACTCTTGTGCACGCCGCACTCTCGTGCCCTATCCACAACTAGTCAAAACTGAACACAGCAAAATAATTATTTCCTGTAAGTCTTTGCCCTTAGAGAGAATGCAACATTTTTAGCCATTGTTATTTTTTCCTCGAAAATTTCATGATAGTCTCCCGAAATGTTGGAAAAACGACGGTGTGATCTTGTAGGATAAATGATCTATGAAAACACCCTCGTAAAATAGGGGTGCAGATGTGTTAATGTAGTGCTGGAGAATTGCGTGCTATTGCTTATTGTATATTATAAAAGAACCTTTTCAATAAGAACGTCCAGCCTGAGATTTCAGCAAATTTTAAGAACATGCTAAGAACATGCCGAGGCTCAGATAGCAGAAAAAAATGTCTTCTATAGTCCTTATGCGTTCTAAAATGCAGAATCAATTTGTGCTCATAGTAACAACCTTATTATTGCTATTGATCATTAGTGTAATTCTCTTCCTAATAATTAATCGGGTATAAAATTTTTATATGCACTAAAATTTAAGAACATCATTAAAAACATATCCAAAATGCCCTAAAAATAAGAACCATCCATCCAACTGAAAATTAGTAGTTCTTATAAAAAAAGACTTTATTATAATTATCTATCACAAAAAAGAGAAAGCACGACAAAGCACCACCGTAAGATCGTAACGCAAAATAACAGGGGCGGTAAGGGTTATCGTGAATCGTGAAAAGACAAATCTAAAACGGTGATCCGTGATTGCTACCTTCGCCGTGATTCGTGAATGGCGAAATTTGATCAGCGTGAATCGTGATCCATGCTTTTTAAAAACCGTGAATCGTGATTTCCAAGTAAAGATTAATTCTTGTCGTCAGTTTATCAGTTTATCGTGAAACGTGATTTCCGATCTTTGAAACTCGTGAAACGCGCAGGCACCCCCCTTACCGCCCCTGAAATAAGCGCCATCCCCGCATAAAATAAATACAAGATGGCGCCCAAGCCATATAGACGCAGGTTTTTATGTTAACGAAAAACGTATTATAAAAATTTAAAAATACAGCCTATTTTAGCTTCTTTCTCTTGTATTTTTTATATATTTTAATAAACAATTTCTAACGTTACTTTTCGTTTGCATTCCTACTCTTTGCATGCACAAAGAAATGAATGACTATATGATACCGAAAATATACAGACAGTACACAAACAGGTAGGCCATGGGTAACATGGTATAGAAAAAATTGAGCTTGAAAGCTATAAAGATTAGGTTTCTTGTAAAAACAACACAGTAAAAGCTGCTGCTTAGGAAAAGTTCATTTATAATACCGAGGGGGGAGGGGGGGGGAGGCGTGATTTAGATAAAAGTGAGGGATAAAATTAGTTGACCCCCCTTCAGGAGTAAAAAACATTTTCATGCCCCCCCGAACGCTTGCCCCATATTTTCGGTGCCCCCCCCCCCCCCCCCCCCTCCCTCCGAAAACCGAAGAAAGAAGGAGCAAAGGAAGGAACGGCAATGACTAAGGAACGCGAGCAAGAGATTGGCTGCAAGCTGGACAAAAAGTGCAGCGGGAGGATGTGGGTGAAAATCAATTCAGAAAAAGTGAAGGCACTAAATTTCTCAAAGATGTGACTAACTCCAGGTTGCAACCTGATAATAGTTGATGCTATAGATGACGTAAAAGAAGCAAAAAAGGCTTTTCGATCTTCTCCTTGCAAGAAAAGCGCAGCACGAGAAAAGAAAGAGAGCGAGGAAGACAGGAGAATCAGAATCGTTCTGTTTATATTTTAGATATGGAACATAAGCACTTTATAATATTATATAGCGGAGACGATAAAAAAGATGTATTTAGGGTGTATACAGGCTTGCATTGTATAGATAAAACGTGGCTTACTCAGACCCGTACCCAAGATTTTTCTTGGGGGGGATGCGAAATCCGAGAAAGTGGACCTAATTTTCCGGGGGGTGGGGGGAGTTCTCTGATAATAAATCTGGCCACCCCCTAAAAAACAAAAAGGATTTTTTATGCATTTGCAGTATCTCCACGGGACGTTTTTTTGTCGGATTTGGCTACATACCAGAGTGATCTAGCTTATGCTTTATGGTTTGTCTACAAACAGTACGTCTATTAAGAACCGAAAGTGGACCTTCGGCCGTTGTGGGGGGGGGGGGGGGGGGGGGGTGTGCACAGTATCCTCACGCCCCCCTCTCCCCCTCAGGATAATAAATGATCTTTCCCTTATACTGACATTATAAGAAAGCACCCAGGGGGACTCTAGAATTTTACTCCGTACAATTAGGGAGGTGTGGTGAGCTATATATTTCGGGTACACAATTTGGTTCAGGTTTTTTTTAAAGGGTTTCTGATTAAAGCTTAGGGTTAACGGCTCTTTTTTATATATTTTTTTCTCTTCACCAGGCAATTTCGGGGGTCTCATCATCTTATGGTTTCATTCGAAACATCCCTTACACAGTCATAGCTAACAAACTGACTCTACCTTTGTGCACATGTGCCGCAAATCCATCCCGACCCCTTTTGATCACAGACGAACGAGTGTCTTTCGAATCAACAAAGTAATTATGTACTACAAATAACACGTTTGCAGTGTAGTATCCGTTATAAGTTCAGATCCTCACGATTATCCTTTCAATTTGTGGTTTAATTCAACTAATAGTTCTCAAAATCTAAATTACAACTAACTCCGAGCTTCAACGAGGAACCAGCCCGTACGGGGGGTCCCAATCAAACATCAGGGGCCACAGGGAACCCAAGGAGGGCAATATACATATTACAACATCTCCCCCCTTTCAAAACTTCAATAAATGTTCAAACAAAAAAAAAAAAAAACCAAAAAAAATGTTCTTAACATTGTTCAATAAGTCTTTGTGGCTTCTTCACTTCACGACCAGCTCTTGTTCTGATGGGTGAATGTGCTTCTGTTTCTCTCTGATCTTCCTGTACTTTCAATGGACTTGGCGGTTCATTGATCTGCGCTTTCCTAGCGACCACTTGAGGTTGAGGACTCATGTATGTGGGAGCCACTGGCATCTTCGGATTCATGGGTGTGTCCTTCGGGACAGAAATGATGTGCCTTCGATTTCTTCGAAATACACGTCCTTTCTCATCTTCAACTACATATGACCTTGGCAGGACTTCTGCTTTACACCATTCTTTATCTTTGTTTACACGAACTCTAACTTTGTCCCCAACTTCCAAAGGGGAAAGGTCCCGGCTGTGTTGATCATAGTTCATCCGTGAATTTGCTTGTCGATGGGCTAATGCCTTTACCACTCTGTGAGGGTCTACTGGGTGAGGTACCAACAAACGTCGATGGGTAGGTAGTGTTGAACGTGTACGCCTACTCATGAGTAGTTGGGCAGGTGAGACACCTATGTCGTCAAAAGGTGTATTTCTGTACTTTAATAAACCTTCAAATGGGTCTTTATTCTCTGCTGCTGCTTTCTTAAAGATTCGCTTTGCAGTCTGGACAGCTCTTTCCGCAGCACCATTGGACTGGGGATACTCGGGTGAGCTGGTTACATGCTGGAATCCCCAAGCTTCTGCAAACTGCTTAAACTCATGGGTAGTACTGAAAATATTGCGGGTGTTACTGTATTGTGGGCCATTGTCGCTGATCACTTTGGCTGGAATGCCAAATCTTGCAAAGATTTGCTTCAAGGTGTTGACAACACACATGGCAGTGGACTGCCGAAGTAGTTCAACTTCAAAATACTTCGAATAGAAATCAACCACAATCAAGTAGGAATGGCCAGCAAATTCAAAAAGGTCAGTTCCAACAACCTGCCACGGTAGACCTGGAAGGTCATGTGGATGTAGGGTTTCTTTCTGCTGTTGGTTGCGGAATGCATTACAAATCTGACATGAACGTACTCGGTCCTTAATATGGGCAGTCATGGAGGGCCAAAAGACATAGTCTCTTGCCAAACTCAGACTCTTACTCTCACCCATGTGTGCTCCATGTATATCTTCAAGTACTTCAGCTCTCATGGATCTTGGTACTACAATTCTATCAGATTTGAACAGCAAACCATCTTCAACACTAAGCTCTTCCTTGTAATTCCAGTATTCTCGTGCCAGTTCGTCAACCTGATCCTTGTCTTCTGGCCAACCCTCTAGGACATATTCCATTACTACTCTTGAGGTTTCATCGTTACTTGATGCATCTCTGAATTTCTTTAATGTGGAATTCTCAATTCCCAGATTTTCAATCAGATTGATTCCAATCACATCCTCTGGTTCACTTACTGGCGTAGTGTCAGTGAGTGGGGCTCTACTCAAACAATCAGAGATGATTTGTTTCTTGCCTGGGACATATCTCACATCCAAATCATACTTGGTTAGCTTCAGAAGCATTCTCTGCAATCGTGGTGGGCATTCATTTAGGGGCTTCCTAAAAATTGCCTCCAATGGTTTGTGATCAGTTTCTACAATCACTCTCCTGCCATATACATACGTGTGGAACTTGTCTGCTCCCCATAGTATAGCTAACAACTCTCTTTCAATGTTAGCATATCTCTGCTCACAAGACGACAAAGTCTTTGAACCAAAGGCAATCGGCTTACCCTCTTGGATGATGACTGCACCAAGGCCAGTGCTACTCGCATCTACATTCAGAATGGTCTGTTTGTGATTGTCAAAATAGGCCAACACTGGTGCATGGGTGATCACAGCTTTGAGCTTCTCGAATGCCTCTTGTTGAGGCTTCTCCCAGGTGAAAACTGCTACTTGCTGGGTCAGCTGGGAGATTGGGCCTTGCAAATCAGCTTTGTGTTCAATGAACTTGTCCAAGTAGTTGATTGTTCCTAAGAATCGCTGCACGCCATCTTTGTCTGATGGGGGTGGCATCTCACTAATTGCACGCACTTTCTCAGGATCTGGTTTCAAACCCTCGGATGTGAACACATGTCCAACATAGCTTACTTCTGGAACTCGAAGCTTGATCTTCTTTGGATTAAATTTCAGGCCCACCTCTCTGCTTCTTTCAAGTACTGCTATCATCTTCCTATCAACATCACTTATATCTTTTCCATGGATTAAAAAATCATCAACAATTATTTCAACTGCAACTCCAGCGAAGAGCCTGTCCATCTCTCGTTGGTATATCTCAGGAGCAGATGAAATTCCAAATGGCAGCCGTGTAAATCTATACCGTCCCCAAGGTGTGTTGAATGTCAGAAGTTTCGAGCTTTCCTCATCTACCTCCACCTGCCAGTATCCACTGCATGCATCCAGTGTGGTGAACATTGTAGCTCCAGAAAGGCGATTTGCAACTTGCTCAACAGTGACCATGGGGTAGTGTGGCCTCTTGAGGGCCTTATTCAGATCCCTGGGATCGATGCAGATACGGACACTGTCTTTAGATGGTGGGTTGGCTCTGTCCTTCTCTTTTCGTTTGTCAACAACCAACATTGAAGACACCCACGGTGTGTGCTCTTCTTCTTTAACGATAATCCCATCGTGTTCCATCTCTTGGAGTTTTTCTCTTGTCGGTTCAAGCAGGGATATGGGGATCTTCCTAGGGGGGTGGACTACTGCAGGCACTGATGGATCTATCTCTAGGTGTACCTTGTTTGGCAGTCTTCCCGGTTTGTGACTAAAACAATCTTGGTACTGGGATAGAACCGGATCTTCTACCAACAATTCTGCATTCGGCTTGTTGCCATTCCCTTGTGTGGTCTCCTCGGCCAGTCTTTCTGGTGTGTCTATCAGGTCAAGATTCATAAACTTGAGCACCTCTAAGTCTAGGCAGGCTTCACAACTCAACAGGGGTGTAAACTCTCCATGCACAACAAGGTACAGCAGATCTATTTTTCGGTTCTTGTACTGGGTTGGAAGGCGAACACATCCAACAGGATGAATTGCCTTGTCTGCGAGCCATCCTTTAAGAGGCTGATGAATCTTTCGTAGCGGTTGTGTAGTGATGGCCTTATATACATGATATGGCATCACATTGGCCTCTGCACCTGTATCAGCTTTGACTTTCACCTCTTTTTGTGCAATCTTAAGGGTAATCACGCTCTTCTTTGTGCTATTGGGGCTGGACACAGTCCCAAGTTCTACTGATCCAAAGTATAAGTGTGGATCACCCCCACGATCACCTTGGCCCATACTCTCAACCTGGTTTTCTTGCTCTACTGTGCTGAACGGTGTTTCTTTCTTACCCTTAAGAGGACACAACTTTGCAAAGTGTCCCTCTTGTTGGCAATTTCTACATTTCTTTCTTAAGGCAGGACAAATACTTGGTTTTGTGAAACGGTGCTGAAAACCACAAAACTTACAGGTAGGATTAGGTGCTCTCTCCTTTCCTTGAACTGGGTGTACACTCAATGGCTGCTGTGAACCAGTTGGTGAAGCAAACTTGAATTTCTGCAACTCAGCAGCTTCATAGGTTCTACAGTAATCATGGGCACTTTGGAGTGTCAAATCTGGCCTTTTCAACAACTCCCCTCTTAACTCATTCGAGAGCACCCCTCCCACGATACGATCTCTGATCAGTGAATCTCTGAGGGTCCCAAACTCACATGTCAACGATAAGCGTTTCAGCTCACTCACGAAATTGTCCATCCTCTCACCTTCTTTCTGGTTTCTTTGATTAAACACAAGGCGCTCATAGATGACGTTTCTTGCTCCCTGACAGTGTTCCTTGAACTTTCTACACACATCTTCATAAGATTCATTGCTTTCTCCTTCGTTGAAAACAAAATGACTATATTCTTCAATTGCATCTGCTCCAGCACAATTGAGTAGCAAGTTCACCTTTAACTTGTCAGGTTTCTCATCCTTTCCTTTCGCCACTAGGTAAATTTCGAACTGCATAATAAATTTCCTCCAATTTTCTGAGGCTTGGGCATCCAGCACCAGTGGACCAGGAGTCCTGTGCGACTCTACTTCTGCCATAATTTCAATTCTTTTCTCGATATTCTTTACCTTGATTCTCGTTAAACTTTTACTTGACTTCTGACACCATGTTATATGTTCAGATCCTCACGATTATCCTTTCAATTTGTGGTTTAATTCAACTAATAGTTCTCAAAATCTAAATTACAACTAACTCCGAGCTTCAACGAGGAACCAGCCCGTACGGGGGGTCCCAATCAAACATCAGGGGCCACAGGGAACCCAAGGAGGGCAATATACATATTACAACAGTATCTAAAATTTGATTTGAATTTCGGAGGGAATTGTAATCTGAGCCCACGATCAGAGCATGCGCGTTAGCAAGAAAACACAGATAATGCGGCTAATGGCGGACCCAAAGTTAAGAACACTGCGTCTTTCAAAGAAAAGATTTTATAAAGGCGAGAAACCGTAAAGTCCTTCGGACAACAGCACTCCTAGATCAAAATTATATATCAATAGTTAGACGTTTTATCCTGGTTCAAACAACAACTCGTAGAAGAGTGTCTCTGAAGATTGACTGCGAAGATGTCGGTTTACGGTGGAGGAATCGGCGTACAAAGGCCAGGGCCAGGCATGCCTCGACAGTTTAGCCAAACAATGCCGCCAAACTACCAGGGGAATCCACAGTACCAGGCAATGGCACAAGGTATTGGGAAAACGTAACACATGTCAGACTCTTAGGATATACACCATGTTTTCTTATCGATGCGTACACTCCGCTTATTCTGTCGTTGTCAAAATGATTTTAACCCAATGTCCGCACACTGTATAGTGTTGAGCCCAAATTACGCCATTTATGTGGCCTCCTATACGTTTTTTTTAGGTATGTGGGTGGGGTGCGCAGTCGTACTGTATGTATCACATGGGAAAAAGGTAGTACAGTATCTGAACATCCTTGAATAAGAAAGCGGGGGAGCGCATGCCTGTGTGTTTAAGCCTCAGGTATGACAACACAGGCCACAGCTAGGGTTGGACATAGGGTGAAATCTGCCCAAATGCAGTGTAGGTTCAACCAAGGAGGATAGATACATGTATAGAAAATAAAAGTTTGATAATGGCTAGATAATCCGCTACTCTACATCTAGTAATACAAGCTTATAACAAGTGTAGACTAATAATTGATGTTTTTCTCCCTAGCACGTTATCGTCCCCCTTTCTCTAATCCACCAGTGATGAACCAGGTATGATGTGGTGCACCTTTTTAGTATGGAAATTGGAAGTGGCAAATTATCCCCTATGTTGACAAGGTACAGGGTTGTCCCTTAAACAAGGACCCGCACTATAAAAGGGCTTAGCTCTGCCCCTTTTAGGCTGAATAAAATTCAAACTTCAAGATGACAACCGCCGTTACATTGCATGGTTAGTGAGACTTTTTTGTTGTGTTATCGTTAATAATTTGAACTAAGTTTTACTGCACGTTCCTGCTTTTTTGGTGGTTTATTCATTGTTCGTAGCCAAGAGAAAATAAACCGAACAAACAAGTAGAAAAGCACTTCAAAAGTTGAGTTTGGGTTTTGTTCCTCGTGGGCAAACAAGACACTCCTTTCGTGCCTTTTGTGGACCTGGTCTAGGCCCGTTTTTAGTGCGGGTCCTTGTTCAAAGGTGTATCTGCTAGTTTGTTAAGAGCAAACAAGCAAAAAAAATCAAGTAAAACATGTTCAACAACCATAATTCAAGTGATTATTGTTTTCCCTCTAGGTGGAGAAATTTGACTGTCTGTATGCATGATGATACTTGGTCATTTAATCAGACCAAGAAGCACAAAAGAAGCACAAAATTTCCAAATGCGTCCCTTCCCCCAAACTAGATTTATCACTCACAATCAAGAGCAATATTCCCTGTGGGGGGACCGGAAATGTTGTCTAAGCGCTAAAGGAAATAACAGCAAAACAACCCAGGAAGCAGGTCTAATAGTGTTTAAATAACAGACAACAAATGGATGTTTTTTATTGATCATTCTAAAATTCGAATCTACAAAAAAAAAAACATTTTTCTGGGATTTTGAGTGATTTACTGCTATCAGTCTGGATCCACCCCTGCTATGTGCCAAGTTACTGTAGCTGATCTTTAAATTAATGTCATCCCCAGGGAGGCAACCAGTGGAGTCAAGCAAGTCCGATGGGTGCTTCACCATATGGGACTCCTCGGTTTCCACCACAAAGATTTCTTACACAGGTTTGTAGGTCATTCTGTGTAGTATTCTAAACAATGGATTTCATTCGAAGTAGATGTATTGGAACCTCTTGATATTTTGATGAGAAATGTATTTACTGTATACATCACCTGAGCAAGAAAATGTGTCAAGTTTCAATTGCAGTATGTGTCAAACTTTATATTTTTCTAATATCTTATCAACTGCTACAAAAGTTAGAAGATTGAGAGTTAATGTGTAATAATACAATATCTTGACGCTCAAGTTAAGAGGAAGTAAAGTAAGCTTTTTCATTACTTCATGGAAATGTTATTTTTTGTGAATATACTCCATTTTTTCTTTACCAGCCAGGTGATATTAGGGTACCTAAACCCCCGAAACCCCCAGAAAAACCACTGATGCCGTACATGAGGTACAGCAGAAAGGTGAGACATAATTTACTGCTGTACAACTCATAGATCTGACGCGTGCATGAACATCCAATCAGAAGGCAGCAAATAGAAGCCAGGGAAGTGCAATCCAAATGTCCCACAAAAGTCCCACAAATCGTACAAAATGTCAGATGCAGACAGTGAATTCTGCTTGGATTTTTCTAAAGTAAAGATGTTTATATCGGTTTTCCTGCGACTTGTGAAATAAAACACCACGGTCACTGACATGATGGAAACTTTTCTTGTTGTCCAAGCTTGGTGAAAACCTTGCGGAGAAGCACAGAAATAACTTAGATAACTAAGAGTTTGGTTGAATGGAAACGGCACGAATCCAGCTCGAAATACGAAAAACTTGGAAATGATAAGATAAAGTGGTGCTCTCTTCGGTAGGTACTATGTGTTTATGTGTTTTCATAGCTATATTTGTCAACTTGCAGTATTTTAAGTACTGGGAAAAGTAGAAGAGAAAGCCTAATTAGGTGTTTATGCCTGACTTCTAACTGCAAGTTTTATCAGCAAACGTCAAGATTTTCCACAAAATGCAAACGACAGTCTCACTCCTATATGTAATTAAATTAACCTAGGTAATATGAAACACAAGTTAAATGGTAGGGCTTACACTGCTCTTGTATGTGGTTTGTTTGCTTTTTGTTTTTCGTTTCTTCGTAGTAAATTTTACGTGTTTTTCTGCTATTTGAGTCCTAACTCTACACTAAAAGCGGCCGGTCAAAGAAAACAGGGCTAACCCTTTCTATACTGACTGGAAAATGCATTTTTGCTTGTCCAGGTTTCATAGAAAATATTTTAAAACCAATCTTTTTCGCTGTGGATTGCCGACTTTTTTGTAGGACATTTGTGGGACTACATGGCTGTTATTGCATCATCTCTCTCCTGGTTGGCTATTCGTGCATGCATGATTGACATGTCAGATCTATGAGTTCATTGAGGGTTGATGAAAAGGCTACAGAATTTTCAATCTTAACCCTTCTTTTCTTATCAGTAGGGAAAGACTTTATTTTATTTTTAAAGAGACCCTGACACTGAACTCTCGTTTGCTTATTTTTACAAGTTGGCTACAGTAGTTAGTATACAGTAGTAATGTAATATCCCAACTCTAATACCTCCGATTTTCAATACTTGACTTGAAGGGAAACCTGATTTATGATCCCTCTAAATTGAGCAATTTTCTCACGAAGTATCTAGGGGTAGAGTGTTGTGTACCCTTGGTCATCTGTTTACTTTGTCTGTTTTTTGTTTGGAACAAGGTTTGGGACCAAGTCAAGAACCAGAACCCTGACTTTAAGCTCTGGGACATTGGGAAGATCATTGGACAGATGTGGAGAGATCTTGATGATGCCGAGAAGCAGGTACGTAAAGGTCCAATAAATAACTTCCCAAGTTGATGGGGCTTAGTGTTTTTTAACCTTATGAATTACTATTATCATTTTATTCACTGTATTGATGATATGGCTGTATACAATATAGTATTGTAAAAGTTAAATTCTCTTTTCTCTTATACTGTTTGATCCCCCTCTTTCCCAAGTTGATGGGGCTTAGTGTTTTTTAACCTTATGAATTACTATTATTACTTTATTCACTGTATTGACAATATTGTTGTATACAATAGAGTATTGTGAAAGTTAAATACCCTCCTTCCCAAGCTAGTTTTTGTTTCTGCAAGTTTCATGAAATGGCTAAAATGACCTTATTCTTCAGGAATACATGGAGGAATATGAAATTGAAAAGGTTGGTAAACTTATAAACCCAGTTATATTGTTACTTAGGAATTGATTGAATATGTTAAAGTGTCCAACACCCCTCATGTCTGAGACTTTAGGTGTTAACATGAATTAATGTGTTTTAGACACCACTCATGTCTAAAACTGTATGTGTTCATGTCTATCTTACATATTATATCTGACACTATCATGTGTTAACATGTTTATTTACAGTATTTGCCTGACACTGCATGTGTAAACATGTTTATCTATTTGCCTGACAATGTATGTGTAAACATGTTTATCTATTTGCCTGAAACTGCATGTGTAAACATGTTTATCTATTTGCCTGACAATGTATGTGTAAACATGTTTATCTATTTGCCTGAAACTGCATGTGTAAACATGTTTATCTATTTGCCTGAAACTGTATGTATGTGTTAACATGTCTATTGACTTGCATTCCACTTTATCCATCTCTATAGCAAGAGTACAACGAGGCTGTTAAGCTGTATCACAGCTCGCCAGCCTACCAGGACTGGATTACTGCAAAAGGCAGAGGTCAGACATTTTGATTTGCTTTTGTTATATGTTTGTACCTTATTTTCATAAGGTATGTTTGTGTATCTACAGTACTTAATCCAACATATGAACAAGATAATACATTTATTGTTTTTTTTATAATGAGTACTTTGGAAGCATTTCAAAAGATGATCCACATAGATCACAGTCTTTTTTTCAGTGACAAAGACATGTACGGCTACTGTATCAAGTGTACAGTAAATACACGATACATCTTAACTTGATAGGAAATAGCTGTCTGGCTTACTATTCCTTCTCTTTTGCCTCCAGCCCAAGCAGCCATCCAAGCTCAGCAATCTATGGAACGCACCATGATGTCCTCTATGTCGTTTGGTGGGGTAGGTATATACCAGCTTAGAGAGGTCCATATAGACCCCATGGAACACACCATGATAACCTCTGTGTCCTTTGGTTGGGTAGGTACCGTATTGTATATACCAAATTAGAGGTCAATATAGACCCCATGGAACACATAATGATGACTTCTGTGTCGTTTGGTTGGATAGGTACCGTATTGTATATACCAAATTAGAGGTCAATATAGACCCCATGGAATGCACCATGGTGACATCTATGTCGTTTGCTGGGTTAGGTATATAAACAGTACCTATTTAAACGACCAAATTAGAGGTCAATATAGACCCCATGGAATGCACCATGGTGACATCTTTGTCGTTTGCTGGGTTAGGTATATAAACAGTACCTATTTAAACGTCCACCAAAAACTGTTACTTGACTCTGGTTTACGAACACAATTTTTTTGGGTATTTTAATTGATGTTTAATGACTATATCTCTTTTGGTTCCTCTCATCAGAAGATGGACGAGCCACGGTTTAGCATCCAGCAAGCTGACGAGGAAGAAGGTATGTATGCATTTGTCATATGGAAGGCTTCCCATCCTTTCTAAAATAAAAGGTGCATGGGTAGATGTAGGAAGGGAGGGATGGAGGCCCTAAGAGAAGAGTGCCCATGTTAGCTATAATAATTGAGTGATGACTGTCATGATACAACCTTTTGTAGATGAAGATGAGACGTATTCTGTGAAGCATGTGGCTGCTGCAAGGTTCCAGAGGAATCACAAGCTAATGGCTGAGGTCTTTAGCGAGACAGTAGTCCCGGACGTCAGAACGGGTGAGTCACAAGCTTATGATTGAGGTCTTAATGTCAGAACTCTTAAGTCACAAGCTAATGACCGAGGTCTTAAAGTCAGAACGGGTGAGTCACAAGCTTATGACTGAGGTCTTAATGTCAGAACTCTTAAGTCATAAGCTAATGACCGAGGTCTTAAGCGAGGTACTGTTATAGTCCCAGACGTCAGAACAGGTGAGTCACAAGCTTATGACTGAGGTCTTTAATGAGACAGTAGTCCTAAACGTCAGAACTGTTGATAATTCCCATGCAATAGTGGCACATGGCCTGTTTGGATTACACTTGAATGTACATGTTCATATTAGTCGTGCATGTTGCTGATCAAGTGTTCTATTTTAGTTGTAACCAAAACAAGGCTTGGGGTCCTCAAAAGACAAGTGCAGTCTTTGATCTCCCATCAGGTGAGATTCTAATCTGGTGTTCTCAGGGGCCGCTGGCTTTTTTTTTTTTACCTGGGGGGGCTGAAAAAAGAGTGGCGGGACTTTCTAACCCTCGGGGAATTTGAGTAAATTGAAAAGAGAGCACATATCTTGTATTTTGGTAAGATACAAAAATTACTAATGTAACAAAGTCTTGTGTTTTTATTCACAGTATGGTTGTCAATAGAATGTGGATTTCCAATGGAGTAGTAGAACAATAGCGCAGCCTTGAACACTTATCAAATCCAAGGAAAATTCAGCTGAAATTTACACCATAAGACATTATTTAGAATTTTCTTTCCCTCTTTTTTGAAAAAAAAAAACAAAACAAAACAAAAAACAAACAAAATGGCGGAAAATTTGAAGGGGGGGAGGGGGGTTATAGCCCCCAGCCCTCCCCCCTCCGATGCGCGGCCCCTGGTTCTTGCACACAAAACTAAGTTCTAAGGTGCCATAGAAAGCTCAATGCGTTTAATTGTCAGCTAACCCTTGTATTGAAGTTTGTGCGCTATAAAAATCCTAATAAAACTATTTTTGGAATCGTAGAAAAAGCTCGAGGGCGAGCTGCAACAAATCGAGGAAAAGTTCAAAAGTAAAAAGCAACGATTTCTAGATGAGAGTGAAAAGTTTGATGAGTCGCTGAGAAAGGTAAGTCTGCTTAAACCTTATCAAAGGTAATCGTTCTCGAGGCAGTGCATGTTCCTTACTTGTTGTGAAATCAATTCAAATTAATATATCTCTTTGTGATCTAGTCTTAAGTGGTTCCCTGTTCCCATTTTCCCCATCAGACACGTCTCAACATTTTCCCTATCAGACGTGTCTCAACATTGACCCCTTGTTGCACGTATCAGACACGTGTCTCAACATTGACCCCTTGTTGAACGTATCAGACACGTGTCTCAACATTGACCCCTTGTTGCACATATCAGACACGTGTCTCAACATTGACCCCTTGTTGCACATATCAGACACGTGATTCAACATTGACCCCTTGTTGCACGTATCAGACACGTGTGTCAACATTGACCCCTTGTTGCACGTATCAGACACGTGTCTCAACATTGACCCCTTGTTGCACGTATCAGACACGTGTCTGAACATTGACCCCTTGTTGCACATATCAGACACGTGTCTCAACATTGACCCCTTGTTGCACATATCAGACACGTGATTCAACATTGACCCCTTGTTGCACGTATCAGACACGTGTCTCAACATTGACCCCTTGTTGCACGTATCAGACACGTGTCTCAACATTGACCCCTTGTTGCACGTATCAGACACGTGTCTGAACATTGACCCCTTGGTGCACGTATCAGACACGTGTCTCAACATTGACCCCTTGTTGCACGTATCAGACACGTGTCTCAACATTGACCCCTTGTTGCACATATCAGACACGTGTCTCAACATTGACCCCTTGTTGCACGTATCAGACACGTGTCTCAACATTGACCCCTTGTTGCACATATCAGACACGTGTCTGAACATTGACCCCTTGTTGCACCTATCAGACACGTGTCTCAACATTGACCCCTTGTTGCACGTATCAGACACGTGTCTGAACATTGACCCCTTGTTGCATGTATCAGACACGTGTCTCAACATTGACCCCTTGTTGCACGTATCAGACACGTGTCTCAACATTGACCCCTTGTTGCACGTATCAGACACGTGTCTCAACATTGACCCCTTGTTGCACCTATCAGACACGTGTCTCAACATTGACCCCTTGTTGCACGTATCAGACACGTGTCTCAACATTGACCCCTTGTTGCACATATCAGACACGTGTCTCAACATTGACCCCTTGTTGCACGTATCAGACACGTGTCTCAACATTGACCCCTTGTTGCATGTATCAGACACGTGTCTCAACATTGACCCCTTGTTGCACGTATCAGACACGTGTCTCAACATTGACCCCTTGTTGCACGTATCAGACACGTGTCTCAACATTGACCCCTTGTTGCACGTATCAGACACGTGTCTCAACATTGACCCCTTGTTGCACGTATCAGACACGTGTCTCAACATTGACCCCTTGTTGCACGTATCAGACACGTGTCTCAACATTGACCCCTTGGTGCACGTATCCACAGATCTTTGCTTGTCAGGATTTCTAATACTCTAGGAGACCATTCACAAGTAATTTTCTCCTGCCCTGTCCGGCTGCTAAGCAGACTTACTGTCCGATCTGATGCGCCGTTCATGGTCATTCTGTTACCTAGCTATTCGCCACCTATTACTGACTGTTCATTCTGTTACCTAGCTATGCGCCACCTATTACTGACTGGTCATTCTGTTACCTAGCTAAACGCCACCTATTACTGACTGGTCATTCTGTTACCTAGTTATGCGCCACCTATTACTGACTGGTTATTCTGTTACCTAGCTATGTGGCTATGCACTGCGTCACCTTTTACTTACTGGTTATTCTGTTACCTAGCTAAACGCCACCTATTACTGACTGGTCATTCTGTTACCTAGTTATGCGCCACCTATTACTGACTGGTCATTCTGTTACCTAGCTAAACGCCACCTATTACTGACTGGTCATTCTGTTACCTAGCTAAACGCCACCTATTACTGACGGGTTATTCTGTTACCTAGCTATGTGGCTATGCACTGCGTCACCTTTTACTTACTGGTTATTCTGTTAGCTAGCTATGCGCCACCTGTTATTGACTGGTGATTCTGTTACCTAGCTAAACGCCACCTATTACTGACTGGTCATTCTGTTACCTAGCTAAACGCCACCTATTACTGACGGGTTATTCTGTTACCTAGCTAAACGCCACCTATTACTTACTGGTCATTCTGTTACCTAGCTATGCGCCACCTGTTACTGACTGGTCATTCTGTTACCTAGCTAAACGCCACCTATTACTGACGGGTTATTCTGTTAGCTAGCTATGCGCCATCTGTTATTGACTGGTCATTCTGTTACCTAGCTAAACGCCACCTATTACTGACTGGTCATTCTGTTACCTAGCTAAACGCCACCTATTACTGACTGGTTATTCTGTTACCTAGCTATGCGCCACCTGTTACTGACTGGTCATTCTGTTACCTAGCTAAACGCCACCTATTACTAACTGGTCATTCTGTTACCTAGCTAAACGCCACCTATTACTGACTGGTTATTCTGTTACCTAGCTATGCGCCACCTATTACTGACTTGTCATTCTTTTACCTAGCTATGCGGCTATGCACTGCGCCATTTATTACTGACTTGTCATTCTGTTACCTAGCTATGCGGCTATGCTCTGCGCCACCTGTTACTGACTGGTTATTCTGTTACCTAGCTATGCGGCTATGCTCTGCGCCACCTGTTACTGACTGGTTATTCTGTTACCTAGCTATGCGCCACCTGTTACTGACTGGTTATTCTGTTACCTAGCTATGCGGCTATGCTCTGCGCCACCTGTTACTGACTGGTTATTCTGTTACCTAGCTATGCGGCTATGCACTGCGCCACCTGTCACTGACTGGTCATTCTGTTACCTAGCTATGCGCCACCTGTTACTGACTGGTCATTCTGTTACCTAGCTATGCGCCACCTGTTACTGACTGGTTATTCTGTTACCTAGCTATGCGCCACCTGTCACTGACTGGTTATTCTGTCACTGACTGGTTATTCTGTTACCTAGCTATGCGCCACCTGTTACTGACTGGTTATTCTGTTACCTAGCTATGCGCCACCTGTCACTGACTGGTTATTCTGTTACTGACTGGTTATTCTGTTACCTAGCTATGCGACCCCCCGGATGCCGACGAGGATGAGGATGAGTCACGTGAGCCTCCAAGTGACGACAAACTGCACCAGTCCTCCAAGGAGAGTAATGAAGGCCCCGTGTCCTCAGCAGATAGCAGCGCGATCAAAGATCCCAACAAAGAAGCAGATTAGGCCTGTTATCGTCGCATGGTGTGCCACGCGTCTTTAAGATTAGATACTGTAGAAGTTCATATTTTCAACCTTAAGACATGCTTTAGACAGGATAATCGACACGCCAATTACTGCCAATAACTATCAGGCCAAAACGTCTTTTTCTGTTTGGATGGATCCACGGAGTCCGATTGTCATTCGTATTGGCGTATAGCTATACGGCTACTTGCGCTTGACCTGTAGTGTTACCTCAAGGATATGTCTTAGCGAACCAACTACACATATAGAAAAAAAAGAGATCTGTCCCTTTGCAGTAATAATCAGAGCCGTACATAAACGCCAACAAAAGGCTATGAATGGTTTAGGCTGTGCCTTTTCAAAAAAAAAAACGTATGAATAGAAACTAGTAAATTATCTATTTTGACATAAACGTTAAGCTATCTGAGACTTCTTTCGCTTTTTGCTTTGGAGGTGGGTTAGTTATCTGTAAATGGTATGTATCTAAATAATATGTGTACTGTTTTTCTACCGAACAAGATGAAAGAAAAGATGTGAGAGACGGAGAGGCTGAGGTTTTCTCAGTACAGACTGTACGTATTATAACATTCCTAGCGTTGATTCTGAGCAGTGGCGGATCAAGGGGTGGTGACGGGAGGGGGGGGGGGGGGAGGTGACATGTCACCCCCTTTTCGGACCAAAAAAGAAAAAAAAATTGTTAACGCAATTTTTTTTGCAAATTGTTAACGGATAAAAATGCGTATTACTATCTATTTTCTATTTAGTTTTTCGAGTGTCAGACTTTATCAACTCCCCCTAAACAATTTGCGGTCTTATTTAGTATTTGCGCACTTTTGGGGACCCCTGTGGATAGTGGCACAACGTTTTGATGACACTTTCAGCATCTGGAATTCAATGAGTAACTTCAAAGATATCTTTGCAAAGGAAGATAAGCCCCTTGTTATCGACATCTAGGTAAGAATGTAGCTTGGAATTTGTGTTTTCTACGGTCTGACTATGGGATGGATGAACCAAAAATACGAGAGTTATTTGAGCCACTTGTCAGTGATGTTTAAATTTACTATGGGTTTTCGAATATTCACCGAGTGACCAGCATGTATGCACAGATAATCTAACGCATGTACGCCAAAGTACTAGCACTGGCATAATGTTGTCAGTACAAAAGTCTGCATTAGAGAACGGCACTGCGAGAACGTGTCAGCAGAAAGTGCCTTTGCTAACTGGACGCGAATTACCGTGGTTCCATTCCTGGATATTGTCTGTGAAGAGATCAGGTGCCGTTTAAGCGAAAAGATCCCATTATGAGCTCTGCGCTATTATGCGGAAGTTATACTAACCAAGACCACATTTAAAGTCGTACAGCTCAGCCAATCTTTGAACAACAAGTTGGATCATTTTATGCCTTTGGCATAAGCTCTGGAGAGTGAACGTTTTCGCTGCCAGAACTTAAGAATAACACAAGAACCGCCACCTGAAGGTATAAGCCTGGCATCTCTTTTGGCCGATCATGCTGGACAGATATTTTTTCCTAATGTCAGGGAACTACTGAAGGTCTTGGCGGTGTTGCCCCTGGGGAGCATAGAGGCAGAGAGATTGTTTTCGTGCGTCCGTAGAGTTCATGATGATAGCACGATAATAACAGAGGCTGGCAGGTTTACCAGCCATTGCTATGAATGTAGGACATTAGCAGGGGGTGGGGCACTGGTGCACATGCCACCAAATATGTTTTAAAAATTATAAGAGAATTACCAATAGGGACTTGGTTGTGCCCTCAATATGTTTTTCTTAATGTTTCTGTATCGTACCTCCCCACCCCATGATTTCGAGGTGTCCTACAGCTCTGGAATGGTCAAGTAGTGTCGATCGATAGGTCTGTAGATGGCAGCGCAAACACGGCGGATGGCGTCATCATCACTTTTCTTAGTGTTCCACCGGTATAGGTCGAAGTAGGAGGAGCTATTATTTGCTTTTGGTTCTCTGTAATTCCAAACTTTCATGAGTAACGCGATTTTCGCAAACAGGGAAAATAAAAGTATTGTCGACAATTTGTATAAGAATTCGTAAAATGAAATATATTATCATATTCGCGACAGAAACTGTAACAAAAATGTCACCTCCCTTTTTTAAATCCTAGATCCGCCACTGCTGAGTGTAATTTTATGCACACTCGTCCAGGAAACCTCTGTCGGTTCCACGCACCAAATTCCACGCAGTAGTTTTGCATTTAGATTCTTTCACTCTGTAAACTGTATCCGGGGATGGGTGGCGTGACATGGAACTTGTGCGAGCGGGGTGTCCATGGTATCAGGTGATCATAGCCTCGTCCCCAGGCTACTCCCTTGCTGTCAGCTCCAAGATGCTTTGCGCGCACTCACACTTTCCAATATGGCGAACGCTTCATGCTGACTTCTCGGGGGCGAGAACAGAAAGGGCCAGTGACGTCATAGCCATGTAGAGCGTGATAGGCCCGCTGAGAAGCATAGGGATGAGGCTAAGGTGATCAGGGGAGGAGGCAATGATACGCGACGTATAATTCAATTCCACCCAAAATAAGCTTGCCCTTATTGTGCCACACCAATGTATGACTCATATTTTTTAATCTTTGACATGTTTATTTGACTGTAAATAATACGTTTCAGTAGTGTACGATGATTACTGCTCATTCGAATTATCTACAGCTTTCTTCCTAAGCTAGCGTGAAACAACGAAGCAATCGTCCTGCAAACGCTACTTCTAATTACTTAATACCTATAAATATATAATTTATTTCATATAAGTAAATACAATTTTATTCGTTATATCGTAAGGCTATAGGGGTCACGTCTAATAACTTGTTTTGTGGCTTTGATAAAAAAATATTTTTTACGCAAATCTTAACAAAATGTCCATACTTTGTTTACGTCTTTAAAACAATTTCTAATAAACGGCGAAAAACAGTACTCTTTTACTAGGGTCTTAATATACTGAGCGTGGCACGCCTTTATAAGGCCTGACACAATCAATACCAAGTAAATAATTGAACTAAAAACTTGTGCCCTAATCAAGACACAAGCTAGTAAAATATTTTTTTACCCAACAATCTTTACACCTTGATTTCTGTAGAACAAGCCAGTAAATACAAGAAAGTGTAAATATGTGGACTGGTATTCCGAAGCCGTTATTTTACCCCTAGATATTCCACCGCACTTTTGTGGCACTTTTTTATTTTCCTTATGTTATATGACTTTTCCCTCTGTAAAATGTATTTTTTTTAAATTACAGCCCCCTCCCCTGGCCAACCCGTTTAGAAATTTATCTAGGCACTTTGCGGTTCTTGCCGTGCGTGCCTGTTGGGTTTGTATCAATCTGTGTTTTTTTTCGGCTAACAACTCTTCCGATATCATTTACACTGTGGCGAGCAGTTATTTGGTCTATTTACTTTAGCGGTCAATCTTGCCCGCTCGTTGCACTAAGTGGAGAAATTCGAATTTGACTTCGTATTTATTTAGTCGACTTTATAAATATTTGCGGTCTAGAAGAAAAGCCCATGAGCAAGCTGATGTGAAAACTTACGAAACACCGCCATTCTTTTATTTTAAGTAGCTCTTTAGAGCAGACATCTTATTATCGTCATGCTCTCCCGTCGACTTTAATTATTAATCGCGACAAAGATATTTACTTAAATATCTTTGTCGCGACAATTAAGGTTTTAATTTTCTTATTCCCGTAATGCATTGAACAGAAGGAGTTTTTAATTATGTTACTATGCACTGCGAAATATCGTATGCTAATTGTTCTTTGTATTTTTTCGCCTGCTTGTGGGAAAACACACACATTTATCTGCGGGTTTGACCCTTGCTGATGCAGGCGTTCCTTAATTTTACTCTCGGCCATAGACCAACAGAGATGACATTCAGAAGTTTCGATATTTACTCTTTTTTCTATGAGAGGTTAAATCACGGCAGAGCGTGGCATCGTATACCCCCATATGAACCGCGTGGACCCCACGAGAGGGTAAATTACGGCAGTGCGTGGCATCGTATACCCATATGAACCGCGTGGACCCCACGAGAGGGTTAATCACGGCAGTGCGTGGCATCGTATACCCCAATAAGAACCGCGTGGACCCCACGAGAGGGTAAATTACGGCAGTGCGTGGCATCGTATACCCATATGAACCGCGTGAACCCCACGAGAGGGTAAATTACGGCAGTGCGTGGCATCGTATACCCCAATAAGAACCGCGTGGACCCCACGAGAGGGTTAATCACGGCAGTGCGTGGCATCGTATACCCCAATAAGAACCGCGTGAACCCCACGAGAGGGTTAATCACGGCAGTGCGTGGCATCGTATATCCCAATAAGAACCGCGTGGACCCCACGAGAGGGTAAATACGGCAGTGCGTGGCATCGTATACCCCAATAAGAACCGCGTGAACCCCACGAGAGGGTTAATCACGGCAGGGCGTGGCATCGTATACCCCAATAAGAACCGCGTGAACCCCACGAGAGGGTTAATCACGGCAGAGCGTGGCATCGTATACCCATATGAACCGCTATACATCAGTCCTACTGTCGGATAATGACATATTGTTGTTATGGTTACTGCTGCGCCGTAATGGGGAGGTTTCCAGTGGAGATGTCCCTGTATGGGTCTGGTGGTGCTGGAAGTAACTAAGCGAACTTCTTCGTCTTCCACGAGCGTAATCGTAGTCGCCCTCCGAGGGACTCGGGCATGAGCGGAGCAAGATCTTCCGGAAGGCTCTCCTGAATTCGCTGTTAAAGTACGCGTATATGAACGGGTTACACGCGGAGTTCAGGTTTGGCAACACACAGTAGGTCATGTAGAACACAAACTCGCGCCACCCGGGTGGCAAGGAGAACAGCACGAGAGGTCTGTACTGCGTCACCGTGAACAGAATAAAGAACGGACACCAGCATATAGTAAACGTGCCGAGCACAACTGCTAGGGTCTTGGTCGCTTTGAAATCGCGGATTACGCTGCGCTGTTTGCGTTTCTCCTCTTTGCACTGCGTGGCGACAGTCAAGATCTTCATTTTGCGGAACTGCTTCAGGGCTTCCACATACACCATTACATAGTTAAGCACGAGAATTAAAAGCGGAAGGATAAAGGCCACGATGTTGGCGACAGTGTAGAACACTTGATTCAAGTTCGTGCAGGATTGCTCAAAAAGGTGCACGCCCTTCGCGCCTGGCCATGGCATTATTGACAGCGACGCCAAGATCGCGGAGTAGATCCACACTGCTACTACGGCGAGCAGCGCGCGCTTGTGCGTCATGCGTATGTGATACTGGAAAGGCTTAGTGATTTTTAGGTACCTATCCACACTGATCACCGCCAAGTTCGCAATAGAAGCCGCAGCGCACACCATGTCTGCCCAGATCCACAAGAAACACTCATTCAAAGTAAAAACACGCGTCCCTGAAGTCTGCACAATCCGAAATGGCAACCCTATCAACCCGTACAGCAAATCGGCAACTGCCAAGCTCGCGATAAACCAATTGGTCGAGTTGCGCAGTCGATGGTCCAGGCAGATCGCCAGACACACCAGGGAATTCCCCGCCACAGTAGATACTAGGAGCAGGGTGTAATAAACTAACAAGAAATTCCTGACCGCCATGTCAGTGCCACCTGCTCCGCCTGCTTGTAGCGTCTCATTTGTATGATTAGATACATCCATGTTTGCAAGCTGTCGCTCCTGAGTGCCGTCTGGTATAGATTCAGCTTTCAGTTATGTGGTTATGCAAATGCTTAGAACGAGTTAATCTTTTGCGTGGCTTTTTTCGGTGTCGAGAGTCTATTGTTTCGGGCGTTATCGTATCGTTAGCCGCACGACGCGGAGAAGAGAAGCAACAGTAATTGTTAAAACTACACGGTTGACTATGTTAGGCTTGAGCCATCGAGGATATCGAAAGTTTTTTCCCCTGATGATATTTGTGATTACTCGTTATTCCGAGGGCAAGTGATGGATATATAGCTTCCCTCAAGTAGATTTCCTCAACTTAATGTATTTCATCACATCGTCTAGCATATCTTCTTGCCTGTGTCCATTAAACGAGCCAGATTTCCTGTAATAAAACACACCAAACGTGAAACATTACTTAAGGATCACTTTCGAATGCATCATACATTACCCTCCCAGAAGCTATTACAGTAAAAACTTAGACATTTACACCGCACGACTTACTAGCTCTGAAGCATAATCTATCGCGCGCGTTTCATGAACCAACCAATGTCTTTGATTGGCAATTTGGCAAACGCAGAGACGTGACGCCGAATTAGTACACGAGTGTGAACAGGTCCTCGCTGAACAAATTAGTTTTATTATGATAAATTCGGTGGAAATGTTAGCATTGTATAGAGGCTATGGCTGCGCTGTGTTGACCAACGGTTAGGGTATTGTTCCGGTGTCTTTCTGTCATGAGGTACATACCCGCCAAACTTTCACTTCTTATAAGTGCGCAGTAAATTGAAAAATACACTTTTGTTACAAAACCGACTCGCAAACTGGTTGCACAGTTTGATATTTGTGCAAATAAGCCATTGGGATGTAGTTTGCCGGAAGACTGCCAGGATATGGGTTGGGATGTAGCTTCTTTGTGTGTTCCCTCTATTGACCTGGATGCACGTTTGTAATTACTCCAAGAGAGAGCACAAACACACTTCGCATTTAGCAAAAGTGCCCTCCATTCTCTATTTAGCAATGTGGTAATGTGCAACACAATAAGCAATTCAATTTTTAATGAGCTTCCTCACCAAAGCGTTTATCTAAAAGACAGTGTGTGATAATGCTATTGGGTCTTTCAGAGCGATTTTCGAAATTGTCATTGAATTTGTCCAGTTGGAGTTCTAGTCTAAGTGGTTTAGCGTTGTCAATGACACCCTGGGAAAATGTGTGCTGCGCTGCTGTTTTTCCACCTGTGTTTTTGTGTTCAGGTTGTTATTTCGCCACAGTCGGCGTCAATGTTATTGTGACGTATCATAAGCTGAACATTCAGTGCCCTATATGTGTTTAATATCCAGGTTTATCACAACAAATACGATAAGCATCATTTATACTCAGTGGAAATTTCCATTGCATAGTATCCTGTTTGTCTTAGTTAAAAGGAAAGTTGAACCTCTGCACATGGTGTATTCACACTTTAATTATTCCGCTTTAGTCATAATTGGTTAAATATAACTCTACGTCTCAACCCAAAGGAGGTTTGTTATCTTGCTTGTCAATTAATCTTAGACACTCTAGAAAGAAAAAAAGATCATTCCTTTGACAAAAGCTGATTGATTAAGCCCAAACCACTATTGTGTCTATATTACTTCACTTGACGGCGAAATTTTGTAATCGATTTGCCATTTAGATTAAAGACAGTCATGATTTATAACCAAAAAAATGAAGTAACTATAAGATCATCATCATTATTTGGGCAATATTGGAGATGTAGTAACGGCCAATGGTACTTATTCCGTGTGACAGTTTTAGGTTTATTTGCTCTCCCACCAAGCCAATGATATTGGGATGTTTGCACAAGAGACGAAACAAAACTTGATTTACGGTGTCATAAACTTTTCAAGCCCTTGATTTTCTATATTCGCAAACCGTCTACAATTTCATTCCAATTATACCCTCGATCTGTCGATGGGCGTCCCCAAACATTATGGTGTCTTTTTAAATGCTAATTGTAAAATAGAAATCGTGAGATCGCGTATTCCTTGACTTTACATCGCCTTCGGCATCCTCCGGCATGAATCAGAGATAAATCTACTTTTTTAATAAAAAATAGACAAACATTTCTTAAAAGAGGAATCTATTATTATAAAACGGATAACCAGTTTAATTTTGGAAAAAAATAGGGATCTAATATATTATATTTCTTTATTTATTCTAAGCTGATAACTATATAGCTAGAATGAAATAAGTTTCTATAGCTAGTGGGATTTTTTTAATGCGGATCTAGTTTCATTCGCTTTGCTTTTAATTATTCATTTTCTAATGTGAAGAGGTAATAAATAGATGTATATAACATAGACCTGGGGATAGTACCTTTTTATCGATTCTCGCGTAATTTTCTAAACAAATAGCATTTGCCCACTAAATCAAGCGTGCTATATTGCATAATCATTTAAGGTATTTTTTGTTTCTGACTTCTTTTTGTTAAAACGAAATATATTTCTGCGGTTATTATTAAACAGCAACAACACGAAACGTTGAATCAAAATATCCAAACAAGATTGCTCATTGTTATACCTAACTGATTGATAACATGCGTTATTCTAAGTTCGTTGATAAAATTATCTTTTTCATTATATTGATTAGTAGTGATACCACTATGTTAGAAGACTTAAAAACAAACATAAATAAAAATAAATAGTAAAAAAAAAGTAACAAAAATATTCCACTTAACTTACCTTAACCATCTCTAATTTTGTACTGGGAACAGCTTAGAGAACGATTGCTGTTTTTGTACTTGTTTAAAACCCAATTTCAACTATCTCAGTATTTAATTTGAAAGACAAATAAAAGGGTTCAGGGGTCCCCCGTTAATGGGATCACCCTCTGATTGGCGAAATGAAACAATAGAATTATATTCATCTCAAGGTTATGAAGGTAAATATTTAACGATTTCACGCGAAATTGATTAAAGTGAATCCTTTGTGTTATTGGCTTCTTCTAATTTGAGTTAATGAATTTGATAGCAATTTTGTTTGTTCTACACAACACTACCAAAAATATCTCAAAGTTACCAGGCCATATTTTTGTTTTTAGCTTTGTGCTTTGTTTCTGAGCACTACACAAAATATCCACGGTATAAGCTTTGCGTCTAAAGCACTTGCTGGTACTTTCTTCGCGTCTCTGCACAGGATACAACAAGCTCATACTGCGAAAATGCCGCAGTGTCATTTCCGTGGCACGCGCCGCTCTTAGAATGAAGGCCTCTCACATATGGGGTTAATCAATAGATGTATCCTCAGGACTTTGTTCTAACGAGTCCTCGAAACTATTCGACCATCACTTCTACATCAATTCTTTCCCGCAAAGTAAATAGTTGATACTATGGGCTGTTCTATTTATTAGATATACCGCAAAAGCTATATATTATTGTATCAAGGAGGGGTGGGGGGGATAGAGATAGGGGAGCTATTACAAGATTTCCTTTTCCCGTTTTTGACATTAAGTATTTTTGGTCCCTTCAAAAGTGTCAGATGCTAAATGCTAGTCTTAATTACCCTTTTTCCTCTCATTTGAAGCCCTTTTCTACATTTAATAGAGCAAGAAGTTTTTTTTTGTTTTTTAAAGAGATGGTTACTCCAATAGAGCTTTTCAGGTATGTGTTTGTTCTTGTTTTTAAGTTTTTGGCAAAATAAGATAACTACAATTCGTAACATATCGAATGACAAAACTCGGCAAAACTAGAAACATAGGCACTTACATTTGAGTTGACCTCTTCCTGTAGCTATCCTATGCCGAAAAGGCTTTTAAGCTTCCCCAAGGTGTTTATAAATTGAAGGGGAACTATAATTTGACCGAATGAACCATTCGCTGGACCGTTTTGGAGTCGTCACGTATATTCCTTGCTGCTACTGTACTATTCTCGGTAATCATTTTTATGTTATTCTGCTTTCGTCTAATTGGCCACACACAAAAAACTAGACAATACCTCGGCTGGAAATAGAAAACCAAGAGTGCAATTCCCCCTCGGGGAAAGACACGCAATTATGAAAAGATAAAAAAAATACAATACTTTTCTAAAGCGGTCCAGGGTTCATAAGCCCCTTTTTAAACAAATAAAAATGATAATAATGAAACTCTCAATTGCTTATATAGTCCTATTTTATCTCTCATTTCCCAATGATTTGGGCGTCGAAATTTTTATAAAATCATTAATTGATCACCAAGGCAACTTGTCAGCATAGCAATGGAAATTAATGAGGCTTAATAAAATGGATCATTTTAGGTCGGATGCTCCGCTGCTTCTAGAAATGACCATTTGAATGTGAGCCGACGACTATATGACAAAATCTACTTTTCACTTATTTTCGAGTCCGTAATATTCGAGCCCGATAAAACTTCTTCCTGTTGTTTAAACTATCCGAAGTAATTACAAATTGAGAAGAATACCTAACTAATAAAAACGCATTGGGGTGCGTTCAAATTCACCCTAAGTAAACACCAAACACCAAGGTAAATAGAATGAGCCCCATTGACAAAAAAAATCGCATTTCAAATTACTTTTGAGCCGTCAATGTCAACAGTCTAGTGCCAGTACGAACACATAGTACTTCCTAAGAACGCATTCACTTCAAAAAGGATCAAGTGTAGAAGCATAAAGTCGTATGATAGGGCCTTTTGGGTGCACACTTTTGCAGTGGGAATTGTCTTTAATTCCATTATATGCTATCCTCAGATACAACTCACTTTACATCGAACTGGTTAAGCTTAGACGTTATAGCTATTCTATATAATTATATTCTTTTCCCTAACTTAGAGGTGAAATACAGTAAAGCGTCACCTCACTGACCTTAAATGAAGCAAGCCACCAGCCAACTCATAGATTGTTATATTTTCATGTTTACTCATAAGATTTCCAGCTGAATGATATTTAAACCAACTTCCAACTGACTAGAGGTGACGAGGGTCCGTTTTGCACTTGTTTTGTGTCAATATGACTGCGCCACAGAAAACCGAGTATTTGTTGGATTAGGATAGCAAGTAGTGGATTTCTCCCCACGCAAGACAAACCCGCTAAACAACCGCGGTGGATATTGAATAACAAAAGAAATAAGTTAATGCTTTTTCTAGTCAAACACTTCATAAAACTCATTACATATGCTGCTTGCGTATATCAATCTTTTTGTCAAGTTTTCGCCTCGGGGAGCAAACCATTGCGCTTGTCAATCAGAAATATCTACACATGATCCGTGCGCACGGATGTGTAACGTCTTGAATCTTTTGCATTTGGTCATTATTTTAAAATCTTCTAAAATTAGATATCTTCATAATGTGAATTTAACCACAAAATGTGGAAGGTTTGTGTTAGGTTTTCGGGGTTACCGCGAAGTATGACGCAAATGCAGTTTTATTGTTGAAGTTATCGATAAAATTGTCATCTGTTCTAATTACTTTAGTGCTATCACAGGCCTTATCATCTCTCGACTTGACAAAAGATCCTCGCTACTCTGCTGTTTTTTAGGGCTGGCTTCGTAGCTATTTAAACTCACGGTGATGATGCACACTGCCATAACCGCGTTTTTAATAAACATCCTTATCACCATCATCAAAATCATCCAAACGAGATCAACAAGTTTAATCATTATCACCGCCATACCGTCATAATCGCCATCTTCATCATCATAACCATCGTTATTAACATCAGCTTTTTAAATTGCCTAATAATGCGATGTAATCGTATTGTAGTCATCATCATCAGCAACATAATCGCTGTCATCATCATCACCACCAGTACTCCACCAGTACATCTCTACCAGATATCACACCAGCAACAGCCCGACCCCCTCTCATCCTTATCATCATCGCCATCATCAACACCACCATCATCGCCATTATCACCATTACCACCATCACTACAACCACCACCATCACCGCCATTATCACCACCACCATCATCATTATCACTTCCGCCACCATCACCACCACAATCATCGCCACCATCACCACCACCATCACCACCACCATTATCACCACCACAATCATCACCATCACCACCACCACTATCACCACCACCACCACTACTATCAACACCAACAGCATCACTGTCACCTGATCACCACTATCACCATCACCACCACCACCATCATCATCACCACCACCATCATCACCACCCAAGGGCAGATCTAGGGGACTGGTTTCGGGAGTTGCAGCCCATCTAAGGAAAGAAACATACTGTAAAAGAATAACTTTCTCGTTTTATCGCATCGCAACATCCTGCTACAACCCTCCCCCCCCCCCCCCCCCAAACTAACAACACCTTGATCCACCCTTGTCACCAGTACCCCGCCATTTACCCAGACAAGAACTCTCGTCCCTTGTCACCAGTACCCCGCCATTTACTCAGACAAGACCTTCCGTCCCTTGTCAAAAAGTACCCCGCCATTTACCCAGACAAGAAATCTCGTCACTTGTCACTGGTACTCTGCCATTTACCCAGACAAGAACTTTCGTCCCTTGTCACCGGTACTCTGCCATTTACCCAGAGAAGAAATCTCGTCCCTTGTCACCGGTACTCTGCCATTTACCCAGACAAAAACTTTCGTCCCTTCTGCAACCACCATTACCACACCCTCCTGTAAAAATGTGTTGTAAATGTAAGGGCGTACATTATTTCCGTGGTCTCTACTTGTCATAGTATATTGTCCTTCAGTACTCTCATGTCCTTTGTATTAAGCCGACTCTCAAAAACCGAAAAGCCGCCGCCACACTGTTATATAGATGATTGAAGACCTCTCGCGGCTTATTGCTTTTTATTGAAAAGAGAGAGGCTTTTTTAAGACCCGTGTTTCGTTGATAGTTTTTTTGAAAGCTGCCTTTATGTAGTAGTAATTACTCTAAAACGAGTTACCAGGTTTTTTCCAACGAGTCACTTATAACAGCAGTCGAGAACCATCGCTGAGCACCCACTCTTCTAGATTGTACCGAGAGTTTTGCATAAGCAGATGATAACTCCCAAACAGGTGAAACCTTACGACTAGAAAAAATGCGCGCCTTTTTAAGATTTAAATTCGAATTAGAATTGTTTTCAGGAGGCCTCCGGATGTTCCCATGATATCTTTGTCTGATAGAAAGGCACTTAAAGTACATATGAGGTTAAACAGATTTATCTGTTTACTCGTACGAACTGATTCCATTTACAACAGGGGTTAACAACGCCACTGACGGAAATTCGTATCGTGAGCCAAGGAAGCAAATGGCACAAAAGGAGTCTTTTGAAGTAAATACACGTTTTTTGTTGGTCAAAACGATTATTGATGATTTTGAAGTCTTAAAGCTGTGCCTCTTTTCGGTATTTTTTTGTAGTTGAAAAGACTTAAAACTAGCTTTTGCTAAATAAATTTCATAACGCTGAAATTGGTATCCTTAAATTGTCTTTTTCACCAACGCGTCATTTGCGACAAGAGACTTTCATAATAATCTTAAAATGACTTGAAAAGCATTTTTGCATACATCTATTTATCAATCAAATTGTGATCAAAGCTATTAATATCCTACTTAAACAGATGTATAAACTAACTTCTAAATCAATCTGAATTCTCAAATTCTATATATAGTTTGGATAACGCAAAATGTCATAGAAACAACAACAAAATAGACAAGGCTTGAAATTTACAGAATGTCTAAGCGTTTGTTCGTTATGCCACACTGGTTATGTTGAACGCATGGCTGTGTACTTACAGAATATCTAAGCGTTTGTTCCTTATCCCACACTGGTTATGTTGAACACATGGCTGTAGATACTTACAGCCGATATCTTAGCGTTAATATCGTTATGCCACACTGGTTATGTTGAACGCATGGCTGTGTACTTACAGAATATCCCAGCGTTTGTTCGTTATGCTACACTGGTTATGTTGAACTTGAGGTTGACGCAATGTGTGTTTCCAACTGCCGCACGGTGCTCAATGACTCAAACGTGATCCGCGAACGCATTAACAAGGGCATGCTAAAGCGATATCTCTAGCGAACAGTACGCCCCTTTGATATGAGAGAAATAACGAGAATTTTTTTACGGAGCCACAGGCAACCCAAATAGGGCGACATGCTGGTACCCAGTGGTCGCGGCCAAAGAAAGAAAGGATTCCCGTGCACTTAAAGGCAGCAGACTCGAGGCAGCAGACTCGATGTTTGCGTTAACCACTCATACCACTCCAAATCCATTAGGTCCAGTTTCGTTTGAGTTAAGCAGGCGCGAAATACTTCTTTACTGTGGCAGCTTGTTAAGTACGCGTTCTTTGCGGATCGGATGCGCCCATGCCTTGTACTGTTCATATCTCAAGGAATAGCCTGAGGCCTAGCCGGCGGAGAACTCGGTTAATAACATCACAAGCACTAAGATAACTGAGATATTTTCCCAACCGAACAATCGTCTACATTTGGTTAAGTGAACTTGGTTATGCTGCTGGTCGACAAGATCAACCTTTTGGTCTCCAGGGATCTTAATATTACTGTTAACTTTATCTTTCAATTTCTCCATTGAGAATTGCGTTTTCCTTTAGAATTTGTCTTATTTCTTAGCTTGTTGTTTATACAAAACTATATCCCATCTTATTTTTCTTGTTATTTCCTAGCCCAGTCAAGTTTTTTTTTTCGTTTATAATAGCCAAAGGCAACATTTTAATTCCCTTGTTCCACCGACAATTTAAAAGAACGAATCGGAAATCAAATCGAGGGCTTTACTCAGATGGAATTCTCCTATTGCGCCAAGTATTCCCATACGAAATCACTCAACGCTCTAAATAATCCCACCGATTTGCATTTGCTATAAGAAATAATTACATTGTTCATTTCACGGTAGGTCATTAAGACCGAATTCAAAATTGCCTTGTCTGTTTGCTCAATGTTCGGCGAAAAAGTTTGAAAAATGGGATTTTCTTTCCAAACGTGATATCCACTCAGGAGATCTTTAGCGATTAATTTCAGGGTTTTTGTTTGTTTGTACCCTTGATCCTTCCGTCATTAAAAAAGACACCATATCTTCTTTTTTGGCTTGCATGTCCTCGGCCACACCGAATTAAGGGACTTATCTTTAATTTCATTTCGCTTGTCACCAGGTAACAGCCTTAAAAACACTAATCGCCCACATCTCCCCTTTATCCACATGGTGAGTCTAAGGTGGTGGGCGGCCTTGTTGTTCTATTACTTTTTACCGTTTTTGTTATGGAGAATGGTGTATTTTCGCTATGTTCATTATTCGTGTGCCATGACTAATGCTAATAAACAAAGTACACCTTTCCGTTCTCGATTGTGCTTGTTTGCGTGCACTAGATACGACGGCTCATGTTTGGTACGACGTTTTTTTTTTTTTTTTCGTGTAATGTTTTTGCCTATTGCCCATTATTGCAATTTATTTAGATTTTTCCCTTCTGTTTAAAGAACCACCCAAAAAACCATCGCTAGAATGGGAACACAAGGCCTGGAGGAGCACGGCAAGATCCCACTTGAAAAAGATCCCACTTGACAAATCTTCACATGGAGAACGAACGTAGTTAGTGCTTCATCTGATCGTTTTTCTAGCTAAAACAACGTTGTACGATGTGCTTATATACAGAAACAAAAAGCCTCCAAAACAAGTAAAAAATGGTTATTTAATTATATTATCATTACTCTTAGTAGTCTCTTAGACTCTTAGTAGTCTGCCCTGAAGAAGTCTTTATTAAAGACGAAAATTTGGCAGAGTCGATTTCCATTTTTTGGTGTATTGTATTTACTCTTCTGGTTCACGATCACGGCAATTTAGGCTTGTTGTATTTATTTATATTATCATTATCTATTAGATGATATCTATACAGGCGTATAGATACGGTAGTACGATGCTGATACGAGAAAGAATGAAATAATTTAAGATGGAAGAAAAGACCAAATATAATGTAACCTTGGATTAGGAAAAAAAAGTCACATCCTGAATTAAGCGACAAAACCTTCACTGTACTTACGATGCTTTTTTTTTTCAATTAAGTGCGCCAGATGAAATGAAAAATAGAAAAAAGGAGCATGTCAAATTTTCTGCAAAGCTAATATCCTCTTTCGGATGTCGTCGGCGAGAACTATATCTTCTGGTAGGAAATTACATGAAGAAATAGTGTTTTTTATTTCCGGTGAAGTTTGAAAACTTCAGCTGCCATTGCTGTGATGGATATCCGAATAGCCTGAAGCCCCCCGGGGGCTGGGAGTTTTGAGACTACAGAAGAGAGGCGTCTATGGGTTTCCCGTTAATCACGTGACATGTACATTACAGTGGCAGCCGCCATTTTGATTACTACGCATCGCTTGTAAGGAGGTAAAAACATTAACTCCCGACTAATATTTGACTTATTCGCACCGTGCATGGTCTTCCACGGACAGCATATCCATCTGCACTAGCGTACGGGATTTCTGAAGGATTTGAACTATACTTAAATGTACTCACGTTTCTAAGAGCCCCGAGTATCTTAATCCAGTTGGTAGGAAGACTTGCCTTGTGGGGCCTAGAGGAAAACACATTTTTCTGTCAGGTTCCTTGCATGATTTTATAAGCGGGTATACTCTCTTCTTACCCAAAAGCTTTAGCGCCTTTTTTGTGTAAATAAACTGCACATTGCTGGCAAATCATAGTCACCCCTTGAAGTGGGTCACGCTTGCAATATGCCAAACGTCCCTTTTTATGAACCAAATAAAACCGCCCTTCGTCTGGCACTCGGGGCGACGCTAAACACAGATCGCAAGTAACCTCCCACACCGACCCCTGGCGGAGCGACACCAAAACAACCTGCTCTCCGCACTACCAGGACCGGGCGATTAAATGCAATTAAAGTCGTTTCGCGAGGCTCATACAAGCTTGCTTAGCCAAGCCAATCAACAGTGCACGAGATTCTAAAAGAAGCCTTATATGTTGCACATGGTTATCCGGTGAAATGTCAGATGGGCCGATGACATTGCCTGTCGTTTGCAACCGCCTCAGGCCTTCAACTTCCAAATGGACGCAACCGTGGGCATGATATAAAAGGCGTTGAATGCATGTCTTGCGTAACGTCTCATGAGCAGTCAATTAATCATCCGCCTTGAAAATAGTTGGAAATGACCGGTGAGTTTAATATAAGCACGAATCTTTTGGGACGCTTCGTGTTTCCATCAATCATTATGTCAAAAAATACCAGAGACGGTTTCCACTTGAAATGCTCCAACGCAAACTAAAAAAATCCTGTTACACAACATAAATGTCATTACGGAGTGAAAATCCACATGTCAGAGTATAAGATAAAAGATAAAAAAATCGTTGTTATATATTCTTTATATCTTAGCCCATCATAAAGTAGTTCGTCATCCCTCGCGAAGTCTGATGCAAATCATTCGATGATATAATCATCGAATGACATGAAAACTTCAAGAGGCGAGCAACATCAAAAGGCGAGCAACTTCCAATTTTCTAAAGGAAACTTTCGTTTTTTCGTACTCTGTGAAGTACACATTTAACTGTTTTTACTTTAAAGGCGTCTGAGTGTTCAATTAACCGCGGATGACTCGACAACCCGGCATAGAGAGGCGAAAACACAACTCTCTAGAGCTCTCTTTGTCCCTCGCATGATACGCTACAAATATATTAGAGTGATATACCCTTAGAATCCCCCACTGGAATATCCCCACGCACACCCAATGCGCAGATAAAGACATGCCTGTCGATCGTGAATGATGATTATATAGAATCCACTTTGCGATCGGTTGCGATCGCACGGTCAAATTAGCTGCAATGGACTGCGACGGGTGACTCTTTCGGGTTACAAGATACTAGGAATTTGGTACTTACGAAAGAGTCGCATGGATTTGAAGAGCGCGCGCTATACCTTTGAACTAGACGGAAAACGTCCACCATTCCATTTTTGTCTTTTTAAAGAGTGTTTCCTTACCGTTTTGCTCACAGGGGGGTAAGCCTTTTTAAGATACGAATGAAATAATAAACACGTCTGTTTAATTTTTTGAGCTATGCCTCCCCCAAGCTAGCATCTTTTATTTTGAATAATCGGTTTTGAGGGCATTTTTTTATCCAAAGTGGGGAATTAGGAAACCCTTGTCGCTTTGTCTCGATAGTGGCCCGTAGCGGCGAGTAAAGCTGATGTTTCAATTGATGTCAGTTCCATGTGTTTAGTTTTAAGCACCATGCATCAATTTGTAGAAGCAATTTCTCCAACAATCCTATTTCGTGATAATAGGATTACAAAAATGGGAAAATAGGATGAAAAGAAAATAAGATTAAAAAGATCAATAAAGCTTAAGTTTTCAATGCTTTGCTTGTTTAATGTTGTTTTTATGCCAACTATTCATTTCTTCAATTGAAATCTTTTTAGTTTTTTTTTTTCATTTCAATTAAAGTCTTCTCACATTTCACTTAGTGTTTATTCAATTGCGTTAGAATAGAAAACAAAAAGTGAAATATGATGCCCATGAATTGACTTAAACATATTACTTATCCTGATATCATTTTGCGAATTATAGGTCTAAGTTCTGCTCTAAGAAACGGCTAATGGAAAAATACGTCATCTTTTTCTATATCCTCACAATGTGAGATTTATGCTAGTCTTCCACACACGAGAATGTCTCCTACTTGTCGCAAAACAATATATAATATAGAAAGATAAAGGGCAAAACAATAAAACGTCACTGCATCCTTTCTCTTTTTGTGATTCTCTTATTCAAGTTATTTCGTGTTCTTTGGGAATTGTCCATTTGGCTAGAATATAGGATATAGGTGCGTACTGCCGTACTGCCTTCACCACTTGAACTGCTACTATTTTTAAATATGGTTGAAAAGCATTTAAAAAACATTGCGCAAAAACGGGCACAGTTCCTATTCGTGATAAGACATTTTTCGAGTTTAATAATTGCCCTAGTCTTGGTAACTCAAACGCCCTGGTCTGGAAAGTCAAATTATTATTTTCCCTCACAGCGAAACTTATAAAGAACACTAAAATTACCCCCCGCTTTTCGCTTTTTTGAACCGTTAAAATATCTTTTTATACGCCTAGGGCTTCTTCAACAGCCAACAGGAACACAAACGAGAAAGGCGTGCATTATTGCAGGGTGGACACGGGCTATTCCAGTGGATTTTAAATCTGTGTACGTGATTGCTTCCATCACCGTGATTCCTCTAAATAGCCAAGGATCGTGAAAATGCTCACAATCATCGTGAATCCTGAAAAAAACTTTAATCTCCTGTTGCTAAAACTCGTAAATCGTACACTCAGCCTTACCACGCCTGATGACAAATATCGAACAATAAAAACAATTGCTATCTTTCCGACAATACATCTTTCTCAAAAAGCCACCTTTATTCCCATAAAGAATTCCGTTTTATAGAACAGCTTTTTGATACGAAAAATAGAATTATTTTCTGGCCAACATTAAATGACGCAAATGGAAATATAACATCAATATACATATATCTCTCACAGCCCATAAAGTCGTTATAGGCGCTAGCTTGTTATTTCTAACGGAAAGAAAGACCTAGAAGCGACTACCATGTCTCGTTAATATTCTGCGTCGAATTCGATAATTTCCGGAAGAAAGTTGGATTGGCTCAGTGAAATATCTTGTTTTTTTTTAATTTTAACTTAAAAGGCTTGACCGACAAAATAATTCACTTAAAGTTTTTTTTTTTTTTTTTTTGCTAGTTAGAGTAATGGACTAGTACCTTGAATCACCCGCGCCTGTGATGTTCCACTAGTTCGCTGGATACTGAGCTTTGGAATTAACGCAAGGCGAATTTTAACCGAGAATCAGAAAGAGTAGCTGTCAATATACGATGTTATCACGACTTTCACGTCTTAGAAGTGTCAATCTAACAAGACAATTCATCGGCGATCCAATACCACGTATCACGGGTGCGTGATTTATTACCAAGGAATACTCCCGTTCCCCACCCTCTCCCCCTAACTCCAGCCCCCCCCTCCCTTCCGAAAGGAGATTTCTAGGTTGGTCAGTCTTTGATATACTGGAGAGTCTGATTTACACCTAATTCAATCACCTGACTCTGGCTTTGTTCGTTCGGGAAACAATAATGTCCCTTGCCTTCGACTACAGCATCAAACAATGAAATATCTTTGACCAAATTCCAAATTTGTTGAAAAATTTCCGTTACATCCCTGCAAGCTCGTAGCCAAAAATAAGAAGCAGAAATTCATGAATAAATGGAAAAGTCGTCTAATAAAAAAAAAACTCTTAACTTTGATCATACCTATTTAGGTGCGAAGCTAGGTGTGTGTTTAGGGGGTCCGCCTCCCCCCCCCCCCCATAAGCACCACGAAGCGGTGTATTTTTATCGCTTCCTTTTGATTGACACCTCTTCCTGAGCACTCATCTTCAGAAAATCCTGTATATTGGACCTGCAAGTTATAGGGGGTGTTCCACCGAGAGATGTCGTATGAACAAATTCCAAGGCTAAATGTAGGCTACAGATTTAAAGCGTAAATAAAAGTTATCTCGTTCCAAAATCTTGTCGTTTGTTACTCGCCAATACACCCTATATTTTATTATATGGCTCAGTTTTTCCCGCAGATAAGAGTCAATTGTTTGCAAGGGGTCTGTAAAACACGTGTTTTGACCCTTAAGATAGGGATGTTACTTTTAAATCCTATAAAGCCAAAATGAGAAAATATTTTAAAACAAAATCCTTTATAGGATTAAATGGTAGGTTTTATCCTAAGTATCTTAATTGTCAGTTTATGGTGTCACGTCCGCTCTACGTGGTAACTTTCGCACATTTAAGTGGAAAGTAGCATCATTTTATGTTATCGTCAATTCGTTGGAAATATTGGGTCAACAAAAACTGACAGGTTAAGGCACAGAAACGACATACCCGGGGATGATATTTTTTTTTTATTTAAAAGCCCCCACCAAATAAATTATATAATATATATATAAATAAAAAAAATATCATCCCCGGGTATCAAAATTGCAATGTCTTAAGCCTTTGATCCCATCCAAAGGGTATCATATCAAAGCACTTAGAAAGCCAAGATATACAGGTTTTTAGAGGAGAAAATATTTTTTCATTCTCAAGCTATCAACAACTTAGGAGCTGAGAGGTGAGAGTGCTTCCATGTCATGTTGAACCCTAAATCCCGCAAAATACTCATATCTCAACCAAGTCAATATACGGAAACCACATTTAAGTAAGAATGCGTGGTAAAGTTATACGGTATTTGCTTTCAATTGTGAAAATAGCAGAAGAACAAATGGGTAATATGGATTAATTGATTTGGCGCTCAAGAGCTTGGACAAGCAAGTAGCGCCTACTCGCGCTATCGTCAGTTCATTTCCTGCACCATACGCTAGAATGGCTTATTATTTACATAAAATTACTTGAATGGCAATTCAAGCATGCATTCAAGCTTTCCTGAGGCACTAATTCGGTCCCCTTTATCAACTGCAATGCACTATTCCACGAACTCCTGAAGATCTTTTAGCCCAAATCTTTCCTCTTCCAATAAAGTTGTTTTCCTTGCGTTAAGACGTGGGCTGTTGCATTGTTATCCCGATTAAATCGATTGCTAGTTTTTTTCTTATTATGTAATCGCAGGGAAGCCCATCATCAGAAATACCATGCGAATAAAACAAAAACAACACAGGTAGACTGAAACGACTTTTCGACTCTGTCGGGTGTAAAATCTTTACAGTGCGCACTGTCTGTCGTGTAATATCTGTACAGTGCACACTGTCTATCGGGTAATTTATGTATAGTGCGCACTGTCTATCGGGTTATATCTGTACAGCGCGCACTGTCTTTTGGGTAATACCTGTACAGTGCACACTGTCTGTCGGGTAATATGTGTACAGTGCGCACTGTCTGTCGGGTAATATCTGTACAGTGCGCACTGTGTATCGAGTAATATCAGTACAGCGCGCACTGTCTTTTGGATAATATCTGCACAGTGCGCACTGTCTGTTGGGTATGTCTGCACAGAGCGCACTGTCTGTTGGGTAATAAATAGGGCCCGCACTGTTTGTTGGGTAATGTTTCTCACTTCATTCGTATTTTAATCCTAATTTCTATCTTTTCTTATCATAAAAGTAGCAACTGCAAAATAACTCAAGCAAAGCGAGCCGGATAACAGTCTAAGCCAAAGAGTGCATTATTACTGTTCTATAGTCCTAGCGGAAGCTGTTTGCCTCCACGCATGCGTACCGTCGTTTTTATTATAATATTCACCCTATTCGTGACTAGCTTTGGCGTTTGCACTTGTAAGGCTTCAATTATTCATGATTGACACTTACACTTTGACATGGCAAACAGATAAATAAAATAAAAGCATTTTTACCATATGGACTCTAACCAATCATCAAATATTTATAAACATTTTAGACAACTAGGTTATCAGTATGTCAAATATTCATGAATTTGAACGGGCTAAAGGTTTTGTATTGCTCATTGATAAGGTTCTATTGACTTTGAATTGCTCATTTACTACATGTATTGTTCACAGATCACGGAAACTATCTTAGTTAGATTAATTCCTCCAGTCATACAGAATAAGACCGAATAATCACTGTTCAATTTCGTGGCTCATATCTAACCTCCTAACGTACCCATCGTCCATCCAGTTGACATGAGACACGCCTAAGACACTCAAATAGTATCATTGTTCATGCTCAAGTTCATCTTTTTATTTGAAATCACAGCAAACGATATCAGAAATAGAATATCTCGTAAAGTTCAAGGTGTGCAGAATAGAAAAGAGAGTAATATAAGAATCGCGTATAAGAATACAATATAATAATAATATAATAGATTAATACAGTCGTATGATCCTTCACCTTACTAGAAATCATATTTACCGTAACGTTTTTGAATGTATCTATTTAAAATGTTTAGGTGAAATCTGAAAATGGATAATCAGTCGAGGAGACACAACTTGAAATTCAGTAATAAAGCCGGATATCACTATTTTTCGCATACTACTGTTTCAATAATTTATTTTCTTCCTTTCAAACGAAATTGCAAGTGTCTCTTTCAACGACTTTTGCCTTCGGGCATGGGGTACTTTCGTACCGACAGTATAGCTATCTACCGTGGCGTGTGCCATATATCGTCTTTGCTTCGCCTATTAGGATGTTCATAAGCATTAAACCCAGCTCAACCCTACTCATGTCATTGTGCGCGCTGGTTTTTACATCCTTATTCGTCTTGCCCATAATTTGCGCGGTACTGCGCAACACCATAGCACAGTAGAGCACGCTTCAACGATTCCCGATACCATTTTGCAATGTGATTGTGCTCTTCGACGCCATTAAACACGACAGATGTCACGACCACCATAAACCATTTACCAAAGGTTGACCTTAGTTTAGACGCGTTTCCGTTTACATACAATAAATTTTTCTTTCCTTAAATTGGACATGGACTTGAATTCAAATGGACTAAATTGGGCATGGACTTGAATTCACTTGGACTAAATTGGACATGGACAAACAGCTCTATTCTTAGACTGGATCTGGATTCGCCATTTTTTAAACGAAGAAAAACGTAAATGGACAAAGTAATTTAAATGTTTCACGTTCAGTGATTTGTGATTGCATTTAATAATAATTTCTACGAAAGGATCATGTGGTACTTGTTCTCCAATGTGGTTTCATTTAACAATCCATTATCCGCATCGTTAGGTCTTAATTCAATTGCAACAAGAATTACACGAAAAAAGTGATAATACCTTAATATTCGTAGGCGATTACGGCGTGTAAGTCCCTTGTAATCCTGAAAGCTTTGTATTCGGTACTCTTTTTTCAATGTTTTTCCCTCTTAGTAGGCAGCATGCATATTGTTGTTGTTTTCCATGAGTGTTGCGCGCTTCTTCGCTCGCTACCCAAACATTCAAAGAAGCCAAGATCCGCAATAATATATGGGCAAATTCCCGCTTAGATGGGCAGATAATAAAGCCGTCATTAGTACACGTTTATCTCATCCTCTCGACGAGAGTGTCAAGCGATGCAAGTTGAAAACAGATCGTGACTACGGGAGCGAACACGGACCGCAAGCCAACGCCTAGTTTATGGCGAGGCTTACTCACACGAATTAGCACCTCCGATCAGCACAGATACAGAAGAAAAAGGACATAATCTGAACCAGCTCAACGATCTCTCACATATATCGGTGATTTAGGATCAGAAAAAGTGTGTCTGTTTCTCGCTTTCCCCTTTTCTTAGCAAAGAAAAAACAGGCCACAATATAGAATAATATAGTTCTTTTTCTCGTGAAATTTTCATTCAAATATTTTTCTTTTGAAAGCGCGAAGCTACAGTTTTATGTTTTTGTTTTATGTTGTTGTTGTTTGTATTTTTTTCACGAAAAATGCCAGTGAATGGTATCCTTGTGAGTTTCGCTGCTATGTCCAAAATGCCTACAAAAATATGGTATTATCCGGATATAACTTTTACAACAAGTCATAACACACCAACGCCCCAGCATAGGAAATTCCTCTGCTCTGAGCAAACAAATAGATACGTATTACGACAATCCATAAAGATAGCAGTAATCATGAATGCTGGTTTGAACAGTATTGCGGCCGCTCGTTTACATACAAGATAAGGGGATTATTTGTGTTATCCCGTCCATTCAGTCAGGAAACTGTCGAACGTGGCTCTTTGTCGTTTCGTGGTTTTGGCGGTGATAGAATATATATAATGTTTTGAGAGCATAATCAAGTTTAGTTTTCTATATTAGGGGAGAAATGCGGCCAGTGCGGTGATCATACATATTTGCTTATACATCGTGCGGTATCTGCCAGCGCATATTCGCGATCGATTTGAATGCGATTTTGTCGGTGGCGTTGCCGTGACCTTCTTATCGCTGATAATAGCGGGTATTTTGAGAAACTCAGTTAATAACGGAGGAGCGTGATGGGGATCGTAATTAACATAAGACGTGAAGTAGTGAAAACCAGCTTAAAGCAGGCCGCCGACTGGCGCTGTGTTACAGTTAAAAAACCAACGATGGTTTGAAAAGGATCATCTTAATAACCATTTTTATCTTAAATCCCAATTCCGCAATGCACTCTAATATCAGGACCCGGATAAAGGATTCTAGTTCCCATGCCCAGCGGCCACGCCTCCACCACCAATTGAATTACAGTATTCCCTCTTTCAAGCAGGACCGCCCAGTAGTGGTAGGGACGTTATTGACGTATTTCAGAACAAATCGAATAAGAGTTCTTCGTAATTACTGCATTAATCAAGTAATTATTTTATAGATGATTCGGTAGGTTGAACTTGGGATAGCTACAGGGTTAAAAGGTTTTTAATTGCGATGGATTCAAGTTAGAAAAGGGAAAATGACGGGAAAGTTAAAAATACCCTATTTCCGCCGATTTTAACTGCATTTAATTTTCGCTGCTTCATTCGCGATTTTGAAATGCTGATTTTCGCGTCACTTTATTTTCGCTACTATAATTCACTAATTTTTTTAAAAACCAAATCATTTTTTGCAATTTTGGCATATTGCATAATAAATCGAGTCATTGAAAAGTCCTACAATCATCGAAATTGAAGCAAAGAATAATGCTCTATTTATTGAATGAAGTACTTATCCGCTTATAAGAACCTAGGTTTTAACAGGTAAGCCTAAACGGGTTCTTATTTTAAATTTTAGGCTACTAAGGTTTTTAAATAGGTTCTTACTTAATTTTAAAGAAAGGTTAATATACTAATGGCTGGAAAAAGTGCGGTATCTAAATTGATAAAATGTCTTACCGGAGAATAATGGATTTTTTTCATTGCTGGGAGACCTTAAAGGTTTTTTTTTTTTTTTGAAATAAGAACCTATTTTAAATTTTAGGGTAAATAGGTTTTTATTTAACGGGGGGTCTAAAATTGGTATTTTTAGGCTAACAGGTTGTTAAATTCTAGGTTCTTACAAGCGGGTATGTACTGTATGTGAAAACCAACAATAACATAAACAAGGTATATCGATGCTTTTTCTAGTCTTTTTGTGTAATTCGCGAGATTAAAGTGACGCGAAAATAAGGTAGTTGAAGGATTCGAGTTACCGTGGGTACGATTTAAAGGGTTCGAGTAACCGCGGGAACGAGTTGTAGGGTTCGGGTAACCGCGGGAACGAGTTGAAGGGTTCGAGTAACCGCGGGAACGAGTTGTAGGGTTCGAGTAACCGCGGGAACGAGTTGAAGGGTTCGAGTTACGGCGGATACGAATTGGAAGGCTCGAGTTGCCGCGCATTTAAGCTGGAGGGCTCTTGTTACCATGGACTAGAACCGTATAAAATATTTTGCATTATGCAACCGCTACTTAATCCACAATATCCGAAGGGAAGGGATTGCTCGAAAAAAAAGAAAAAATGTTTCAATCATTTAAAATTGTGAATTTGTCTTTTGATATTTAGTTGTACGTGACGATCGCTGCGAAAACCATGTTGTTATATCTCCAATTCACTTGTTAGGTCATTTGGTCACTTGTCTACCCAAGACGTAAATCAAATAAACCGGAAACAGTAAGTGTGCACGCAGAAAAGGAATGCACTTCTAGCCGTATTGGGGAATCTAACAGTAACACAGACTAGAAACTCCCACGCACCAGATCATCTGGACGTCTTTCAAGTGTGTGTGAGTCCTTAACACGAGTGTAGGTTAGTTTGCGCTTGCAATGTCAAGACAAAGAAAACTTGCATTCTTGTTGACAAGTGCGTTTTAAATAGATAAGCTTGGCATATGAAGAGAGAGTTTTACCGGCGTATTTATCATAGTCGCTATATCGCCCTTTTGCATGTGGGCTCTTGAATTTTGGTAATTATTCTTGTAAGGGGTTAGGTAATCGCTCATCTCGTAAAGCGGAGAGGCGCCTGGTCACACGGAGTAAAGCGGAGAGGCGCCTGGTCACACGGAGTAAAGCGGAGAGGCGCCTGGTCACACGGAGTAAAGCGGAGAGGCGCCTGGTCACACGGAGTAAAGCGGAGAGGCTCCTGGTCACACGGAGTAAAGCGGAGAGGCGCCTGGTCACACGGAGTAAAGCGGAGAGGCTCCTGGTCACACGGAGTAAAGCGGAGAGGCGCCTGGGCACACGGAGAAAAGCGAAGAGTAAAGTAGAGGCACTTGGTCACACAGAGTGAAGCGGAGAGGCGCCTGGTCACACGGAGAAAAGTAGAGAGGCGCCTGGTCACACGGAGTAAAGCGGAAAGGCGCTTGGTCAAACGGAGAAAAATAGAGAGGCGCCTGGTCACACGGAGTAAATTAGAGAGGCGCCTGGTCACACGGAGAAAAGTAGAGAGGCACCTGGTCACACGGAGTAAAGTAGAGAGGCACCTGGTCACACGGAGTAAAGTAGAGAGGCGCCTGAACACACGGAGTAAAGCGAAGAGGCGCCTGGTCACACGGAGTCAAGCGGAGAGGCGCCTGGTCACACGGGGTAAAAGTAGAGAGGCGCCTGGTCACGCGGAGTAAAGCGGAGAGGCGCCTGGTCACACGGAGTAAAGTGGAGAGGCGCCTGGTCACACGGAGTAAAGCGGTAACATGGGGAAATCCGATACGACGCGCCGAGACCCGCGCTTCAGAATCCGAGCAAGAGACTTTTGTCAAATTTCAGAATCCGAACCCGTGCTTTCCGATAAAACTGCGAAGGCAGAATGTAATTGTTCATGTAGGGAATCGTTTATCTGTTTATGGAAAGATATAAGCGGGGTCTGATAACAATCTTCCTAGAATAGCTAAGGCTCAAAATCAAGACTTAAACCCACGGCCATAGTAACAATAAAAAACTTATCGAGCATTTAACAAACATTGGGGTAGATGAGATCGCGTTTAGAAATCCGAGACTCTGAGACCATGATAGAAAAGAAACGAGACTCCGAGACCCCTAAAATGTTTAAGAAAAAACGAGACTCCGAGACTTGCTAAGAAAACGGCGAGATTCCGAAATTATGCTTCTTTTTCGCAAGCAAGAAAAAAAACGAAAACAGCAACAAGACAATGATTAAATTACAAAATTTAATCCACAAATTATTTCATTCACCTCCATGTAAAGGTATGACTTTTAACTAAAAAAAAATTGCGATTGCAATTATAACGCAAAGCCTTTATTTATAACGCTAAGCTCTTTGCCTTTAATTATAACGCTGAGCTCTTTTCCATTCATGACGTACATTCCTCGTATGATGGGGGCGGCGGGCCATCGCCCAGATCTGCATTATTCTGCACTAGCGGTGGGCTCGCTGTGGAAAATACCAGCCCGGGGTAGGCAGAGTCTTGTGATGGTGACGGAGGGTGGTAGGGAGGGGAAGATGCTGCTTCCTGAGAGGGTGGGGCGCTGGGTTGATCCACTAAAGGGTAGGGTGGTTCTGGTTGACTTAAATCCCATGGGGGGTATGCTAGGGAATCAGTAGGATAGGGTGGAGTTTGTTCAACCGGAGGCATCTGACTGTATGGTTGAAGGGAGGGCTTGTTCAGGGCTACAGTATGGTAAGGAGGGGGGGCATCTGGGGGATAAGGTGCCAGGTCTGCAAGTGGCATGTCTTGCTGGTTGTGCACGGGCCCTGTCTCTTGGCTTGGTCCACTTGTACAGCCATCTGCATTGTAAGCCGGATTCTGACGGCTGGTGCCAAAATATCCGTTTGGGGTCACAGTGAAGCACAGGCTCCCAGAACGCTTTGCCGCAAAACAAATACAGCCAATGAAAATACACGCAAAAATCGCACCGAAAACGATTCCAACAATACTCCCTGTAGTGGCGCTCGATCGTTGAGAACTACTTGAAGAGCCTCTTCTTCGGCGCCGACTGACAATCGCCCTGCGTCTTCGGGTGACCGCTCGGCGTCTAGTCGTAACCACTCGACGCCTTCTCACAGTCGCTCGGCGTCTTTGGGTAACAACTCGGCGTCTTGTCGTAACCACTCGGCGTCTGCTAACAACCGCTCGGCGCCTACTTGTAGAGCGTCTCCGATCTGTTGTTTGGGCGTTGATAAACTCGGCCAATATAAAGATGCATACCAAAAGGCAAAGTATTCGAAACCAGCCCCTTCCTGTCATGGCCTTTCTGCTGTATCACTGAGGATAAAAACAAACTCGCGTCAGTTTTGTTTTGGGTACTCCAAATAGGTTTGCTCCTTCCCCCAAAAAATCTGCACAATATTCCCTTTATGCCCTCTTTCATTAATAATGGGTCACCATTTTTTAATCTTGAGTATATGTTTTTCCTTTGGCATCCTGTGGCCATGATATATGGCCCTGAGTACGCTCTGCTATAGGTATCTGATATATGGCCCTGAGTACGCTCTGCTATATAGGTATATGATATATGGCCCTGAGTACGCTCTGCTATAGGTATATGATATATGGCCCTGAGTACGCTCTGCTATAGGTATATGATATATGGCCCTGAGTACGCTCTGCTATATAGGTATATGATATATGGTCCTGAGTACGCTCTGCTATATAGGTATATGATATATGGCCCTGAGTACGCTATGCTATAGGTATATGATATATGGCCCTGAGTACGCTCTGCTATATAGGTATATGATATATGGCCCTGAGTACGCTATGCTATAGGTATATGATATATGGCCCTGAGTACGCTCTGCTATATAGGTATATGATATATGGCCCTGAGTACGCTATGCTATAGGTATATGATATATGGTCCTGAGTACGCTCTGCTATAGGTATATGCCGGCCCTGAGTACGCTCTGCTATAGGTATATGATATATGGCTCTGAGTACGCTCTGCTATAGGTATATGATATATGGCTCTGAGTACGCTCTGCTATAGGTATATGATATATGGCCCTGAGTACGCTCTGCTATAGGTATATGATATATGGCCCTGAGTACGCTCTGCTATATAGGTATATGATATATGGCCCTGTGTACGCTATGCTATAGGTATATGATATATGGCCCTGAGTACGCTCTGCTATAGGTATATGATATATGGCCCTGAGTACGCTATGCTATAGGTATATGATATATGGCCCTGAGTACGCTCTGCTATATAGGTATATGATATATGGCCCTGAGTACGCTATGCTATAGGTATATGATATATGGCCCTGAGTACGCTCTGCTATATAGGTATATGATATATGGCCCTGAGTACGCTCTGCTATAGGTATATGATATATGGCCCTGAGTGTGCTATATTACACTACGCTACGCTATTGACGTTAACTATTCTTAAGCCATGCATTTATACAATAAGTATCGTAATCTGAGAGGCCAAAAGTATGCAGAAAACACTTCCAAAACGTTGGGTCTTTGATGATTTTTTTTCCGCTTGGCCGATTTCTTCCAGTACTTGAAAACAACATTGTATTCTACATTAAATATTCCTCAAGAAAAAAGCGGGTCTCCATTTTAAGTAGTATAAAATATTTTGAAGTATATGTAACATTTTCTACAGAGACAAGCTATAATGATGATACAAGCTGATTGCTGTGTTTTACTCACCCTTACGAGCGAAGGGTCAACTTCTTGTGCTATGCAACAACTTATAAAGTTACTTCTGTAACTTGATAATAATAGTGCCTACATCGATTCTCGAGGTGTCGAATCCATAGGCAACTGGATGGTGATACTAATCTTATGAAAAGGTAAACACAAGAATCACTACCGACAAAAGCCGTGTACAATTGATACAAGATTTTACAGTGGTGGTGGTGCTTGATGTATACGTAATATATCAAGCGCTTCGTTGGCACTAAATGAATTCTTAAGTGACTCGTTCAGCATAAATAACACAGCCACTTAAGGGTGACGACCGAAAAGGGGAGGGGTGGGGGAGTCAGAAGGATTTTTAATAATCTAAGATGAAAGTACAAAACGTTGAAAAGTGCCACGAAAAAATAATAATGATAATAGACAGCATATTATTTCATCTATTTACTTCGTGCGAGCATTGAAAAACACGGCTAAGCGTCATCGACTAGCATGGCTAGGTGTAGTGGGCAGCATCTTAGGAAAAAAGTGTCCTACACAAAAGTCGCCTTTTTGATTGAAACCTAATCGGGTAGAAACTTTTCACGAAACTTATCGCTAAGTGTTGCTGCGGTTTTTAATATTCTGCGAACTCTCGTCGACGTTTTTCTTCTGTCATTCAAAATCATTAAAGAAGCGCTTCCATGGCCAGCAATAAAATGGTTTCCAATCACGCCATTTGTCCACAAGGAACCAAGCTGCATCAAATGTAACTCTGTTCAGTTTGGATGACGGATGATTTATTTCATTTAACTGTTTAATGAATGCTTACTTTATTTCAGCTGTTATATAATGCGTTACTACAGGTCTAGCAATACGAGCGTTAAATAATTCTATTCGAATTTCAGGAATTTTATCCTACGTCAGGCTAAGTTCAACGTCGTATTTTCCATGAGCCGTATTCAATGCAAATGCAGGCAAATGAAGATGAAACAATCGACTCGATTTATTTGCATGCCTTAGCATTGAATACGGCTAATGGATAATACGACGTTTGAACTAAGTAATAATTCAAATAACATAATCATTTTTCTAAAGGAACTGAGGCTAAGTTCAAACGTCGTATTATCCATGAGCCGTATTACATGTAAATGAAGATGAAACAATCGATTGATTCATTTGATTCATTGAACTTAGCCCGGACGTAGCCCATGTCTTGTAAAGACCGATTATTAATTAATTAATACAATAAAGAATTACATATTTATACTCCTTTTCTGAATAACTAGTTTAACTAGTACATTGATATAGATATTGATTTGAAAGACTTTAGACCCGTTCCTATAAATGGGTTTCTTGATATTATAAATACGATACATCTATAGCCTTGGGCATAACACGTAAAAGCTAATATAAAAACAATTAGTATAAAAAACAATTTCAGAAAACCCAGTCGTCATTTTTTCTGTATGAGGCGTCGTCATAATTCTCCCGCCAAAATAGCAATCCCATGAATCTAAGCGTAGAAAAGGTTGTTTGACACGTGATGCTGCGCCCTCGAGGCTCTCTGGACGATATTTTTCAATGATTGGCCAAGATTGACTCCAAGCATCTGGCTGAGCAGCAATGTGTAGCTTTGATCTTCAGACCTAGGACAAGAAAATGTGTATAGAAAAAAAAAACATTATCGTGGTATTTACTTTTTTACATCATGATATTGTTATATTTTTGGGCACATTTTCCTTGGAGTAACCATGCAAGATCCACTACGGCACTAAGGTGATCATGGTGACACTAACGCTCATCAGGGTGACACTAACGCTCATCATGGTGATACTAACGCTCATCAGGATGACACTAAGGTCATCAGGGTGACACTAAGGTCATCATGGTGACACTAAGCTCATCAGGGTGACACTAAGCTCATCAGGGTGACACTAAGGTGGTCATCAGGTTGACACTGTCGCTCATCAGGGTGACACTACACTCATCAGGGTGACACTAAGCTCATCAGGGTGACACCATCGCTCATCAGGATGACACTAAGGTCATCAGGGTGACACTAAGGTCATCATGGTGACATTAAGGTCATCAGGGTGACACTAAGGTCATCAGGTTGACACTGTCGCTCATCAGGGTGACACTACACTCATCAGGGTGACACTAAGCTCATCAGGGTGACACTATCGCTCATCAGGATGACACTAAGGTCATCAGGGTGACACTAAGGTCATCAGGTTGACACTGTCGCTCATCAGGGTGACACTACACTCATCAGGGTGACACTAAGCTCATCAGGGTGACACTATCGCTCATCAGGGTGACACTACACTCATCAGGGTGACACTAAGCTCATCAGGGTGACACTATCGCTCATCAGGATGACACTAAGGTCACCAGGGTGACACTAAGGTCATCATGGTGACATTAAGGTCATCAGGGTGACACTAAGGTCATCAGGGTGAAACTAAGGTCATCAGGTTGACACTGTCGCTCATCAGGGTGACACTACACTCATCAGGGTGACACTGAGCTCATCAGGGTGACACTGTCGCTCATCAGGATGACACTAAGGTCATCAGGGTGACACTAATTTTGCACCAACATAAAAACCTTCACTTCCAAATTGTTGGCTTACTTTATGTTTGATCTTCTCTTCTTTGGTAGGCTGATGAGAAACTCTAGAGGAGCAACATGTTCATAAAGCCCTGACTCGCTTGTCTGGAGGTCGTCGACGATCAGAATTTTGGGCTGTGAAACACAAAACATGCTCAGTCGATAAAGTTACAAACAAATCAAATAGAGAATAAAATGTAATATATAAAAAATGAAGAACATGAAGGAAGAACATGTTAAAAAGTGCTACAAAACATGGGGGGAGGGAATAGGGGTATGTAAATCCACCGATCGGCAATATTTTCGGAGCAAATCCGTGGATCCGCAGAATTTTTTAGATCCGCATGGTTTGACAGATAAACAATAGCATCGATTGAAATTTATTTAAAATCCGAAATTCGACCGTCAAAGCAGTCAAAATCCGAAATCTGCGCCGAATTGTCAACAAATCTGTGATCCGCCGTACTTCCAAAATCCGCCAATCCGCTTAAATAATCTTCAAAATCCGAAATCCATGAGCATTTCGGGGCCGAATCGGCCGATCCGCAAACCTCCTTCCCCCTCCCTCCCCCCTCCCCCCCCCCCCAAACATGTTAAAAGCGCTAGGCAAGCGGGTCTAGCCAAATACACCATGTAACCACTCGATTCAGGGATGGAGTACAGTAGTCTGATAAGAGCCGCTCTTGTTTTCACACACGCCTCCCTTCAACTCTTACGAAGGGTATGCGTCACACCATGAGGTGTCTGTTAGTTGACTAGGAGTGAATATAGTCGCCAACAGCGCCCATCATAGCTGGACACAGCAATGTGAATAAAATTTGTGACAGTTAAAAGTCAACTGATTGTGACAGTTTTCCTCTAATACTTTGCAGCAGCATCTATGATACTTTTACAAGCAGCAAAGCATTTATCTGGTTCAAGCAATTCAGAGTGTGTTTCCAAGTAATGTTGGCCTACCCCATGACTGGCAAGATAAGAGTTGTATATGCACCCAAGATATATATTCGTTTGTGGGTAAGATGGTTCTCCCCTCCCTCCTATCCCTAGACTGGCAAGACAAGAGTTGTATATGCACCCCAAATATATATTCATTCATGAGGTAGATGAGTCCCCCCTCCATCTTGTACAGCGACTAGCAAGACAAGAGTTGTATATGCACCCAAGATATATATTTGTTCATAAGGTAGATGAGTCTCCCCCCCTCCTTTTCCGTGATTTGATTTGCAAGACAAGAGTTGTATATGCACCCCAAATATATATTCATTCATGAGGTAGATGAGTCCCCCCTCCATCTTGTACAGCGACTAGCAAGACAAGAGTTGTATATGCACCCAAGATATATATTTGTTCATAAGGTAGATGAGTCTCCCCCCCCCCTCCTTTTCCGTGATTTGATTTGCAAGACAAGAGTTGTATATGCACCCCAGATATATATTCATTCACGGGATAGATGATTCCCCACTCCTTCCTATCCAGTGACTGGCAAGATAAGAGTTGTATATGCATCCCAGATGTATATTCGTTCATAAGGCAGGGCTTCTGGAATTACGCGGAAAAAAACTCAAAATTACGCGGGATTCTTTGCTAAATTACGCGGAAAATTAATCATTATGCTCTAAATTACGCGAGATTTTGCAATACATGTTTCTTTAAAAAATCAAAATTTTGCAGGAATCTTTACTGAATTACGCGCTGAATTACACGGAATATCAACTGTTACGCCCAAACTACATTTTGTACCTAAGGAAAGCACGAAATAACTTGAAAAGGTTTATTTTATTGCGCGAAAATATCTTAGGCGAGTTTTCATTGGCTCCTAGCCACCAGCCAACTAAAAAAGGTATTTTATTATTAGTACTTCGCGGTTTAGCAGAAAAAGCCTAGTCATTTTATCTGTTTTGAATTCAGTTCGAGATATCGCACTCTTACGAAGAATCTCTCTCTTTTTTTATGAGAAATAGAGGTAAGAACCCTAAAAGAACACATCAGCTGTGCACTTAAATGTTTTGTCTTTCAAAATTTAGCCAAATTACGCGGGATTACGCGGAAATTTGTGGTTTACGCGGATTACGCGGAGAAAGCCAAATTACGCGCTTCCGCACAAGCGCGTAACTCCAGAAGCCCTGATAAGGTAGATGAGTCCCCCTCCATCTTATACCGTGACTAGCAAGACAAGAGTTGTATATGAACCCAAATATATATTTGTTCATGGGTAGATAAGTCTCCCGCCCTCCTATCCCGTGACTGGCAAGGCATAGGATATATACGCACCCCTGATATGTATTCGCTCATGAGGTTGATAAGCCATTGGGTGGAGACATCTGTATAAGGAGGGTTTTCATGGTCTACCAGACCCAAAACATTATCTTCCCCCATCTGAAAACATAAATTTTAAGATTTAAGGCCTAGGTATTACCAGCGATTGCGGGCACATTCATTATACAAAATGATACCCTCGTCTAGCATTTCCCGCCTAGTCTCCCAATCATTTTTGTTTGAGTCGTTGTTCATACCTGACAAGCAGCACCAACATAGTACACCATAACGACTTTCCGAGGCTTTCCAGATAGCGCCCTGAGCTTCTTGCGAAGAATTTCACAAATCTCCACCGATCTACGATCACAATGCGTGCTCACGTCTAGAGAAAATTTCAAACTCTTTCAAAACGCGTCATCAAAAAAAAGTTTATTTCTACTTTTGTTAATCGGTAGGGGATGTTGTTATGCCTTGTGCACACTAGTGAAATAACGACATAGGTATGCATACTGTTATGTTCGTATGTTCAAGTGCGAATGGTTCGACATAAAGACAAAAGCCAAAAAAAACCCAGGGACTTTCTTTTATGTCATTAATGTCCATATCGCTATGCCGGGCTTAGAAGAGTGAGTGCGCATTGTTCTGTCGTTATGTCACTTAGTGTTCACAAAGCTTTACAGAGTCTATGTTTATGTTGATCGTTAATCAACCCAAAGCACGACCTAAGCCATATGGGCTCGCTTACAATTCCATTCAAGTTTTCTAAGCGCACAAGATGTTTTCTCATAGCATGGACTAAGCCATGGTGGACTCACCATTCCATCCTAGTTTTTTTAACGCTACTTCCAGGTGGAGAGAGTCATGTGTCGCATTCTTGTATCGATTGTTTTTCCCATTGACGAAAATAATTGCATGCCATGAAGTGGTTTCTGTGGGTTTGGCGTTGAGGCCGACAATGTCTGTCTTGGAATCTGTGAAGGGCAAGTTGATTTAGTGTGGGTTCTTTCTATTGTAAAATGCATAGTTTGATAAAGGATGATAAAAACCTTTGCTAGATGGCACGAGGCAAAATGGTGCGAGTGATGGAACAAGAGAAAACTCCACTGACGTACACAGCTCTGGGACTTCTTTGATTTTCTTAAAGAGCTCAGAAAGTTCAATGTCTGGATTCTCACTTAAAATGTCTGCCATGGAACTCACGTAGGACCTGAAAAAAGATGTTCCCATCATGCAATCATCTCTTTGTACAATGTGCGTAAGAAAAAAAGAAACAGTTGAACAACGAGGGAAATGTGAGATTGAAACTGGAACTTTCAGTAGAAAATAAATCAATTATTTATCATGTAAAAAATTACTTAGTAGGGAAATAAATGATGACAATGACAATGAAAATTGTTGGAATTTTTTTGGGAAATTGGGGGAAACAGTTCCTGGCTTCCGGCATTCTACTTTGGGTCAACATGATTGAAAAAACTTGCAAACAAGATGATAGAAAAAACTTGCAAACAAGGCATGGATTTCTGGCTCACATCTGGTCCAGCGATGCTGCCACTTTTTTGAACACCATGTTGGGAGGTACTGTGAAGTAGTTTGTCAACATTATCTTTGTCTTGCGGTTAATCTAGCGTGGGTGAGATGATGCTGTTAACACAGGACTTAACTGTTTCTCACCTTCTATGTTCAGGGTCTCTAACAGAGCCGGGGTGACAAGGGAAAGCAATGACACCATTAGGAGGTGGTGGTATAGCTGAAAGACCAGGAAGAATTCCAGGGCAGCGGAATTTCCCCTCAATGTGATGGCTGCCATCTACTATCACAATCAGCAACTGTGGAATATAACACACAATGTAGTTTAACAAAGCTCATAACATATACAGCGGAACAAGCTGTAAGCCTGAGAGGGGAGGGGGGCCTCACTAGATAACAAACTGTTTACATTCAATTCTTATTTGTTTAACAATATATATACAGTACCTTATTACACTTAATTTTCGCGACATCAAAATGTTGCGATTTTGAGATGGTGATATTTCGCAACACTTTATTTTTGTGATTTTAGTATTTAAGTAAAAAACCAGATCACTTTTTATCTTTTGTGATTTCGCCATTTTGGGATAATAAAATCAAGCAAAACAAGTGGAACTAAAAGGTAATGTAATCATCAAATCTGAAACAATTTTCAACAAAAAGATGTGTGAGCCAAATTTAGTTTCATAAAAATCTATAAATACAAATCCACCTCAACCCCTTACCACACTATATGTTCATTAGATGACTAAATAGACAGAAGGTGTTTCCATAAAGCTTATTAAAAGGCCAATATTCCCCCAAAGGCTTCTTGTGTACTCACTTCATTTTTGTGCATCCTAATTTTCGCAACACTTTTAAAAAAGCAAAATTCGCGATATTGAAGTGACGTGAAAATTAAGTGTAAAAAGGTATATATATGTTTTTAAAAAGTACAAGCAAATTTAAAAATATCCCTCTACTCACCCCTGCAAACAGACTACACCTAGAAAGGGTATGGTGTATGACTTAATCCTTACCGGTGACATGTGGAGCTGCAGTATTAATTTGTTGATATTCAAAGATTGCTGAATGAGATCTGCCTGTGTGCAGTCTGGCTTGATGTCAGTTGGAAGAAGATAATTTTCTCCATTTAACTAGAATGACAAAGGTGAAAGTGAAAACATACACAATTCTTGGTTCATCAGTTTAATAAGTTCATTCCAATGTATAAAGTGATTTTCTTTTACCTGCACTGTGTGACCTGCCAGATAGACAAAGCAAACATCATGCCCACAATCTTTGACAAACTGGTTTACTTTAGAATTCAGTTTAGCTGATTTACAGTTCCTGATCCTGATATGATCTGAAAAGAAGCAATCACAAGTCAAGAGAACCGATAGATCATCTTACCATCTTATTATTTCATGATCAATCTAATTACACTAAAGGTGAGTCCATGGAGTCAACGCTCTCAGATAAACAGCAAGTGTCTCAGTCACAAAGATTTTTGTGCATATGAGAAGCATTAAATTATCAAATATGAGAAAAAGCTGAGCTTTGTAAACCTGCCTGTCCCATTTCTCTAATGAAACATTGAATGCCAGCTAATTATATGCACATATATTTTCTATGCAAAATACTTTCAACAAAAGAAACTTTTTAAATTACCTCCTTCCCAGTGTGAGAGGCAGTCTGACAATGAATTGATCCCCTTTCCAATATCAGTTAAACCAGATAACTTTTCATAGTTAAGACATTCAACCAACAAACAGCTCCTTTGGTAAACTGTAAAGTAAACAAAAATACTTAATAAGCAAAATCATTAATAAAAAATAGCTTTTCCTCCCTTTGATCTGTAGCAAACCTTTTAAATGTTTTTCAAAGCTTTTAATTCATTTTGGTTGTACCTTGCTTGTCACTAGCTTCTATTACAAATATAAATTTAAACTGATCTCAAATGTAAATTTATCACAGTGACCAAGTACCTGAAAAGACATCATTTTCATCTAGATTCATCTCCTCTGGAGTTTCACTTGTTATGTCTTCATCAGGGGGGTTAGAGTCCTCAGATGGAAAATATCTTACATCTGGTTCATCTGTTTTTTCAACTTCACTCTTACAAGACTCTTGGCGTGGGAATGCTAGGCTGCCTTTACTTTCAGTTCCTGTTTGTTCCTGTAACATGTTTCCATTTTCTGTGGCATACACGTAAGTAGATAATTACTAAAATATTGTGAAGGTTGACAGAAAGCTACAAGGCTTGAACTTGTACAAGGCCTGTAGTGAATGTATAAGTACAAAATTAGTTAGATTTATACAAAACAGCAAAGCTAAGCAGATAATAATATTAAGTATCCTGGATTTAGCGGAAATAATATAAGGTCTAGTAGGAAGGGGAAGTGTTGGGTATTATTTCTTGTATTTGATAGGAAATGGAAAATATCTGTTTTATTCCCACATTTGTCATAATACAACAAACTATAACAAAAAAATACCAGTGTGTTATCACTAATGCTGCATTCTGATTGGGTTACCTACTAGTAGTCTATAAGTCATAGCAGTGAATAGAGAAGGATTTGACAAAGCTCAACTGACTATACCAGACAAATTTTTTGGCTATACCAAATAGACCTACTAGTATGACCTGATTATTCCTTACTTCCCCCTTATGGTATCTGAGTCAATAACTAAGTCAGGCTCAATAAACCATTAATTACTTATTATCAAGGACAAATATTAGACAATTTTCATAAGATTGTACTAAATTTCTGACAAATTTAGTTCTAAGACACAATCTACTAAAATCATTAGATTCTTGGTGTAATTTGTATACCTTTAGTTCTTGCTCTCTGGACATCCTCATATCCCGGATGGCTTTCTATAGATTCAACCACATCATGCCTTTCGCATTCCTTCAATAAGTCAACTATGTCTTGAAGTTTGTAATTTTTGTGTACCATTTGGGCAAACAGACTGTCCATTTTTCCACTGTCATCCAATCTATCAACTTCCTCTGAGGTGAGGCCCATGTGTCCAGCCACTCCCCTCCAGTTATTTCCAAGTTCAGTTTTAATATTCAGGGTTTGCACAATGGTATCCCGCAAGGATGATGGGATATTCTTGAGTAATGTCTCTGTTGGGAAAAAATAATGAGAATAAGCATACTATTAGCTGGGGCATATCCAGCGGGGGGGGGGGGGGGGGGGGGGGGTCGCGAGCATCTAGGCCCCCAGGGGCAGATCCAGGAGTGCCAAAAAGGGGAGTGGGGGGGGGGGGGGCGAAGCAAGGGTTACAAGAAAAGGGGGCCTGTTATTCTGTACAGTTCTTCATATATCTTGTTACTTTTAAGGCCAAATATCTGAAAAAAGGGGGCACTCTCGGCCCACCCCTAGATCCGCCCCTGGCCCCACCCTGTTCAGGTGAACTATTACAATGGAAATAACCACTAAAAGACTGAATTGACTAGTTGATTAGTTAAGGAGGTGGCCAAGTAACAACCATTTTGTGTTTTTAGATGTAAAAAGTTTGGATCTATATGGGTCTAGTGACCTATTATTCATTGGAGCTCAGTAATGGTTTATGATGTAAAAAATCCATTTTCAAACAATTCCAAGGCCAGGAAATAACTGGTGGGCCTTGCCATACATTTCTCATGAAATAGAAATCAATTTCCGGGGACTAGAAAGACATAAATAAACAAAGAAAATCCAGAGACTTTGTGCAAATCACCTAAACAGGCCTTGCTTATCTTACATTGAATACTCAGCAAAATTTTGTGTTGTGTCCCAGGCCCCTAGTAATTGGCACAAGCTATGTTGTGGTACCACTGCATTACTTGTAGTTTTTAAGTTTAACAATGCAATTTCCAAATTCAACAATGCACTAATTCTTGGAAAAAGCATTTGGGAAAGCACTGGAAAAATTAACAATGAAATCAAATAAAATAAGAGATAGACTTATAAAAATGACTCCTTTTAGACATCTCTATTACAATGTTTGATGATGTACCGCATGCTTGGCACATGAGAAATGATTGGAGGATGAACTAAAGTTGAGGGTTTACCTTTACTGAAAGGACATCTTTGCCTTTGTGAAATAGGTGGAGGGACTTCAGGGTATTCAGCCTCATCAGCTCTGTTAGGTGGGGTTGTCTCTGCTCTGGAAGAGGAAGCCTCACTAACACTTGAAGGACCCCGAGAAATAACCTCTCTCCCTAAAAATGTTAATTTAAAACATATATATGTACTTCTACTCCTCACTACATTGAGCTAAAGATAGCACTCAACTTCACAATACCTTATTTAGATCATCAACAATTTTACCTGGATGAACTGAGTCGTTCATTGCTGATATATATACTTTTATATAAAAAAGCAAATAGTTCAAAAATCTTCTAGACCTCCGCATAGACATCTGCATACTCTAAATGAGCTATATACAAAAACAATATATGAATAGCATCAAGAGTGATGCGCACACTCATGTATATCCTTAAACAACCTTTGACGTCTATCGGCTAATCATAACTATTTCAAAGGTTGACACCAAATTGAGGTTTAGTTATTACATATGGGGCCATTATGTGGAAAGACCCCCTTGAAGGATCCAATCCTTAGAAAAACAGTATTTTTTTCTGTCTTAGAATTTTCACCCATAATAGAAAAAGGGCAAAAAGCTTCTCAAAAATTGTGGCAAGCTCCTTTGAAGAGCTAGGCATCTGATTGGCCACAGTACATAACGTTGTCACAGAGAAATAGTTCATACGACATAGGCGTAGCCAGGATTTTTTAACAGGAGGGGGCTCAAAAGGGACTTTCAAGGCATTTTCTCCTGTATTTTAGATAATGTCTTTTACATTTACTGTATTTTTGGCTGCTTAAAGGGGGGTCCCGTTCCCCTAGGCCACACCCCTGTACGAGCCCTGCAAACAGCTATGACAACCTTGTTTCCCAGGGGCTTTCCTTTTTGCAGTAAAATTTCTGAGCTTCCAATAAGTGGAATCCACCAACAAACACATGAATTATCAAATAAAATAGAAATATTGAAGAATGAATGAATGAATGAATGAATGAATGAATGAATGAATGAATATATGCGCTTAGTCCCTTTCCTTTTACCTGTGTGACCTTGCAGTCCATCATCTAGCCTTGATTCTATAAGCTGTGCCAAATCTTTGTGACCTATTTTAGGGTTCCTTAGTGTCGTCAGGAAACTATTAAATGCATTTTTCCCCCGCTTCATTAGTTTCAAAACTAGTTCTTCGGAAGCTCTGATAGGCCCAGATTGAGTTTGGCTGGACCTGATTTCCGAACAATCACTCTCGGTGAAAATGTTTGACATGAACCCTGTGATCATGTAAGGATCTTGAATGCCATGGCTTAACTCAGGGATGAGGCTTCTTAGGACGTTTTTGTGTCTTTCATCCATTCCTGGGCCTTTGCAACTCCACACCGCCTACGCGACTAAACACAGAGCAGTGTGCCCCCAATGTATATACTACAGATGATATTTTTAGAATTGTCACTTAAGATAACCACCAACAGGGACTTTCCCTAAGATAGTCTCTGACATTAGCACATGATAAAAAACTTCCGCTTTTCATCATCCTCGATTTCGTGGAATTCTGTATAAGAAGGTTTGCATAATCTGATAATGCATTGCATTGCGGTAGTCGAACTCACTCCCTTTGGCCGTTAGGGAAACAAGTACCAGGCTGTTTTTTTTAGGAAAGACCTTGTAAGTCTCTGAGATGTGCTATCCCCATCATATCATATCCCCCTTTCTCAACCCCAATAAAAATGCTGGTTAATCAGTTAATGTAATACAAAAAAGGAATCGATCTTCGACAAGTATTGTTTTCAGGACAAGTGTAACAAGTATAAAAAGTTAAATGGACCGAGAAAGCAAACAGATAGGCCGAAAATAATTAATAAAAGTCAGACTGAGTGATTTATTTGTGGCAATTCAACTTGGCTATAATTCTGACGAAAACAAAATAAATACAAAGGAAGTGGCAGGCAGACTTGGGTTTCCTGTTGATTGACATATATACCTTGACATGTGCCCGAGGCTAAGAGCGACGGGTTCGATTTCTCTGGTGTATAATTACTTCGGGAAGCAATTTCCCACGGACGTAAATTGTGGTCGAGTCTGCGGACTTCCAGCGGTCATACCCAACCTCTCAGAGTCGGAAACATCTTCGGAGACGAGGGTCATCCGATCTTTCTCATCGTCTATAATTTGCGTCATGACATATAAAGCAACAAACATTAACTAAAATAAGTTGCAAAGGACCTAAAAACTTGATATTTTTATAATCTGTCACGCACCTCTTTTGCTTCACAACTCGAACACAAATGTCGGACCGCCATCTTGGATTTCTCCGACAATCTCGCAATTTACGAAGATGCTGATCGTAAGTTTCCGACTGAAAGAGGTTGGGCATGACCGCTGGAAGTCCGCAGACTCGACCACAATTTACGTCCGTGGGAATTGCTCCCCAAATACTTCCCCGCGGTTGAAGCTTGATTTTAATCCACTTTTATGTTTTTTTTCGCGCTTAAGGCACGTACAAGTAAGCTATATCTATTCTTAGGTCCTTCAAATCATTGTCATCAATTCTTGTTTGGAATTTATGTGGATAAACATGCTAAATTCGCCATGAGTTTGCGGGGTGTTTTGCGCGAAATCGTACACTGGCAAGCCCAAGAGGAAGAAAAAGAAATTGTTTCTTACTTTGACAAGAAATGAATTATTGAGAAAAGAGCTCCAAAACTCCAAGAACAGGGGATAAGGGTGTTTGGTTTGCGATTTTGCTTCTTTATGGCGCTCGTAGAGGAAAACGAAGTGGAAGCTTTGTATCCCTTCTCCTACACTGCCGGCGATGGCAGAAAGATTGCTTTCGACACCGGGGAAAGATTTGCGCTCTTAAACAAATCAAACAACGACTGGTGGCAGGTCAAACGAAATGGCGAGAAACCTATGTACGTCCCCGCTAACTATGTACGCGAAGTTGTTGAAGATGCCGAAGAGAATGCAGAATATTCAGATACAGATGAAGTCTCGAACGAACTTTGTAATGACAAACTTGTTGAGCGAACTGCGTCGAGAGAGTCTAGTGATTTCGTAAACAATTCCAATTCTCACCATATATACGTCAACATAAATACAAATGAACTGGATAATGATCAACAAAATGTGGTCAAGACGAAAACATTGCCCGCGGGAGTACGATCTTTAGCGAGGACACTTGAAAACGTGAGTATTTTTTTAATAACTCCACTAGCTAACTTGAAATTCCAGCCATCCTTATCATAAATTTATACCTGTTAACAAATTCCGTTGATAATTGTACTATCTTTTATACTTCCTGTTGTTTTAAATCCGTGTTTGCTAACTCAATAATCATCAAGGTTTTCACAAGGTAAGACTTAGATTTGATTTATGTGATGGTTGTCAAATAAGTTATTTTGATCCACAATATCTATTAGAAAGATTCAGCAGTATCATTCTATGCAATTCAGATACAATACCATATAAGTTTTATAATACCACATAATTATTCAGCTGATATCCTCTCAAATCATTTGATCTTTTCAATATCTATACATTATGTTGTTCTCAAACGTAACTTTGTTATTTAACATGGACACACTGTTCAAATAACATGATATAAAAATTTTATAAAAATTGTAACTCAACACAACTGAGCATTTTTTTTTGTTACCGTAATTGCAGCTTTAATGGAAAAGACCAACAGGTCATGGTTGTCTTGTTGTATTTTGTTGTTGCTCAATTCTGATGCCCACGGCAGTCTTCCCTGGTTGCTGGAGGAACTGTTAATGCTAAATTAAACAAACCTGTTATACTGAGAGTGACTTCAGTTATTTATTTACATTCTTTTTTTATAACTGTAGCTCATTTGTACAGTATGTTACCATGCTTTTCATGAGTTTTCTGTTGGTGATGGTTTACTTAAGAATTGTGGAAAGGGTCAGAAGCCCATACTAACACATTTTTTTCTTTGATCCCGAATTGACTGAATTGCAGAACGATCACCCCAAAGTACTGTCGCCCCATAATAGTTGAGTATGATCGCGGTAGCAGAATACCACTGTTATCGGGCAGGCTTTCAGCAGTAAATAATACGAATAAATATCGTAGAGAAATAATTATCATGCTAAAAGAGAGATGAAATGGTGTTCTTCATACAGTAGAGTTTTCTTTCTTTCTTTTTTTTAGGTACAAATTTATTTTTCCATAATGACTCCGAAGTCTGCAAGAAGTCAGTTTATATCACTGAACGAAAAAAAATTTCAACTACAAAAAACTGGTCTCGATTTTATTATGGTCTCTACCATCTCTACGCTTGTGGTATTATCAGAACCATGCTGAGTACATGGTTCTATCTGAGTGGGGCGATCGTTCTCAGTGTGATTGGGGCAACGGTACCTTGGGGCAATCGTTCCTGGGCACCAGTTTGATGCCTGTCATGTGCTGATTGATATGGGGTTAAGCTGGCTTCATTCGACAACCCCTGGCCTTTTTTTCTTGATATATTGAAACAATTGTAGTGTTTCATCCTTAGCTTGACCCATTGGAAACTTAAAAGTTCTGCATACAACTGAGGCTTCAAAAAATGCAGAATAAGAAAAGTTGAACTATAATCAATCGCCTAGCAGGGGACAATTCCAATATATGCATAGTAGCAGACTTGATGTAACCTTGTGCAAGCTCACTATGAAGAAATGCTAAAAGAATGCAGAATTCTGTACAATCTCTGTCAATTCCTTGAATTCCGGTCTGATACTCCCTATTCAGAACACTAATACATTGCCGACAAAATGCACACCTCCAATGTTTTGGCCTTTGCAGGGAAATTTTCCTTGACTATTCTCATGTTTTTATGACTGCTAGGACAAAGGGTACAAATTTTAGTGACACTTTACAAAAAGTTGCCTTTAAATTTCAAGAGTTGCATTTTATATTTTTTACTATTGCTTTCTGAATGAGCTTATTTGATATTTTCTGTTGTGTCATAGGTAGTAGCATTGTTGAATTTCAGTATGTTTCCTCAAGTTGTGTAATTTTTGGAAAATATTAGACAACTACTAGTTAGGATGTGAGCCACTATTTTCTGTTTGCCTTTAGCCTGTCATTGGCATGCATTGATGCATTGGTTTTCTACATTTATTTTTTATTACAAACATGTTTAAGAATAAGTCCCTAAGTTGTGGTTTCTTTGTGTTTCAGAGCGGTGTCCCTCTCCGAGGTAGCATTTCATATCCAAGTAATAAGGTTCAAGAGAGACCAAAATCTCAGTCCCTTCCTGTTGGCTGGGTACTAACAAAAGATGAAGATACTGGCCGACCATATTATTATAATCCAAAGACCAATGAGACAAGCTGGAAGCCTCCCAGATCAAGTCGTTCATGTAGTTCTCCTGCTACGCCCAGGGTAAGTATTAATATCTATATAATTATATAATTAGTGCAACCATTGGCACTATTGGTGAATTACTATGCTCTTTAAAGGAGTCTACTAAGCCTCCCCATAACACAGAATGAGGATTTTCAAGACTTGTTACTGATTGAAGGTCCGCCCTCCCCTTCATCCACTAACTACTACTTTTTGATACAGGCACCACTGATATTGTGGTATTGCATATTGCAATATTGCATGTTATGTGTTGGTATTGCATGTTGCATATTGCAGTATTGCATGTTGTGGTATTGCGTGTGGCATATACAGTGTTGCGTTACAGTATTGCATGTTGAGGTAATTGCATGTTATGTTATGGTATTCAATGTTAGGGGATTGCATGTTATATTGCAGTATTGTATGTGGTGGTATTGATGTTATGTTGTGGTATTGGATGCTACATTATTGCATGTTGCATATTTGCATGTCTCGGTATTGCATGTCTCGGTATATAAGAGTTAATTACCGAGAGCCAAGCCTGCGGCCTCGGGATGTATATCGCTTATTGCCGAAGGCTCGAGGTAATTAACTGACTTATTACAGATTGACAAAGGTTTCCACGCAAAAATGTTTTACAGAATCTTAATCTTTGAAATTGATCCCTGATTGAACAAAGACTGGTGTGAAAGATTCAAACGCCATTAGCATATATATCGAAAAGTTATTTCTTCTGCAATTTTTAGGGCAATCAAAAAGGAAAACTATTAACAATCAACCACATCGGTATGTGCTAAATAGTCACAAAAACTATATCATCCTTGAAAACAAATGCCTTGGTATCTTAATTGTAACAAATACAAAGAAGAGTATTCCCTTTGCGGCCAGTTTGACATTTCACAATGTTATATACAATTATCTATAATAGGGGGTCTATAGTTGTTCTTTATTTGTAGGAAATAACAATCATGCAATAAGCAAGTGCTTTCTTTTACAAAAGGAGCGTTTGAATGAGATTTGTTGCACCCTTTAATTTGTATAACGCTCATATTTTTCTGAGATGGAGAGCGATGAAGACATGTCCGAACTGACAGAGAATATGTTTTCCCAAACCGAACAGTTTTTCTGGATTTTGATCTTGTCAGAACAACAAGCCGTTATATTACAATTCTAAGTCAAGAAGAAGTTAAAAGAGAAAAAACGACAGGATTCCGGAGAACACGAAAAGGTGCTGTTCGTACCTGGCAAGAGTGGGCAGAAGAGAGGAATTAGAACCAGAGCTGTGGCAGTATCGCATAGTTTCGATAGTATCAAAGGTGTTCGATTGTAGGGTTGATGAAGTAATGATATAGGATGTTTGTAAGGTTGATAAAGTCATAAAGAGCGAGGGCGAAAGTGGCAATAAACCCCTAAAACGAACTGCAGATGTAAGAAATTAATATTTCAAGTTTGTCATGTTTATAGTAGAATAGATTTTGAAATATTGTAAAGTTAAGTGCCATATGGTTGGCTTTTGATATTCAGCATGGAAGAGTGCAGGTAGTGTATTGATTTAATTGCTCATTATAAATGCAAGGGATGTATATGAGCTTCCCCGGGATGTATCTATATACATCCCTTGCATTTATAATGAGCTATTCAATTCATTTCATCAGCCTCGCTCTTCCCTGCTGAATATCAAAACCCTCCCCGGGCTCTTAGCTACTTCCATATTAATGAGGTTTGTGAAATAAAGCCCTACAGAAAACAATGGAAACCGTGTCAATCATGTAATAATGCATGTTACGGTACTGCATGTTCCAATATTGCATGTTACAGTATTGTATTTTGCAGATTGCATGTTGCAGTATTGTATTTTGCAGTATTGCATGTTGCAGTATTGTATTTTGCAGTATTGCATGTTGCAGTATTGTATTTTGCAGATTGCATGTTGCAGTATTGTATTTTGCAGTATTGCATGTTGCAGTATTGTATTTTGCAGATTGCATGTTGCAGTTTGCATGTTGCAGTATTGTATTTTGCAGTATTGCATGTTGCAGTATTGTATTTTGCAGTATTGCATGTTGCAGTATTGCATGTTGCAGTATTGTATTTTGCAGTTTGCATGTTGCAGTATTGTATTTTGCAGATTGCATGTTGCAGTATATTGTATTTTGCACAATGCATGTTACAGTACTGCATGTTCCAATATTGCATGTTGCAGTATTGTATTTTGCAGTTTGCATGTTACAGTACTGCATGTTCCAATATTGCATGTTGCAGTATTGTATTTTGCAGTTTGCATGTTGCAGAATTGTATTTTGCAGATTGCATGTTGCAGTATATTGTATTTTGCACAATGCATGTTACAGTACTGCATGTTCCAATATTGCATATTGCAGTATTGTATTTTGCAGTTTGCATGTTACAGTACTGCATGTTCCAATATTGCATGTTGCAGTATTGTATTTTGCAGTTTGCATGTTGCAGAATTGTATTTTGCAGATTGCATGTTACAGTACTGCATGTTCCAATATTGCATGTTGCAGTATTGTATTTTGCAGTTTGCATGTTGCAGTATTGTATTTTGCAGTATTGCATGTTGCAGTATTGTATTTTGCAGATTGCATGTAGCAGTATATTGTATTTTGCACAATGCATGTTACAGTACTGCATGTTCCAACATTGCATGTTGCAGTATTGTATTTTGCAGTTTGCATGTTGCAGAATTGTATTTTGCAGATTGCATATTGCAGTATTGTATTTTGCAGTTTGCATGTTACAGTACTGCATGTTCCAATATTGCATGTTGCAGTATTGTATTTTGCAGTTTGCATGTTGCAGTATTGTATTTTGCAGTATTGCATGTTGCAGTATTGTATTTTGCAGTATTGCATGATGCAGTATTGTATTTTGCAGTTTGCATGATGCAGTATTGTATTTTGCAGTTTGCATGTTGCAGTATTGTATTTTGCAGTTTGCATGTTGCAGTATTGTATTTTTCAGTATTGCATGTTGTGGGATTGCTCCTTGCTTTTTTGTATCTTGCAGTATTGCATGTTAAGGTATTGCATGTTGTGGCATCCCATGGTGATATAACAATGTTATGAGTTATGCAACATTGGGTTTTTGTATGGTGCAAGATGTTGTGTATGAATGTCTATTTTCTCCTTTAGAGAGAAACTACCCCATTGGGTTGGCGAGTTGAGCGTGACCCTGAAACAGATGAGCCTGTTTATATAAATGAGGAGAATAATGAGGAGTGGAGTTCTTCTGCTGATGAGAAAGGAAAAATTTATTATTATAAATTGGATGGCAGTGAGACAGCCTGGGACCTACCGGAGGTATGTGAATCAAAACAAACAAATTGTGTCTAATTATTTGGAATGTTGTCTAAAATCTAGAAATCCTCTACACGTATACCAAGATACTTCAAATTATGATAGTTTCCTCAAACACTGACCTACATATTACATTTTTATAAGCATGCCCAATCTTTTGTCATTGAAATTCAATTATACAAGCTAGAAAAATATTAGAGGGAGTTTACTCACAACAACTAAAGAACAACACAACTATTTCCAATAGCAAATGAAAAACATATTTGGCTGATTTCTGGGGGCTTGCATAGTGGGTCACGCACAGTTTGGCCACCATGACAGTTGGTGAAGAAAAGTAATGAGAACTCCCATGACAGTCTGCTTAGCAGCCGCTCTTATTGTCATGCATGCCTTCCCCACATGCAGCTCCAGTAAACCTTCTAGTTGGTCTACAATCTCTATGCTCTGGTGGGCTCATTGCATTTACAAATGAAAACCGCCAAACAATGGGAAAGGAATGTGGTTTGGTTTACAGCAGCCGCTTGTGGGGAGGGTGTGCATGACACTAAAAGCAGATGCTAAGCAGACTACATGACAGTTAGCCCATCAGATGATGGAATCCTCCCAGCTATGCTAATTGGGTTAACTTTTTCTTCAAACTCTGTATTGTTTGCGTAAGTAGTATGCATCACGCTATATGGTAATACCTTCCCTTCTGAGTTTGATAATTATTGTATATGTGTTTTTTGTTTGCAGTTTGTATTCCACTGTTTAACTGCATATTCTTTACATAAAATGATGGTTACATTTTTTTTTACTTTAATATACTGTAATGGTTATAATTTTTCTCAACAAGAAGTTGTTGGTTATTATTATTATTTTTTAAACTATGACAGCATTGCTTTAGGAGTTTGTGTTGACTCCTTTACAAGCAACTTTTATTTTAAACTACTAAATGGGAGTATGCTATCCCCTTTGATGCCAGTCATTGACTAATGCGAGCAAACAGGTCAGAAAAAAACATAATGTGGTCAATCAAATTTATATGCAGATTTCTTTGCGAATAACACTGCTGACTGTGGTAGAGCTAAGCTAAGCTAATACCCTGACAAATTTGGCTAGTATTTGATAAGCTATGGAGCCATTCAGCTATTCCTCTGTCTTTTTATTCGTCCATGTTGACTTGATCTCTGATCACATGCCTAACCCTTGACAGTAACCATACTGTTTTCCCTGCTGTGTGATCTCTGATCACTTGCCTAAGCCCACTGAATATCCATTAATGGTGTTGATTAACAGTACTCCAGCTTTTACGAATTCTACATTTTCCATTCTCCTCAGCACCTTCTTTCCTATGAGGACTAGAAGGTGACCATGACATTCCTATCACTCACTGTCACTCACCACATACATGTACTGTACCCCACATTCTCCATCAGGTCCAACACCGCCAGTCCTTTGAGGCCCTAGATGTGACCTACCGCAGATCAAGATCACCCCAACTTGCACAGCGAATGTCAAAGACACGTTCTTTGTTGCCTAGAAACTCTAAGGCTTCTGATTTCGATCTTTTTGTGCCTCCACCACCTGTTCTTGACCCCTTGGTGAGTCCACCTTTCCTCCATGCTTGTCATTGCCTAACTACACGTATTCTATTCATACTTAATTTCAAAGTACACCTTGGAGTATGAATGTTAATCAAGGATTATCCAAGGATTGTTTCTTACATGTATCACAATGTTTCCTTAATCACTTAGGTTGCATTTCCATTGAAAAAAGAAAAATGTAAAAATTATGATAATGTTAGACAAGTTCAAAAGTTGTAAGTATCCATTTGAATGGAGTATCCTTGTGTCTCCTAACGTGGCATTCGAGAAAACAGAATGGCACAGAGAGACATCAATATCATATGATATGGCCTGTATTAGATGGAGTTTCTTCTATGCCCAGCCTTGTGCTGACATTGGGACTGCATTTTTGCAGTGTATCATTACATAGGTGATAGATTTGTTAGGTGCATTACACACATATACAGTATTTTAAGGTTAGGGGCTGCAACTTGGCAAAGTATTTATCACTTTTAATTCAACCTACTTTTCACGTCACTCATTTGTGATGTTGTGTTATTGTAGATGCAGACTACTTTAATTCTATGGGATAGATGGTCTTCAATCACATGCAAGCAATGCCATATAGATAGAATATAAAAAAATAAAAATGTCAAAATATCAATGTCAAAGTATCAACCATGATTTCTGATGAATTGTTAAACAAAAAGCATAAACATTTCTCACCAAAGAAGATACAAATACCATCCAACTAAAAACACAGACAAGCAAATACAGCTCCAGTCACAAAAAGAATCCTTTATCACCCTCTGTCAAGTCCCATTTTACAGCTATCAACTAGTTTTATTGCTCTGTATGAAGATTTAATGTCAGCATTGAATCATGGGTGTAGGAGATAAAAAGAGACTGCAGCTGGGTTGCCCCCTATGACACTCTCCTTGCTGTAAAAAAAAGCTGTTGCGAGTGGCATAGTCCCTTAAACGTGACTGAGAAGTGACTGCTGTGCATTTTTGGAAAGTTGAATACATACATCCTGGGTCAGTGGTATTTGAGCTTGACTTTCACCCTTTTTTCTTTCAATTTTGCTCACATGCTGTATAGAATCTTTGTATTTTTTATTTATTCACACCATATGTATATTATACTCAAACCAAACTCTATAAGGTAATACAGCTCATTGCATAATTTGAAGTAGACTCTGTAACCACCAATCTTTTTATAAAGGATATTTTACATGGCCGTATACACCTTCTTGAGCCCAAACACAACCATACCAAATAATTTCCAGTGTTATTAATTGATTACAATTAAACACCAGCCCTGTTCTTTAAATCATCCCAATGCTAAAAACATATCATGCTTTCTTCCTTTCTCCATAGCTAGTCTGTTTGATTTTTAATTTTTTGCTTGTTTGGTCTCCAGCAGACTGGATTTTTTCGCTCTGGATCTATGGAAAGTGGAACATCTACAGAGGAGACCTGGCCACCACCTCCACCTCCAACAGAGTTTGATAACATTGTAAGTTTGCTATACAATGTTGTATGTAACTGGCCAACACTTTAATATCCAACAGGATTTGAAGATATTGTAAGTTTTCCAAACGACCACCACCTTTTCACTATTCACCAGAGTTTGTTATTGTTAGTTGGTTTTCTACTGGTACTAGACATAAATATTGTGTTCATTGCAAGCTATCTTTTACTAAGAATTATTTTTATGTACCATGTTCTCAGTCCCAGGCTGTTCAGAAGCAAGGTCCCCTCAACCGCAAGAAGATAGCAGACAGCGGGAACAAGAAAATTAAGTATGTAATAGTAAACAATCAAACAAACCAACACAGTAGGATTGGTGGGGCTTGTGTGTGTTTCAATTTACTTGACTTTGAAGGGACCCGAAAAATGGTGTGGTTGCCTAATGTCTCGAGTCATTAGGCAACCGTGATGAGTTCGATTAGGCAACCAGTTGGATCGGTTGCATAGTGTACAGTTGCCAAACGAGTTGCCTAACCTCTGGATAACTGGGAGGAGGGGGGGTATTGTGTTGACCTGCTGAAAACCCCACATTTATTTCTTTTCGCATATATATAATGAATTATATTTTTATCTTTTTTTATGACAGTGGGCCACTTATCTTATCACTGATCTTATAGTATACTGTCATTTATATCTTAATGCATTTAAATGATCTTTCAGTTTCTCAAGTCATTAAACTAGCTCTGTCCCATCTCTATGAACAGGCGACCATCGTGGAACAACACGTTTGTGGCTTTGTTCAATTCTAACATAGTCTTCTATCGTGATCATAAGTCTGCATCTCAGGTAAGTAACCAATTAAGTGGAAAAATAATAGGTACTTGTAAGTTATAGAGAAATCTTTGTCCATTGCGTGTCTGTATATTTGCACAAAAAGAACTCTTTCAGGTTTCTTTCTAGAAAAGAAACGGGCTAGAGTTTTGAGACAGCTAATACTAGAGGATAGTCGTCAGTGTGTGATTATTGTACCTCTTTCCCAGGAAACAAGTTGACACCGAAAGACACCAATCATGCTCCTACTTGTTTTGTAGTTATCAGCTTTGTCATTGATTTGAGCAGTGACCTCTGTTGAAAGTAACTTAATATGCCCCTAGATAAGAAATAAAATGAAAATGAATGAACTAAAAAGAAAGAAGGAAATTAACTGATATACTTCCTTGTATATAAAGAAACCTGGGCTCCCACATGGAAAACCTGAGAGTAGCTGTGAACTAAGAGGTGGTAACCTTGAATGGGTGACATCCTCATCAACACGCAAGAAGAATGCCTTCCAGGTCAGTATTGAATGGCTAAACATGAAGCGCAATGCAATGAAAAGTCTTGGAAGTTCTATCCTCTAAAAGTCAAGGTTTTTCTCAATTTGGCAAAGCTGTTTGGGGTAAGCCTCAGATATTTATTTTATTTGCTTAGGGAGCAGACATTTTTTTTACATATCTTCCGCAATTGATGCTCTTCTAAGGGGGCTGCTGACCCCTGCCCCTGTGTTAGATAGGACCCTGGCTGCATCCCCCATCCCACGAACTTAGAACTTTTGTTTCATTTTAAGCTCTCTTTGTTGCTCTGTATGTTTTCTAGATCAGTACTGTGTCAGGGCTCCAGTTCCTGTTGCAGTCCGATAACCAGACTTTGGCAAACGAGTGGTTCAGTGCCATTGCAAACACGATAACAAGACTGGTGAGTGAAACTTGACTTCCTTATTCTCTGTCTTTCGTTTCTAACGGTCTCATCTGTTTTTTTGGGTTCCCTGTGTATCCTGTGGCTTGTCTGTTTTGTGAGTTTCCTGTGTAACCTGTATCTTGTCGGTTCCCTGTGTGCTGTTTCCAGTTGCAAAAGTATATACACTCTTTTTTTTATATAAGAACGTCTAATTTTCAGTTGAGGCTGGGCCTTTCTTATTTTTGGGACATTTTAAGGCTGAATATGTTCTTAACGATGTTCTTAAATTTTATTGTATATAAAGAATATAATACCCAATGAATTATTAGGAAGAGAATTACACTAACAAACATTAGACATCATTTTGGAGTAAAGTTATCCTATAGCCCGTGCCCTGTGTTTCCTGTGTGGGTTACCTGGTGTCTTGTAGGTTTCGTGGGTTCCCTGTGTTACCTGTGTTTCGTCTGTTTATTGGTTTCCTGTGTCTTGTTTGTGTCGTGGGTTACCTGTGTTACCTAGTGTCTCGTCTTTTTTTTTCGTAATGAGCCCTTTTTGGGTTTCCTGTGCTACCTGGTGTCTCGTCTGTCATTCATGGGTTTCCTGTGCTATATGTCATCAAGTCCCTGTCATGGGTTTCCTGTGCTACCTGGTGTCTCGTCTGTGTCATGGGTTTCCTGTGCTATGTGTCATCAAGTCCCTGTCATGGGTTTCCTGTGCTATGTGTCATCAAGTCCCTGTCATGGGTGTCCTGTGCTACCTGGTGTCTCGTCTGTGTCATGGGTTTCCTGTGCTATGTGTCATCAAGTCCCTGTCATGGGTTTCCTGTGCTATGTGTCATCAAGCCCCTGTCATGGGTTTCCTGTGCTATATGTCATCAAGCCTCTGTCATGGGTTTCCTGTGCTACGTGTCATCAAGCCCCTGTCATGGGTTTCCTGTGCTATTTGTCATCAAGTCCCTCAGTGGGGTGCTCAAGCTGGCATGGGCATATCATCCTTGCATCTTAGTTGACCCTAGCCCTGTCCCTGCTATCTCTGCTCGGTGCTTCCTAGCATGCAGTCGACCTTAGAGCGCAGCAGTTTTTTTCGGCGTAGCGTCAGACTGCTATTTCGCCGTTGCGCGCCACTCCCTGCCGCCATGCTACCGGTCTCACGAGGTTTTCGCAGCCTAGATTGCGATAAAGTAGGTGTATGAGGGATATACCGTGCTCAACATACAAATGGTTCGTTCAGCCGTCCCTCTCATACGGAAACCTCGACTCTATTGCCGTTATAGCCAGGAACGAGAGTCAGTTCGCCTGAGAGGGGTCGCGAATATTGATTGGGCTTGGCATTGGCTTGATCCGTAATTTGATTATCGACCGGAACTGAAACATTTATGTTTTTGCCGGAAGCGATCAGCTTTTTTGACATCTTCCCACAGAGTGTGACTTTTGGTCGAGGGTCAAGCGCGAGAGTACGTCGTCGAGGGTAACTGGTCAGGGGCCAGAAAATATCGAAGTCTTCTTCGGGCACAGAAAATAAGAAATTATCCAAGTTTGATTCACTATAGCGGTTAATAGGCTTGAACACACTGAAATGCTTATATTTCCCCAAGAATCTCGAGTGTTTGACGTTTATCTATGACGTTTTATTGCGATTCCCTATGGTCGTGCTTTATATTGCTTATAAAGTCGTTTAATTTAGGTATTTTAATACCTAAAGTTTAAGAATCCTTGTGATATGTTCCCAAGTCTCAGTTGGTAAGTTGTTTACTTCATCCCCAGAACGAGGAAGACTCTTCTGTGGTCGGCTCAGTGCAAGAGAAAGGTAACTATGATATGTTTAAAGGTTTTCACTCTTGTGTTTTCGTTGTGTTATTTGCATGCTTAGAAAAAAAAAATTTTGATTAAGGATAAAAAACGTTTAGCATAAACAAGTTTCCTTGGATAAAGGCATGCTTTTCTTGAATAAAGTTAAGAGTTAAAAGCTGTTTTATAAAAAAGAACGCATTTTCTTTTTATTGGGATGCAATAGACAATGCCACGTTAATTTAGTTTGAGTGTTTCTCGGCTTCCCTCGCCTCTTTATATTTCCTGGTCACTCAGTCATCCCTTGTCTCTTATCATTTCCTAGTCGTTCTGTTCTCGGCATCCCTCGCCCATTTCCTGGTCACTTAGTTCTCGGCTTCCCTCGCCACTTTATATTTACTGGTCACTCATTTCTTGGCATCCCTTGCCTCATCATTTCCTAGTCGTTCTGTTCTCGGCATCCTTCGCCCATTTCCTGGTCACTTTGTTCTCGGCTTCCATCGCCTTTTGATATTTCCTGGTCACTCAGTCATCCCTCGCCTCTTATCATTTCCTAGTCGTTCTGTTCTCGGCATCCCTCGCCCATTTCCTGGTCACTTAGTTCTCGGCTTCCCTCGCCTCTTTATATTTTCTGGTCACTTATTTCTTGGCATCCCTTGCCTCTTATCATTTCCTAGTCGTTCTGTTCTCGGCATCCTTCGCCCATTTCCTGGTCACTTTGTTCTCGGCTTCCATCGCCTTTTGATATTTCCTGGTCACTCAGTCATCCCTCGCCTCTTATCATTTCCTAGTCGTTCTGTTCTCGGCATCCCTCGCCCATTTCCTGGTCACTTAGTTCTCGGCTTCCCTCGCCTCTTTATATTTTCTGGTCACTTATTTCTTGGCATCCCTTGCCTCTTATCTTTTCCTAGTCGTTCTGTTCTCGGCATCCTTCGCCCATTTCCTGGTCACTTAGCTCTCGGCTTCCCTCGCCTCTTTATATTTCCTGGTCACTCAGTCATCCCTTGCCTCTTATCATTTCCTAGTCGTTCTGTTCTCTGCATCCCTCGCCTCTTAACATTTTCTGGTCACTCATTTCTAGGCATCCCTTGCCTCTTGTAATTTTCTGGTCGTTCTGATCTTGGCATCCCTCGCCAATTTCCTGGTCCTCTGCTGGTTTATCTAGAGCGTGTTCTTGAACTTGGTCAGTTGGTCTGTTCGCTGGTGGTTTATCTAGAGCGTGTTCTTGATTTTGGTCATTTGGTCTGTTCGTTGCTGGTTTATCTAGACCGTGTTCTTGATCTCACCCAGTTGGTCTGTTCTCTGCTGGTTTATCTAGAGCGTGTTCTTTATATCGGCGGTCAGTTGGTCTGTTCTCTGCTGGTTTATCTAGAGCGTGTTCTTGAACTTGATCAGTTGGTCTGTTCGTTGCTGGTTTATCTAGACCGTGTTCTTGATCTCACCCAGTTGGTCTGTTCGTTGCTGGTTTATCTAGACCGTGTTCTTGATCTCACCCAGTTGGTCTGTTCTCTGCTGGTTTATCTAGAGCGTGTTCTTGATCTCGGCGGTCAGTTGGTCTTTTCGCTAATGGTTTTTCTAGACCGTGTTCTTATCTTTATCTCGGTCAGTTTAGCCTGCTAGCCGGCTCTCATTCGGGCTTATTCGGAAATGTATTGTTTTCGAAAAGCGCAAAGGCCGGGGTGCGCTGTTCTCTGCTGGTTTATCTAGAGTGTGTAACGTCCATTTATTCTCGATCAGCTGGGGTAGCGGCTTCTGGGAGCACCCAGCTTTGCGGATACGAGAGTGACGAAGGTCTGGATGAGCCGTCTACGCCAACCTCTCTCACCCCCGGGGGGATAATGCGCTCTTTCAGCAAGAGGAGAGGTACGGTGTGTCCCGCTCCCTTCCGACTTGTTCCTCATGCCTGGCTACTGTCACATTTTAGTTGCTAACGATTAACTGCAGTTAAATCTCGCAATATAAAGCCGCAAATTGCACGTATGATGATTGATTAAATAACGCTATGGCTGCAACTCGTAAAATGCACGTATGATAACTTTGTAAATAGATATTTTTTTTGTCTTTTGTAAGGCCGCAGATACATTCATTCATATGTCTACACAACGTATAAGGCTAAGTTCAAACGTCGTATTATCCATGAGCCGTATTTAATGCAAATGAATCGAGTGGATCGAAACCAGGGACTGATTAGCTATTAAGGTTTGTGTTGGTTACAAGAGGGTTACGGGAGGTAGGACTGAGGCCACCGCAATAACGAGCTTTGTAGGTGATTTTTTGTCAAACGCAGGGGGTTGTAACCAGTAACCATGGGGAATAGCAGTTTTTTTTACAATTAACTGCTTCAAAAAAGCTTCATATTGAGGCAGATAAATATTTGGATATTTAAATTGCCTCTATTTTGCAATATGTCAACAATGCAATTGACCTCGAAATTGTTTGGTAATACTAACTGATGCTGAGCTGACAAAATGGTTGATTGTATTTAATCCCGTGCTTAACCAAGCAGTAGGACATCCAACAACCTTATCCATCTCCAAGCTTTTATGTTATACAAGAGAATCGTGTGATTAATATTTGCACGGTTACGCCCCCTTACAGCTTTAAGTGACGACCAAAAGACCAAAATCAAAGACAAACTTCGCAAGTTAATCTCCAGAAGACCCACGATAGAGGAACTGGAGAAAAAGGGAATCATCAGAGGTGAGTTGTTGACACTCCTTAGCTCAAGTGCTCTTCTGTTATTTCAGCCCTCCGCGTATTTTTACACGATAAACCTTAATTAATGTGACGTCCATTCCAAAAATAAACCACTCCCTAAAATGAAGTTATGCTGTTGCTTCCATTGGTTGACAACCCACTTTTGGAACTTCAAATGAACAAAAATGTATCGCAACCGCCCTAGAGGTTGACTTTCCCGTCTCGTTCGGCAGATTTTATTTTCACTCCAGGTGCATTGCATCCCGTAAATTCTTTCCTGTTTTACAAGCGCCTACTATTACTCCCAAATTTGTCCTAGAGATAGTGCCCTTTCTATACAAGGAATGTCAGAATGAGTAGCCTGCACTTGTTATGGGCGACATTAATGATTCACATTTTAATGATCTTTACAGAGCAAGTCTTCGGATGTCCCATCACTCATCTGTGTGAGCGAGAGGGCACCACCATACCGATATTCGTCTCCAAGTGCATCAATGCCATAGAGAGCAGAGGTGAGATGGTCATGAAAAGAAATGGAATGCAACGATTCTCTTTTTGGGGATTAAAATCGGGGGAAGATGTGCGTTATTTTGTATTTTAAGGAGGGAGGTGGTTGGTGGTATGGTAGCGATTGGTAATAGACGAAGTAGTATGATTTTTATTTTAACCTTGTGTTTTCTGGACTCTCTAGGACTCGAGTTTGATGGGATCTATCGCGTCTGTGGGAACGTTGCACTAGTTCAGAGAATACGCATTATGGTTGATCAAGGTATGTACTGTCACAAAGGTGTTGTCCTGTCGGCTATTCTTGCACATCTCCTTGTCCAGTGTTGTCTAGTGTGTATGTCACGCATGTGTAGTGTGTATGTCACGCATGTGTAGTGTGTATGTCACGCATGTGTAGTGTGAATGTCACGCATGTGTAGTGTGAATGTCACGCATGTGTAGTGTGTATGTCACGCATGTGTAGTGTGTATGTCACGCATGTGTATCATGTATGTAACGCATGTGTATTGTGTATGTCACGCATGTGTAGTGTGTATGTCACGTATGTGTAGTGTGTATGTCACGCATGTGTAGTGTCTATGTCACGCATGTGTAGTGTGTTTGTCACGCATGTGTAGTGTGAATGTCACGCATGTGTAGTATGTATGTCACGCATGTGTAGTGTCTATGTCAGGCATGTGTAGTATATATGTCACGCATGTGTAGTGTGTATGTCACGTATGAGTAGTGTGTATGTCACGCATGTGTATCATGTATGTAACGCATGTGTATTGTGTATGTCACGCATTTGTAGTGTGTATGTCACGCATGTGTATTGCATGTCACGTATGTGTAGTGTGTATGTCACGTATGTGTAGTGTATGTGACGTATGTGTAGTGTGTATGTCACGCATGTGTAGTGTATATATCACGAATGTGTAGTGTGTACGTCACGCATGTATGTCACGAATGTGTAGTGTGTACGTCACGCATGTGTAGTGTGTATGTCACGCATGTGTAGTGTGTTTGTCACGCATGTGTAGTGTGAATGTCACGCATGTGTAGTATGTATGTCACGCATGTGTAGTGTCTATGTCAGGCATGTGTAGTATATATGTCACGCATGTGTAGTGTGTATGTCACGTATGAGTAGTGTGTATGTCACGCATGTGTATCATGTATGTAACGCATGTGTATTGTGTATGTCACGCATTTGTAGTGTGTATGTCACGCATGTGTATTGCATGTCACGTATGTGTAGTGTGTATGTCACGTATGTGTAGTGTATGTGACGTATGTGTAGTGTGTATGTCACGCATGTGTAGTGTATATATCACGAATGTGTAGTGTGTACGTCACGCATGTATGTCACGAATGTGTAGTGTGTACGTCACGCATGTGTAGTGTGTATGTCACGCATGTGTGATGTGTGTGTCACGTATGTGTAGTGTGTATGTCACGCATGCTCATTATGTAGTGTGTATGTTACGCATACTCATTATGTAATGTGTATGCCGCGCATGCTCATCTTGTAGTGTGTATGTCACGCATGTGTAGTGCGCATGTCACGCATGCTCATTATGTAGTGTGTATGTCGCGCATGTGTAGTGCGCATGTCACGCATGCTCATTATGTAGTGTACATGTCGCGCATACTTATTATGTAATGTGTATGCCGCACATGCTCATCTTATAGTGTGTGTGTCACGCATGTGTAGTGCGCATGTCACGCATGCTCATTATGTAGTGTGTATGTCGCGCATGTGTAGTGCGCATGTCACGCATGCTTATTATGTAGTGTGTATGTCGCGCATGCTCATCTTGTAGTGTGCATGCAGCTGTTGCTCTTACCTATTCGTTTGTATATTAAGAGTTGTTTTCCTGTTGCTTTGGCATACAAACCACCCTGTCATGCACTGGCCATTTCTCGGAACACTCTTGACATTAGGGATGTCTTTTTAAACGCCAAACCGCGCTATAAATAGATAGGGACGCCCCCTTCTCACACCTCGAGAAGTTTGAGATCAGAACCAACATGGCGGACTAACCGTTAGGCAGAGCGAAAGACACAAAATTTCATAATAAAACTCTGAATGCGTCCTTTAAAACCCTAATAACTTTCTCATCTTTCTCAACTTAATGTTTCTTTCTACCTTTGCTAGTTTATATGGAACCAAATATTCGATTTCGATAAGAAATTCCGATACGTCTTGACAGCTCGACGGCTGAGCAACAACTGAAGGTGTCGCTGCCCTGGGCACGCTCCTTCTATAGCCCGGTTTCACGTTTAATGGACGCTTTTGGCAAACTTGATGACACCTCTGCTGTGGTTATCACTTTCGAGGGCCTAACAGTACTGTTTTGTGTATTTACAGAGGAGCCTATAGCACTGGGCGAGTCTCCCTTTGACGACATCCACGCACTTGCCGGCTCACTAAAGCTATACTTCCGGGAGATGCCAGAACCACTCGTACCTTTCGATTTCTTCAGCGGGTTCGTCGAAGCTATCAGTAAGTTTACTCCTTCGTTAGCTCGTGAGCCTTCCCGTGTCACTAGCAAGGGTCTGTGTATCACCTTAAGGAACTACATATCTCTATCAGAGTGCGTGTCATTGCTATGTTGAGACAAATAACTGATAACCTGTATAATAGTGCATGCGTCTTCGTTATGTTGAGACAAATATCTACTCGTTTCTAAGAGAGTGCGCGCGTCACGTGTTGTAACGAGTAACTACTCGTTTCTAATAAAGTGTAACCCAGTAACTTCTAGTCTTCGAGTTGTCGGGATTAAACGGTCTTCCTAACAGGTATCGCTTGTCATCAGAACAAAGCACAAGAAATTCTAAGCTTGGTGCGCTTAAGAGCCTGGTAGGGCAGCTACCTCGAATCAACTTCGACACACTCAAGTTGTTGCTTGGTCATTTGCACAAGTAAGTAAGCACGGCCTTCCAGCTTTAGCTGGGGGAACCCATCTTTTGTCCTGGGGGAAGGGGGATTACCTCTTATGCTAGGGTATTGGTGACACCCTCACTTATTAGTTCTTTGGTGAGTACCACACCCTCTTATCCATTCCTTATCCATGGTATACCATGGATGGGGGGGGGGGGTAACCTCTTATGCTAGGGTATTATACCTTATCCATGGTATACCATGGATGGGGGGGGGTTACCTCTTATGCTAGGGTATTATACCTTATCCATGGTATACCATGGATAGGGGGGTTACCTCTTATGCTAGGGTTTTATACCTTATCCATGGTATACCATGGATGGGGGGGTTACCTCTTATGCTAGGGTATTATACCTTATCCATGGTATACCATGGAGCGGGATGGGGGGTTACCTCTTATGCTAGGGTATTATACCTTATACATGGTATACCATGGATGGGGGGGTTACCTCTTATGCTAGGGTTTTATACCTTATCCATGGTATACCATGGATGGGGGGGGTTTACCTCTTATGCTAGGGTATTATACCTTATCCATGGTATACCATGGATGGGGGGGGGGCTACCTCTTATGCTAGGGTTTTATACCTTATCCATGGTATACCATGGATGGGGGGGGGGGGGTTACCTCTTATGCTAGGGTATTATACCTTATCCATGGTATACCATGGATGGGGGGGGTTACCTCTCATGCTAGGGTATTACACCTTATCCATGGTATACCATGGATGGGGGGGGGGGGGTTACCTCTTATGCTAGAGTTTTATACCTTATCCATGGTATACCATGGATGGGGGGGGTTACCTCTTATGCTAGGGTATTATACCTTATCCATGGTATACCATGGATGGGGGGGGGGGGGGTTACCTCTTATGCTAGGGTTTTATACCTTATCCATGGTATACCACGGATGGGGGGGTTACCTCTTATGCTAGGGTTTTATACCTTATACATGGTATACCATGGATAGGGGGGTTACCTCTTATGCTAGGGTATTATACCTTATACATGGTATACCATGGATGGGGGGGTTACCTCTTATGCTAGGGTATTATACCTTATCCATGGTATACCATGGATAGGGGGGTTACCTCTTATGCTAGGGTTTTATACCTTATCCATGGTATACCATGGATGGGGGGGTTACCTCTTATGCTAGGGTATTATACCTTATCCATGGTATACCATGGAGCGGGATGGGGGGTTACCTCTTATGCTAGGGTATTATACCTTATACATGGTATACCATGGATGGGGGGGTTACCTCTTATGCTAGGGTATTATACCTTATCCATGGTATACCATGGATGGGGGGTTACCTCTTATGCTAGGGTATTATACCTTATCCATGGTATACCATGGATGGGGGGGGGGGGGTTACCTCTTATGCTAGGGTATTATACCTTATCCATGGTATACCATGGATGGGGGGGTTACCTCTTATGCTAGGGTATTATACCTTATCCATGGTATACCATGGATGGGGGGGGGGGGTTACCTCTTATGCTAGGGTATTATACCTTATCCATGGTATACCATGGATGGGGGGGGGGTTACCTCTTATGCTAGGGTATTATACCTTATCCATGGTATACCATGGATGGGGGGGGTTACCTCTTATGCTAGGGTTTTATACCTTATCCATGGTATACCATGGATGGGGGGGGGGGTTACCTCTTATGCTAGGGTTTTATACCTTATCCATGGTATACCACGGATGGGGGGGTTACCTCTTATGCTAGGGTTTTATACCTTATCCATGGTATACCATGGATGGGGGGGGTTTACCTCTTATGCTAGGGTATTATACCTTATCCATGGTATACCATGGATGGGGGGTTACCTCTTATGCTAGGGTATTATACCTTATCCATGGTATACCATGGATGGGGGGGGGTTACCTCTTATGCTAGGGTATTATACCTTATCCATGGTATACCATGGATGGGGGGGTTACCTCTTATGCTAGGGTATTATACCTTATCCATGGTATACCATGGATAGGGGGGGTACATCTTATGTTAGGGTTTTATACCTTATCCATGGTATTCCATGGATGGGGGGGGTTTACCTCTTATGCTAGGGTATTATACCTTATCCATGGTATACCATGGATGGGGGGGGTTTACCTCTTATGCTAGGGTATTATACCTTATCCATGGTATACCATGGATGGGGGGGTTACCTCTTATGCTAGGGTATTATACCTTATCCATGGTATACCATGGATGGGGGGGGGGGGTTACCTCTTATGCTAGGGTATTATACCTTATCCATGGTATACCATGGATGGGGGGGTTACCTCTTATGCTAGGGTTTTATACCTTATCCATGGTATACCATGGATGGGGGGGGTTTACCTCTTATGCTAGGGTATTATACCTTATCCATGGTATACCACGGATGGGGGGGGGGGGTTACCTCTTATGCTAGGGTTTTATACCTTATCCATGGTATACCATGGATGGGGGGGGGTTGCCTCTTATGCTAGGGTATTTTACCTTATCCATTGTATACCATGGATGGGGGGGGTTACCTCTTATGCTAGGGTTTTATACCTTATCCATGGTATACCATGGATGGGGGGGGGGGGTTACCTCTTATGCTAGGGTTTTATACCTTATCCATGGTATACCATGGATGGGGGGGGTTGCCTCTTATGCTAGGGTATTATACCTTATCCATGGTATACCATGGATGGGGGGGGTTGCCTCTTATGCTAGGGTTTTATACCTTATCCATGGTATACCATGGATGGGGGGGGGTTGCCTCTTATGCTAGGGTATTATACCTTATCCATGGTATACCACGGATGGGGGGGGTTGCCTCTTATGTTAGGGTTTTATACCTTATCCATGGTATACCATGGATAGGGGGGGTACCTCTTATGCTAGGGTATTGGTGACACCCTCACTTATTAGCTCTTTGGTGAGTACCACACCTTACTCTTATCCATACCTTATCCATGGTAAACCATGGAGGGGGGGTTACCTCTTATGCTAGGGTATTGATAACATCCTTATTTATTTGTTCTTGGGTGAGTTCGGCACCCTGCTCTTATCCATGGTATACCTAGGGGCACTTTTCTTTATATCTAATTTATTACCACGTCTGTACGTTACATGTAAAACTGCTTTATTCAGTATTTTATAAGAGGAATCCTAATATCATGAGAGTGTGTAGACTCGGTTATGCGTCGTAAAATAAAATGTGCATAAAACTCACCCGCTCAGCCGTTATTGGGTGAGTGAGCGTAGGAGCGACACAACGACGGGTTTGAATTGGACCCAAAGTGTGTGGGAATTGGTCCCATTACCATACGATGCCCTCCTAAACAACTTGTGCCTCTTTTGCCTGTAGGGTCATGGGGTTTAGCGAAGTCAACCGTATGCACGCCCAGAACTTAGCCATCGTGTGGGGCCCAAACATGATGCGACCACGCTACGATGCCGGCAACATCGCTATGAACATGGTCTATCAGAACCAAATCGTCGAGTTCCTGCTCTTGGAATACGACGAGATTTTTAGATAGGCGCGTGCGCATGTCACGCAATCTAGTGCCTTGGTGTTTGAGCTTTCACGAGGTCCGCAGGAAGAGTGGATGGCGTGACTCTCTGACAAGTCACGCAAGTATTCCCGAATAAGAAGAGGGGCTGCGTCAATGTGATTCACCGAGCTCCGTGCCTCGACACTCAATCAAACTCCATACACTGTGTGTGGGTTGGAGACTGTTCCTGCACACCCACAAAAACTTTATAATCACCAGAGTATCCTTGATATCAAAGAGATTAAGTGAGATAAAACAAAATAGTAGATGACGATGTTTTAGATAGACATACATAAAATTGAAATACTGCAAACAAATCTTAAATGCCGTGCAACTTAGCACACCCTTTTCTCCAGTGGAAAACAGACTTAGTTATCCACAGATAACCAAGCCGGTGATAGTAGTTAGCCACAGATAACCAAGCCGGTGATAGTAGTTATCCACAGATAACCAAGCCGGTGATAGTAGTTATCCACAGATAACCAAGCCGGTGATAGTAGTTATCCACAGATAACCAAGCCGGTGATAGTAGTTAGCCACAGATAACCAAGCCGGTGATAGTTTTTATCCACAGATAACCAAGCCGGTGATAGTAGTTAGCCACAGATATAAATATGAAACCCTCGTGAAATAAAGTTCATTGTATTGTATATATACCCCCGGGATAGTAGTTATCAACAGATATACACATCCGGTAGCAGAGATATGTTATTCTTATCTTTGTTGAGGCTACCGTTTAAGTAATCGGAACTTTATATCAAAAACATACATCAGTCATATCAATACAAACAAATACAATCGATTTTAACATCCACTTTTCCATTCTATCTGTATTTTAATACCCAGTTTTATATTCTATCGAAATACTCAATTTTTCCATCATACGTTAGTCTTTTCGGTTACGTAACTCTTGGCTAATCAGAGTACACAGCATGGGACACTAAGTTTTCTCTATGAGATGCGCAGGGTAATACCTGTAAAACCTGTTTATAGGAAGGTCGCAGTAGTCGTCGTACGAAATTTAAGACAGTTTTTTTTAATGAAGCATACAAGGAAGGGAGTAAAATTACAGACGAACAGTGCAAAGATTTGACACGACGTCACACTCTTGCACGTGTTTAGTATTCTTTATCACCGAGGCAATAGTTATGCTCAGAAAAGAACCATCGTACAGGCACTTTCAAAGAGCTCGGCAAAGTAGATTGACCTTTTAAAAGCACTGTACAGTCAGTGGCAGTTTCAAAGAGCTCGGCAAAGTAGATTGACCTTTTAAAAGCACTGTACAGTCAGTGGCATTTTCAAAGAGCTCGGCAAAGTAGATTGACCTTTTAAAAGCACTGTACAGTCAGTGGCAGTTTCAAAGAGCTCGGCAAAGTAGATTGACCTTTTAAAAGCACTGTACAGTCAGTGGCAGTTTCAAAGAGCTCGGCAAAGTAGATTGACCTTTTAAAAGCACTGTACAGTCAGTGGCAGTTTCAAAGAGCTCGGCAAAGTAGATTGACCTTTTAAAAGCACTGTACAGTCAGTGGCAGTTGCCCCTAATATTTTCCAAAACTACGAGGAAATGACCAGTAGGGGCGTGGCCAACCCACAATATTTGGAGGCCTGCTAAAGCTGACACTTTTAATTTATACTAGCATCTCTGACATCCAACAACTGACCGGTATGGGCTTTTGTAATTCGTAGATTATCGTATGCCTTGATTATGCGCCAACGAACCCAATATTGCACGACTATGAGTGGATCTGGGGCAGGGGTGGGCCGAGTGGGCCTGGGCACCCCTATTTTTAGACATTTTGCTTAAAAATATAAAGATATAATATATAAGGACCAAAAGAACAATAAAACAGGCCACTCTTTCTAAAACTCCTTGCTTAGGCCAAACCTTATTGGAACTCCGGGAATCGCCCCTGATGACCGAGAGGCCGAAAGTGGTGAATGTGTTATATTGATCGGCAGAATTTGTAAAAAAAAAAAATAAAAATAAGCAGAACAAGTAGGGATGTTTTTGTTTGGATAAAAGATACCAATAAACAAACTGTATATAATTACAACTACAATCGCACTGTCATCATTGCCTTGCTCAGGATTAAGGAAATACTATTAGATACTACTATAGCCTGAGTATCAAGGAAAAATAAAAGTACACCTGACACAAATACTAGACGCGACGCCTGCCGCCCCTTTTCAGGCCACTGTCAAAATACGCCGACTGTCAATTTTCCAATGACTCGCGTGGTGGCACAATCAAATGCCCAAATCGAATTATAAATAGCATTTATGTCAAACAAAACTACATTAGTGTTATAGGCAAGGGTAATAATTTTAGTAACGACAAACCCCGGTTCGCTCATGATTTGAAACGCAAAGGTAATTCACGGATCAGGAGATTTACGATATGACTGCAGATCCACACATCACTAACTTACAACAGGATATTCACATTACCAATTTACTACAGGCTTTTTTGTCTAAATAGACAAACCGCTGCTTGAACACAAATGACATTATTTGATAAGCTCACAAGATCAACAACTCGCGGGAAGTGCCGCAAACAATCCCAAGCATTCTTCGTGCTCTCACAGACAAATTTCTCGAATATTCGGCGCCTGGTCTGGCTAAAAATTTGATAGCTACTACTTATGATGTCCGTAGTATTAAGCAGCTTCTATGACATCCAGCGCCTTTGATATAACTAGTAGATCTTCGCTTCGAAAAACGATACCGTCCAATGAGAAATAAACACACGCAACGAACGACCTGGGCAAAACATTTGAACATCTAACCTGAGTATCAGGCGGGAATTTTCCGAAGAAAATGAAGAGAGGAAAAACTTTTTTTTTTCAATGTTAAGAAAACGATTTCTCTGGTTCTGCTAACGCAAGGTCAAAAGCACTTCTGGAGTCCGCCATTACTCTGAGAACGAGCAGTCGACGGGACAGGGTACTATATATAGCTGAACCAATCAGCGCGTCCCATTCGAGTACCCTTTGTTTTTTCGACCAATCTGGAGCCATGCCGGAATCCTGCATGAGAACATGCGATTTGAACAGTACTTGTATCAGGCCCTTGTCTTGTTTCTCGCCGGCGCGAAAGAAACATAGGAGGGCCTGATGCTCAGGTTAATACTATTATTACTCTCCTTCCCCCCCCCCCCCCCCCCCCATCCTCATCCCAAACAAAAAGGAAGAAAATAAGAAAAAAAAAACATTTTTTACAAACATTTATTTTATGTGTGAAAATTAATTATCGGTACTTCCTGTAGTCTGTCCGGCCAACTGCTACCCATTCGTCCATTCCACTGCCTCATTTCCCGCGGTTTCTATGGACCACGCCAATCCCTCCGCCGCTCACTCGCTCCATGGTGTAAGACCATTTTTCCCAGCCTGGTTGCTGTTGCGAGATCCCTGTATCATCTTCCAACATTTTGGCAGGGAAACTGGAGCCCACATCTTTCCCGTACTTCTCCATAGCTCTTCTATAGATATCTTCGGTCAGCCCTAGTAGCTCTAGTGGAGAGTCATTAGAAGTGGCGATCTCCCGGCCGAGGGCTAAATCTTTGCAATGTAGATCAATGGTGAAATCTGGGTCATAGCTTCCATTGAACATAAGTGGTACTTCCGTTTCAAAAACGTACGAGTTTCCAGCACTATAACGGATTCCGTCAAAGAAATTACTCATATCTAAACCTGCTTTCTTCGCGAGCATGAGCGCTTCCCCGGCAGCTACGAGATGTGCAGCACATAGCATGTTACTGATCACTTTGGCTACGGTCGCTTTCCCAAGTGGACCGAAGTACAGAAAGGTCGCCGTGTAAGAATCCATTAACGGTTTGACATCCTGCACGACTTTTTCTTCTCCACCAACAAACACTGTCATGAGCCCTTGCTTGAGTAGGCTCACTCCGCCAGTTAGGGGGGCTTCAACGGCGTGCACCCCCTTGCTTGTAGCAAGCTCTCCAAGCCGTATGGTCTCGTTGTAGTCTGTAGTGGTGTGATCGATCCAGACACTTCCCTCTTTGAGCATCGACAGCATCCCAGTATCCTCAAGAGCGGACTTGACGTGCTGGGGTTTCGGCAGAGCTGTAATAAGAACATCGACATCTTTTGTCACTTCCTCTGGCGAGTTTACTAGTGTAGTACCGGTGCTTTCAAGAAAGTTGTAATTGTTTTGCTGAAGGTCGAATGCTTTCACCGATACATCGATTTTCCTGAGCCCAACTGCAACAGCTGAACCAACATTTCCCGTACCGACGAGTCCGACAGTACGTGGACTCGCTGAAGTAGACATGGAAAAGGCCGCTCTCCAAAGAAAAGCATTTCTAGCCAAAAACCGTGCTCCATTCATCGTGAGGGAGCTTCAGGGGTCCAGATCCCGTCGTGCAGGATCAAATTCTCTAGCGAACTATTCACGCTGAATACATTAGAGCAGAGTATATAAGATTAGTGAATATGAATAAATTATGGAATTGCTCAACTGCAGCGAGGTGAACGGTAAATGCTTGGTCTGCTCTAAATTTATATCGTTGTTGTACCGTTTCGATTAATTTTGCTTTAACTCGTCTACCATTATCATCTTCTTGTTTCTATGAATACTGTTTCATTTAGATGGCTGAAGTTTAATATTTAGTAGCTAATGTTGATGTCCTTGCTCGTGTTGCAAGCCTTTGTGAACACACCAATGCGGAGACAAGAATTTTGCTACGTAAATCTATGTATTGTATGGCAAGGACGAGAGTTCGTCACGCAAGGCTATGTACAGGCGGGGACAAGAGTTCCTCACGCGAGTCTATGTACAGGCGGGATAAGAGTTCATCACGCGAGTCTATGTACAGGCGGGACAAGAGTTCGTCACGCGAGTCTATGTACAGGCGGGGACGAGAGTTCGTCACGCGGGTCTATGTACAGGCGGGACGAGAGTTCGTCACGCGAATTTATGTACAGGCGGGACAAGAGCTCGTCACGCGAGTCTATGTACAGGCGGGGACAAGAGTTCATCACGCGAGTCTATGTACAGGCGGGACGAGAGTTCGTCACGCGAGATTATGTACAGGCGGGACAAGAGTTTGTCACGCGGGTCTATGCAGAGGTGGAGACGAGAGTTCGTCACGCGGGTATATGAACAGGCGGGGTAGAAAGTTCGTCACGCAAGGCTATGTACAGGCGGGGACGAGAGTTCGTCACGCAAGGCTATGTATAGGCGGGGACGAGAGTTCGTCACGCGAGGCTATGTACTGGCGGGACAAGAGCTCTTCACGCGAGTCTATGTACAGGCGGGACAAGAGCTCTTCACGCGAGTCTATGTACAGGCGGGGACGAGAGTTCGTCACGCGAGGCTATGTACAGGCGGGACGAGAGTTTTTCACGCGAGGCTATGTACTGGCGGGACGAGAGTTTGTCACGCAAGGCTATGTACAGGCGGGGACGAGAGTTCGTCACGCGAGTTAATGTACAGGCGGGGACGACATCTCGTCACGCGATTTTATTTACAGGCGGGGGCGAGGGTTCGTCACGCGAGACTATGTACTGGTGGGGACGAGAGTTCGTAACGCAAGACTATGTATAGTATGATGGGGGTGAGAGTTCGTCACGCAAGTTTATATATCATGAGGCAGATGCAAGAGTTTATATACAGTATGATCGGAACAAAAGTTTGTCACGCGAGTCTTTATAGTACGGCGGAACAAGAGTTTGTAATGTAAATTACGTGTAATGAGTTGAGGGGGTACTTACATGATACATTTCAATTCAGCTGTGAACATGAGACTCTATATGCTACAAAAGGTCAAATTACGCAATGCGTGCAATCGCTTTCACAAATGAATCTAGCAAAAGAAAGGAAATCTACCTCTTATCTAATAAATGTATTTGTATCTTGGGCTTTCTTTCCAAACGCGTTTATATATTTAGAGGAGAAATATTCACGCTTAACTTTACTACGTACGCGTGTAGAAGGAATTTGACCTTGCAAACAAAACCACAATTTGACCGATTGTGCTTGTTGTCAATTAACACCTTGGCTACAAGATAAACAAATAGATTAGGGCAGAGACACGAATAGGGAACTGTTCCTTATTCAAGTTAGTCTTCGCGAATAAGGAAATGGAATCTCCCAACGTCCGATTTCGTTTTACGACTTATCCGAATAAGGAATAGACTATGAAGAGGATTGTCAGTGTTTCCTCATCATTTCTCAATAAAGGAAATGAAATTTCATAACGCCCGATTTCGCTTTAACGACTCCTTTCGAAAGAGTTCTCGAAAAAGGAAATGGTATTTCATAACTTCCGATCTTGTTTTAACTACTTATCCGAATAATGAATAGACTATAAAGAGGGTCGTTAGTGTTTTCTAAACATTTCTCGAATAAGGAAATGGTATTTCATAACGCCTGATTTCGTTTTAACTACTTATCCGAATGGGGAATTGACTAAAAAGAGGGTCGTTAGTGTTTTCTAAACATTTCTCGAATAAGGAAATGGTATTTCATAACGCCTGATTTCGTTTTAACTACTTATCCGAATAAGGAATATACTAAAAAGAGGGTCGTTATTGTTTTCTAAACATTTCTCGAAAAAGTAAATGGTATTTCATAACGCCTGATTTCGTTTTAACTACTTATCCGAATAAGGAATAGACTAAAAAGAGGATCGTTGGTGTTTTCTTAACATTTCTCGAATAAGGAAATGGTATTTCATAACGCCTGATTTCGTTTTCTACTTATCCGAATAAGGAATAGACTAAAAAGAGGGACATTAGTGTTTTCTAAACATTTCTCGAATAAGGAAATGGTATTTTATATTTCCTTTTTCGAGAACTCTTTTGAAAGGAGTCGTTTAAGCGAAATCGGGCGTTATGAAATTTCCTTTCCTTTATTGAGAAATGATGAGCAAACACTGACAATCCTCTTCACAGTTTATTTCTTATTCGGATAAGAAGTTTTTCGTTTTAAAAAACGAAATCAGGCGTTATGAAATACCATTTCCTTATTCGAGAAATGTTTAGAAAACACAAACGACCATCTTTTTAGTCTATTCCTTATTCGGATAAGTAGTTAACACGAAATCAGGCGTTATGAAATACCATTTCCTTATTAAAGAAATGTTTAGAAAACACAAACGACCCTCTTTTTAGTCTATTCCTTATTCGGATAAGTAGTTAAAACGAGATCAGGAGTTATGAAATACCATTTCCTTTTTCGAGAACTCTTTCGAAAGGAGTCGTTAAAGCGAAATCGGGCGTTATGAAATTTCATTTCCTTTATTGAGAAATGATGAGCAAACACTGACAATCCTCTTCATAGTCTATTCCTTATTCGGATAAGTCGTAAAACGAAATCGGACGTTGGGAGATTCCATTTCCTTATTCGCGAAAACCCGACGAAAATGCTGTTGGACTTGTTCTGAAAATTAAAAGGTATCATGTAAGTACCCCCCGGATTTGAATAAGGAACTGAGCGAATAAGGAAACAGACGAATAAGGGACTGCGAATAAGGAACCAGAATCACACTGGTTCAAAACCGGCGCAAGAGTTTGTCATGTGAATTTATGAAGCCTGGTATACCAGGGCGGGGACAAGTGCGTGTCAAGCAAATTCTTTGTATGAAGCATGTAACCGACCAACATGGAGATGGGACAGGACAGAAACAGAACTTAATGCAAGCTATTTCATGTACGGGAAAATGAGAAGCCGTACTGAGCTCCTTCTTAGCTGCGATGCTAGCCATAGGGATCCCATGTTTGTGCGAAAGTAATATCATTATGTGCAACACGACGCTGACTAGTTGATTGCTCTTTTGACTAATTAAAAGACAGTAAGGCCAAGGGCGGCAAGGTGCCATAAAAAGTTTTAAGGAGTAGATTACACCCAAAGCAATAAGGATAACACGAATTGAGTGGAAAAGGAGTAGATTACACCCAAAGCAATAAGGATAACACGAATTGAGTGGAATTGATAATACATGACATGTTATCAACATAATTAAGCATGAGCTCAAGCCTTATTATCTTGTTTTAGTCTATGTCTATGTACTCGTGTACTACCTCCAGGTCCCAGAGGGGGGCGACAGTTTTGAAACAGGCTACCTTAACAGCCCCTCAGTTGTACTGGGTCAAAACTGTCCTCCTCTGTGGGTCCGTACGGAGTTTCACAGGTAGTGAGGTATTGTTCTTTTTTTGTTTATTCCGCTTTAGAAGAGGTTGTACTTTTGCGAGAAGGATACTGTTTTTGATATGGCAGTATCTTCCGGGGAATTTAAGGCAAATAAGTCTTCTTGGGGTGAAAGTCAAGGAAACCCTGTACCGACCCGCAGGGGGTGACAGGAAACGACCAGTTGGTTGACCTGGCGACACGGGTAGAAAAAAGGGGAAGTGATGGTTGATGTCGATAAATTGAATTTTAGAGACCCTGGCAGTTTTCTTGTAGGGCGACTCTAAAAGGAGATTCTAAGAACAAGATTGCTCACTGGTTGTTTTGAAGAAATCCGATTCCCCTCTACCCTGGCGCGAGGAGACACTTTCAGATAGGTTTGGGATAAGAAGATGTGCGCAGGCGTATCTGTCCTGCTCGTGGAGTTGAGCATTATATGGAGGCTGCTCTTATTGCAAATGTCAATAAAGGACCTATTCACGCTGAATACATTAGAGCAGAGTATATAAGATTACTGAATATGAATAAATTATCGAATTGCTCAACTGCAGGGAGGAAATAGGTTAAATGGTGGTTGATACTGGATATGCTCGGCGAGACGTGACTAAGGCCAGCACGCTGTTTACCCGCCCACCCAGCCGTGTTCTATGCCTTTTTTTTTTTCACGCACTGCGTTCAGTGTCGAATCGCCAAATTTATCCTCAATCTTAATACGATGCGACAATGATGCAGTGTAGAATAATAGGTTACTTTTAGCCCCGAACTTTTAGTGATGTCATCGATGACGTCACAAATCACGTGACCATATTTTTGCACCTGAAACAAACATGACACCTGCCAAATTTGGTTGTGAAACAATGTTTCTTTCAAGAGATATGAATGTTTCTCCTTCGTAAAATATCAATATTTTTTATTTTGACGACGTCAGCATTTTTTTATTTCTAGTGAAGTAATTATTGACGGTGCCCACCGTTTTGCACCTCCCTTGACACATACATGACACCTGCCAAGTTTGGTTGTCATAAGTTGCTTTTTGGGGACAGACTGACATCGCCTCACTCACTGCAACATTTATACTTGATAAGTATCCTTCCTTGGTAAGTAGACCATCCTAGTTTCTCCTCCCCACCAAGTCCCACCTGTAACTTGGCAAGGGACCAGACACCAGCCTATGATACCACCCCATTTAGAATCTCAAGGACACCAAGTCCTACCTATGAAAAGACTAAATAAATAGCTTTTCTGGGTTCTACAACCTGCAAGGTTGACACCAATTATATTTCCTTAGCTGTTGGAGTAAAAATTTAAAAAGGTTCAAGTAAAATATTAAAATTATAAACCAAATAAAATTGTTATGCATTTTTATATAATTCCTGATTCTTGTTATATCATTAAAATAAGGTCATGCTACAAGAAAAAAACATTTCATTTTGGCAATCTTTATTTACAGACAATTTCAAACAATGTATACATAGAAACAGAATGGAACCAAATAAACCCCCTTTTTATCAATACCATGCCATGGGACAATAATTGTTAGCTGCATATAGTATCATGAAGTCAAAGACAGGTGTAGACAGTTCTATCTTGTGTACCAGAGGTTAATTGAGCCGTATTGCCGCCCATTAGCTATTATCGACTTTTTTTTATGTATCCATGGTTAATAGAACAATAGTCCTTGTAAAATTTTGTGAATGGAATAAATGAACATTACTACTTAAGAATGTGTATTTTCAATGAGCATACAACAAGCATATTAAACTGATCACTTTTTCCTATTACTTGAAGTCTTCAGCACTAAACAAACCCTAAAAACAAACACAGGAATAGGTCAGGTATTCAGATAATTTGTTTCTATTTATTTTTCGTCTTTTTTTTCAAATTGTAAAATGCATAACATTTGGTGCAAACTAGTGTGAGGTCATGCCAGGAAATATGAAACTAAGGCTTTGGCGTATCGACTGAAGCTTTGCGAGGTCGATGCGCCAAAGCAGAGGTTTGATATTTCCACATTCAACAACAAGTAATTGGACAACTTTTCAGGCTATTTTCTTTCTATTTGCACCTTTTGGAAGCTACAGGTTTTATCATAGGTGAAGTTGATACAAACAATAACAAAGAAAGCTCAGATGTCAGTCTTCACGGCATAAATGGACTTTTTAGTTCAAAAACTTCACGGTATGTAGAGAACAAACTTCTGAAGTAAAATGAAAAGGCCAATCGCTTTGTGCTGCTTTATGATTTGATGGAAATATTGCATTTACAAATAACAGGTAGTACTTTTATATTAAAGAGACTTTTCTGGGTCTTTACACCCCTTGTTATTTATTCATTTTGTTTATCAGATATACATTTCTTGGCAATTGTAGGTGATTTCAATTTTAGTTAAAAAAAAAACTGTACAACTAAAAGTTGCTACACACTATACAGGTCTAGGCTATGCTTTCTTCACTTTTGGTGAGAGATAAATGATTAACACAGGCAATAAATAGATGTATCTAGGAAATTGTTATCACTTCAGTACAGGCCAGTGCAATCAAGTGCTCTAACAAAGGTTCTTTTCTTTATCAATAAGGATAAGGCTTAGCTGTTTCTGCAGTTTTCATAAGTGATTCTGTATCACCCCCACCCCCCAGTATTTCAAGGCATGCTATGGCAATGAAATTGTATTCACAATACCATACAATAATATATAATCTTTATGAACAAAATGCTATGGAATATGAAATGTTTATGAACATAATACTATGAAATATCATAACATAATAGAACATAATTCTACAAAATATGAGACAACTAGTCACCTTAGCCCTTCTCAAAATGGAGTCCTTGGATGGATCATATGGCTGCTCTTTAGAAGGAATTTCTAACACAGCAGGAATTGCTTTCTCATAAGCATCTATTACATGGCGAATTTCCTCTGCAATCTGATGTTGAACAAAGAGCACCAGTTAGAGGATTGGGCATCCAAAAGACAAATTCTATATGTGCCATTATTTATCATACATTACTTTTTTCTAGGCAGCCCAAGAGGGGGTTTGAACCCTCTAAACATTCTGTATAAGATTTTGATAGATGTTTTGGCTTTTGGCTGGTTTAAGTGGCTGTCAGGAAAATCCGTCATGAATAGATGGAGTTTGCTTCATTAGACAATGTCAAAACTCACATTTTGATTGATGAGTAAAATAGCAATATCTGCCCTGTTGATAAACTGTTCAAAGGCTTTCTCAATTTCACTCACAGAGGTATCTGCAATATTGTTAAACAATGATGTTTTATACAAATGAACATATTCCTGTTATTAAAACACTAATAAAATATTTCAATATCCATATCATTAAAAAAGTAAAGCAATTAGGCCAAGTAAAAAAAAAGACACGTTCATCGCCCCCGCCCACACCCTTTATTTAGATATTTCTGCTGCTGTTTTGATTGTTTGTTCCTCAGAAGTCCAAATTTTGTGTTTTAGAGGTGCCTGGGCACTGAAATTAAGACGTTCCCGTTTCAAGGCTTTTCTTACATTTTGTTTTTTTTTTACCCATTGCAGGCAAGTGCCTGGATGACACAAAATCCACCAAAAAGAAGCTCTCTAGCGCTAAAATGGCAAATGTTTGCGTCATTACAGTTTCTAAACGAGCATGGGCACCACCTCTTTTTATTTCATAATTTCACTTTATATAAGTAAGTAACTTACTAATAGACAAATTATGAAAGAAATTCTACAACAAGCTTTACTTAATTATGAATCACTCAGGCAAGTGGAACCTGTAAACTTGGCATCTCTTCGTGGTACACCATGGATGAGCAGCCTACCATACAACTTTTTCATATTGAAAATGGTAAATTGGCATATTAATAAAATAAAACTAACCCTTATGGACGACAAGGAAATTCTTTTGCCGTTTAGCGTTTACCTCTCCAATTCCTCCCAGAAGAAAGCCAGTACATGTATCCTAAAATAACAAATAACACATCGGACTGAATCGATCATTATCTTTTTAAATTTAAGGATTAATTCTACGTACTTCGTCGCCTATCACGGCAATCAGTCGACCCTTTGCTCCTGCCGTCACTGCCGAATGGGCCGCCATCTTGCCTCTTGTCATGGGAGACTGCTGACCGGAAATGGGTCATGTGGTCTTCACCCATCTTGATTGATGGAAGGGGAGGGGGCGGGGAGTTTCTTTTCTAACTCCGAAGGTAGTCTTGACTTTGAACCTTAATTGTTCAAAGCATCCACTACATTTTTTCGAAAGATTTCTAGTCGGTAAGGAAACCGGGGAGAAACGTTAGGGTCATCGTCCTGGGTCTCCGGGGATGCCAAGCTCACAGTGTGTGATCACGTTGTGAATCTCACATAAAAATTTGTACAAGTTATAAAGTGAGGCGTTAATTTTACTATGAAATAAAATATTGAAAATCTCAAAAATATTCGTACACGTATTTATCTACAATGTAGTCTGGAAGAGATTGTATATTATAAATGATGAGTAAGATATTGTTATACATGTGCAGAGGAAGCCCAAATCCCCCCAAATAGACGTGTTCGTGAAACAGAAGAATAAGTACAATACACCAAAAACTGTATTCGACTCTGCCAAATTTTCGTCTTTAATGAGACTTCTTCGGGGCAGACATATGCCCTGAAGAATACCAGTTTTTGGTGTATTGCAGGGGTTCATAACTTATGAAGCGTCGGAGTCTGTTAAATTACATGACACAATAAAAGTAAAACATGTTCTTAGGGGTTTCAGTGTTTTTCTCTTTCGATAATTATTTAGTGTAAGGATTTTATTTCAGACGAGTATCGAGATGCGGGCACGAAATAAGCTGTGTCATTTCTAAATCAATGTCTACGCACGTCACTTCCCCCCAAACTTCCTTCCCCCTCCAAGGGCTTGCTGCTAACCAGTTTGTCTGGTTTTTACTAGCTTGATTTCACGCGAAACACAACGTCATGTTTATATCAAGCTTTTCGTCATTTGAAGAAATAGGTTTATAGATCAAGTAGAAAATTCTCTATATTATTAAATACACTGTTTTATGCTCCGTTTCAGTTCTGGTTGTAAAATAAAGGCTTGAAGAAAAGGGCTTTCATTTATAATCTTCGTGATACTATGCTGGTTGAATACACCAAAAACTGATATTCGACTCTGCCGATAGCCTGCGTACATCCGGTAAACGCTTATAATAATGCAACTATTTCCGGCTGCACGCACGCTACTCTGCTAAATTTTCGTCTTTAATAAGACTTCTTCAGGGCAGACAAAAATTTGGCTCATGATACGATCCAGGAAGTGGTAAGAAACCTTGACAATAACCTTACGCTATTCAATGGAAAAAATGCCACGCGACATAAAAAATTATTCAAGAATACCAAATGAATCTAAGTTATCATGGACTTTGGAAGCACGTGTCTCGTACATGTACAGATGTCATGCTATTCTCTCGGCCAATCAAATTTAGATAAATAACAATCCTCATCACTGTGATTGGTTGAATTCTAGCGTGACGTCATAGCGTGGTGGCTCAAATTTACGATCAGATACCGGCAGATTTCAGTTCACCAAAAATGGCGGACGGTAAACTAGCTTTTTCAAACATTCAGAGCGAAGAATTGCTTGGTGTTCGTAAGAATGAGTCTTCGGTAAGGAAAAAAAAAAGACGAATGTGCCACTCTGCGTTTCTACTTGGTCGCTGTCATGTTTTTAAGACCGTAAAAATACAATTTGTTTATTATTGTAGAAGAAGAGCCTGGACGTAGAAGTCGCGATTGAAGCGGGAAGTCGTTTGGTTCTAACTGACGAGAATGAGGAATTTGATCCTTGGGCCTTGCCTGCGTTCAAGAGTGTTGGACCCAAGTGGTCGGGTAAGTATCTGGAAACAGTTTTTTGAATTTTATTACACTCTTATATTCCGATTATTAACAATTCTTGGTTTTTTTGGTCCTTGACTGATTTGCGCGCCAACTTTTTGGCGCGCACTTACATACATTTTGTTGATCTCCATTATTCTCTCTTTTCCCAGAGCTTGAAACTTCTGGAAAACTAAAGCGAGTGCTGCTTTTGATCATCAAGTTTGCCATGCTTACTGGTTTGCTGTATCTGTTCATCTGCTCGCTGAGTTTCCTGAGTAGTGCGTTTCGTTTACTTGGCGGAAAAGCGGCCGGAGAGGCGTTTGCTTCGAACAAGATTCTGACCAACCCTGTTGCCGGACTGATGATTGGAATACTCGCGACTGTTCTTGTTCAGAGTTCATCCACCACAACATCCATTGTAGTAGCCATGGTCGCCTCTTCCAGTAAGTTCGAATTAATCTTTTCATTTACTCCAGCCACCAGTTCATGCCATGTGCGCTCATCATTGATTACACGCACGACTTGATTTAGAGAAAATTTTTGCTCTGTAATTCTTTTAAAATTATAAAGCAAACACAGGGCTCACTCTGAAAAGGCTCCACTAAATAAAACTGGGTGAATTGGTCCCTCATTGTGGGTGGGGGGAGGCTCCTGTTCCTTAAATTGAAATTGGTCATTTCTTTTCAGTAATAGACGTGAGACCTGCCATCCCTATTATCATGGGTGCCAACATTGGAACCTCTGTGACCAACACAATTGTGTCCCTTGCCCAAGCTACTGAGCGCAATGAGTTCCGAAGAGCCTTTGCTGGTGCTACAGTGCATGATATCTTTAATTGGCTCTCCGTGCTGGTCTTTCTACCTCTGGAAGTTGTTTCTCACTACCTGTTCCACTTCACAAGTGTCCTTGTCAAGGTCATGGATCTTAAAACCAATAAGGGGTACAAAACAGAATTCCTGTCCAAACTGACTAAGCCATTTACACAGCTTGTCATCCAGCTTGATAAGAAAGTCATCACCCAAATTGCACTTCAAAAGAAAGGCGCTGAAGACAAGTCTTTGATTAAGTCTTATTGCAGTAAAGAAAGTGTAGTTGTCTTGGAAAATGTCACAAGCCTTATCAATGAGACTGTTAATGGCATCACTGTTGCAGTCAACAGAACAGCACCAATGAACATTACGAAAGAACTCAAGAACCCATGCAAGTTCCTGTTCTATGACACTGGGCTGTCTGATACCTCCGTTGGAATCATTTTACTGGTAATTGCCCTCCTCATTCTCTGTACCTGCCTTGTTCTGATTGTCAAGCTCCTCCACTCTCTGCTAAGGGGCCAGATTGCTGCAGTCATCAAGCGCACAGTCAACTCGGACTTCCCCAAGCCATTTCACCACTTCACTGGGTACTTTGCCTTGCTAGTGGGTGCCACCATGACTATCTTGGTTCAGTCAAGTTCCATCTTCACGTCTGCTCTCACCCCCCTGATTGGTGTTGGTGTTGTCACCATTGAGCGTGCCTATCCCCTTACCCTGGGTGCTAACATTGGTACCACTGGTACTGGAATCTTGGCTGCCCTTGCAAGTGACCAAGGACAACTTGATAAAGCCCTCCAGATCGCCTTGTGCCACTTGTTTTTCAACATTTCTGGTATTCTTCTGTGGTTCCCTATTCCCTGCATGCGCAGAGTCCCCATCAACTTTGCCAAGACCCTGGGCAACAAGACTGCTGATTACCGTTGGTTCGCTGTGGCCTACCTCATATTTGGATTCTTCCTTCTCCCTGCATCAGTGTTTGGCCTCTCCCTTGCCGGTTGGCAGATCCTCCTTGGTGTTGCAGCTCCCCTTCTCCTACTGTTCTTGTTCATACTTGTTACAAGTCTGCTGCAGCGCAGGGCCCCTAATGCTTTACCAGAAGTTCTGAAAGACTGGGAATGGGCACCCAAGTGGACACGCTCTTTGGAGCCTCATGACAAAGTCATCACCAAAGTGTGTGAAATAAGCAAAGGGCGATGTGGGATCAAAAGAACTAAAGATCTCCCTGATTTGGAGACCTGTGTATAGAAGAAGTGTGTTTTGGTAGTGCATGTAAACATGCCAAATCAATAAGATAAGCATAGCAATAGATTATATTAATTTATTTTGATACATGATTTCTTTACTATCTCTTTATTATGTGGAGCCTTTTTTTGTTCAGTTTGAACTTACATAATGTTTAAACATGCATACAGTACAGTTCATATTTGAATAATTGTTAAAACATTGTTTTTGTGGGGTTATTTATTAATTTACATGCTTTGCTTTCTTTATAGGATGGTTTACATGCATTTAGCAAACATGGCTATCTAAAAGATCTTTAGAAAGCAAAATATCAGCAATACATGCTAATGTTTGCTTCTAAAGTGGTCTTTTAGAAATTGTTTGCTTCTAATAATGTAAGTGTTCATAGAAAAATATAATATACATTTATATGAGAAAAAAAATAAAACATACTTTGAAGCCTTATCAGGCTTTGATTCACATTATTTAAGGTAAGTTTTATATTAATTTGGTAGCATAACGCATGGTGGCATTGCAATAAAATAAACATGATTTGTGTAATGATTTGAACATTGTTATTGGTGATATCATAATACTCACAATAGCCTAACAAGAAAAACCTGCCCCTGTATAATTGGCGTATCATAATGCTCAAAGTATTTGTTTTGGTTACTACATGGTTCTATGATTATGATAAGAAATGGTAGCCTAGCAAAAACAATGTTTCAACTACATGTGATATTTTTGGCTGGAATTCTTCACTAGAAATCTTTGAAATACCAGTCAGTTCCAAACTTTGTTATTGAGTGCAGAAGATAGAAAGTGCCTGTGTGTGTGTTTTTTTTTTTTTAGGAAATTAATGTAAAACCATTTTTCAAAGCTGAATAGTTGTTGGCTGCTTAGATTGTTCATTAATTCTCATTCACTTATTCACCCATACCAATGGGTTAGGCCCTTTAAATAGAATACCCTTGCTGATAGTTTGCCACCACAATTATAAGGTAGTTTTATGGTAATTCAGAGAATATGTATAATTGATAGACTTATTTCTTTTCAGGTGGGGATCAAGAATTAAGACTAGGATTTTAAACAAATCATTCCAACAAGGTCTTTTTGGTGCATTGTCAAGTGTTATATGTACAGACTATTTTTTGTTGAATTGTATATTATGGTACTGCTCTAAATGTTATTTATGTTAATGACTAGAACCTGTTTACTTACAGAAGTCCATTTTCTTTTCAGGTTTGTGTAGACAGGCTACACCAGAGCTATTTACATACCAATTTGTCTACTAGAAAAATACATATTAATAAGGCTAGTGTTATTTTTCTGGGGATCATCCACACAAGATAATACAAATTTGCAAATAAGATTTTGCCTCAAGACATTTTTTTTAAAAACACGAGGTTCCCCTTTAAAAGGGAAAGCTCCTCCCGTCCCCGGGCTCAAATTTGCAATTATAACCAGAACACTGCCACAAATTACAAGTCTACTGTAAAATTGCTTATCTCTGAGTCTAAGTCGGCTGGAATAAAATTATTTTTGCACAGGTAACAAGACAGTTTTCTTAAGAGATTGATAAATTAGTTATTTGCTGTCCACTCACCTTTTCGGTGCAAAATTTTGCGCTATCCATTACCTAGCCCACCTGCATAAATTATTCTCGCGCTGTGATGGAAATGCTTGTATTTTAGAGCGCACACAGCTTAGTATAGCATTATTTTATGATAGAAACATTTTTAGATGGACAACTATGAATGAAATTTATTTTGGTTTTGAATATGAAATTTGGATTCAGCGCTCGGAGCAATTGTCTTGACTCATTGACGGCTGATTGATAACTGATTGTTCTTGAGCCTGGGGGTGGGAGGAGCTTTCCCTTTTATAGCGGAACCTCGAAATGTTTGTGTATCGAATATTTTCTTCAATTTGTTTTTCGAAGAAAATAATCCTAAAGACCAAAATTTCCCTGCAATTTTTCGCTGCAAAGTTGAAATTTATCGTTATTCCAGGGTGCTGACAAACTCATTCCCCTGAGTGTGGTTGGGGGCCAGACACAATAGAAAATGCAATGCCATGGCAACCGCTGTGACCATTGTATTGTGTCTGGGGGGGAGGGGGGGCGACTTTTGTCAGCACCCTGGAAGAACGATAAATTTCAACTTTGCAGTGAAATTCTGGTCTTTTTGATAATTTTCTTTGATTGATGTTTAGAAACTATTCTTCTATGGCATATAGAATTTTGAAGGGAGAAGCTTCCGTTTTCTGCCGAAAAAGTTGCCTTGAAGAGTCAAAGTTGTGATTGCTAGGGAGCTTCCTACCCTGTTGTATTTTATTACGAGTGGGGAGGAGGTGAACCGAGATGAGGGAGGAAAATCGCCTAAAATGTTATGAATCGCGGCTAAAACAGAACCAGATCAATCTCTACGACAACAACTACAATAAATTGGCTTTATAAAATATATACAGTACACAAATTAAAGAAAATATTCGATACACGAACATTTTGTCTGGTTTTCCCGTGGGCATACTGCAATACAGTGAAACCTCTACACGTTCTTACTATATTGATCAACAATTAGGCACAAGAATACACTTTAAGTGTATGTGGGTGACGACAAATTCAAGTTGCATTTTGTAATGACATTTGGAGGCACAAATTTTTCATCTAGTGATTTGCAACATTCAGAGCCATTTTGAATTGTAAAAAATATTTTGATATTGATCATAGAAAAAATTTGTCCATTATTTTTCTTACCTTTTATGGACGTGGTCTAACAAAGCTATGATTCGACACAAGGTTGAAAAAGTATGTTGAACACCTGTGAAACAGCAGTTGCGCTGACGATTTGAGTGTTAACTGTAAAACGGCCTAACTAGTATTGTTGGCTATTGAACTTCATGCCTATCAAATAGTACTTTTCTCCCATCTTTATTTGCCTATTTTTTTAAAACTATCATGGTGGCCATGGTTGTACATTGTGAACAAACATCCACCCTGTACAGCAAAATGTTCGTGAGACGAGTTTTTTTTTTCTTTTTTTGCTGCTGAAATTGATAATTATTATTACTGTAAGAGTAGACCATTTGATTGATCATTCATTTGTGTTGATGCTACTAATAACACCAAATGATTGTTTTATCACTGCGCAATTCATTAGTAGATGCAAGTGTATGAGTAACATCTTTAGAGACTACCCAGATAAAAATCCTTTTTTCTGCTCCGACAGAAGACTAACACTCGAAACATCAGCACAACTAATGTTTCACAGAGGCGATTCACATACTTTTTCAACCTTGTGTTGAATTATGCCTTGTCTATACCACACCTACGCAGACGATCTAGTCCTTTTACAGCTTGTCTGTAGTCTTTTTAGTTATACCAATTGCCAAAAATTTTTAAAGCATCAAGTCTATTGAATCGAAACACCTCAGGTAAGTGTAATATGTTGTGTACTGTATGATTTGTGTATACTGTATGTTTTGAGAAATAAAAAAATGTCTATCTATGCTGTTGTATGCGTCTTGCTTTAACCTGGGTACCAGAGCCTCCAAATTAATTTGTAAAAGGCAACAATGACTTTTCTCTGTTGTCTTGTGAAGCTGTTAGCTGGTATTTGGCTTATAACTATGGTTGTCTCAGACATGTTGGCTTTCAGGAATTTGACAAATCAACCTCGTGATAATTCTGGACTTGCCAAGTTTGTCTGCCACTAGTCTCATTTCTGAAATCTCTGGAAGTGTGCTGCTTTCTTTTCAACCAGGGTTATCCCACGTATGCCTCAAGTAAGAACATCACCTTATCAAGAATTTAATTGGCTGAAAAATGTTTAGTGATCTATTTTGATGGGAAATACCCTTGGAACAATGCAAAGAGGTCAGTTAACGAGGGTGGGTGGATTGTAGAGCTCCACTAAATGGCCGTAGCAGGGGATGGGGCATATAGGGAAATGACCTGTAGGGGCGTGGATGTGCCCCACAGGATTTTTTTTTTCACCAGCCTGTCAGCAATTTGAATTGATCAACCGAGAGGACCCTGGGTTAATTGCCCCTAGTCTTCACGGGAATATCTAGGTATTGGGACCCTTTCCATGATAAAAAGCTCACTAGAGACACCTTGACCACGAGGAAATTTATATTATGAATCACAGCGGTAAAAAGTATTCAAGTGTAAAGATACAAGTGCCTAACAGTATAACCTTAATCAACATTTTCCAGATGATATAGGGCGTTTTCCAGATGATGAAATCTGAGCGCGAAAGCGAGGCTATTGTCTGGGTTTATTTACAGCTTTCTAGCAAGTATTTGGAGCTCTTTTTTAAACCAGGCTACCCCATCTTCTTTTAACCGTGTTTCGCCTCAGGCTTTATTGTAAAACAAAAATGTTTCTGAAATGTGCAAAAAGGCCGCAGACAAAGTTCGCATACAAAGGCCTCGCTTTCGCGCCCAGAATCTTCAAACTCTGCCACGCTGCCAAACAGTCCCTAGGTTACACAGCCAGTAAAAATCATACATAACAGAGATGTAGCCAGGTTGAGGGGCCAACATCAAAATACTGGGAAAATGTTACAGAACGACCCTTTTGACCATCTTCTATCTGTGTCGGTAGAATGCGTATACTCATTAAGGGTCTTGTTTTGCCCATAATGTGGACATTTCCTCGTATTTCGACCAATGTAGGATCCTTGTTCACATGAAGGCAAATATCTGCGGTCGCGAGTTGGAATAATTAACTGCTTCACATAAAGCCAAACATCTGCATCAGTGAGTTGGAGTACGCCATTGGCTTCACGTCTGGATGGGGCTACAAAAGAAAACAATTTATTTGTGATTCAATCAGTCCACCGGGCAGGGACCATGTGCAAGCTTGCGCTCTGATAATGAGGTGGTAGCAAAGAGTAAAAGAGGTGGCATTACAATAACTGAATATTTCCAGGATATTGTTTGAGGCTCAACATTATACCTCGTGTTAGAATTTCTTCAGTCACGTCATTTTAGACTCGATATTCTGGGTAGTATGGGGATCAGATTTTTAGGAGGGTCTCATATTTAAACCAGAGTTTCCCCGCCTTTACAAATACTCGCTCTTTCACATAACTTAAATTGTGAGATTTCTTTGCCGAGTGCACATGAAAATATTGCGATACAGAAATGGTGTAGTGCCCACAAGTGTAATAAAACCACAAATGTAATAAAAAGTTACACACAAATTTAATAATGTCTCAGTAGAGATTTAGACACTGCCTAAAAGCGGAGTTTGCTTCGAATACACGGCTGTTGTCATAACATTATCTATCAAATCTAATTTGCTGTTTATGGCATCAATTTCATATGGACAATCTTGTTTGTTTGACCAATTAGCATGTAGTTCACTGCTGTCAACTAGTTATTTAGCGATTTTTGTCATTAATTAGTGAAATCACGTTTTGCCGATGTGAGCATGCTGCTAGTGTTTATTATTTTTTTTTTGGACTACAAGAATTAGTAAATTCTTTGTCGGCTATTCTAGAATATATACAAAGTGAAAAAAAAATGTCATGCGTTGCTATGGTGACGTTTATCGTCGTAAGCTTTAGTTACTCTTCACTGCAAACTCATCACGATTAATATATCGAATACTTAGAGTAAACAATTAATCTACAAGGAAATAATCCCGTTTCCAATAGCTTTTCTGTTTCGCCAGTCAGACCACCATACTGCGCCAATCAGATTCATGCTTTATTTATCCTAGTACGGTCCCCTGGCTTGCCATGGCAAATAAATATCGAGATTACGAGTTGTAGTCCCTCTTTCGTCTCCACTTTAATAGAAAATGCGTCCTCATATATGGATGGATACTATAAGATGTTTGTGGCCACTTTTTGCAAAAGGGAAAATCACGGCATTTACGGTTTTACGGTGGGTATTGAAGCAAATTTGTGATTATCTGTTATACTTTTTAACTGGTCTTTTCGAATGTAGTAAGAAACTTACACTGCAATTGGCTTCTTTTAAACCGAATTCAAGGGAAGCCGTACGCCATTTAGGGTGAGCATTGTTGTCTGTTATTTGTGAAAATAGACCGAACCCAAAGGACAAGAAGGTTCGTTGACATATATTTTTGGGCTCAATGTCCTCAGCAAGTAGGTGGTAGACCTGTCTTTAACAGCCCCCTTCCATGTTATCACTTTTGTGGGTAACTTGTTATCACATTTGTGGGTTTATTACATTTGTGGGTAACTTGTTTGTGGGTTTATTACATTTGTGGGCAACTTGCTATTACATTTGTGGGTAGTTATTACATTTGTGGGTAGTTATTACATTTGTGGGCTCTACATTGGTATTAAAGCTCACAAGATCACTTGAAAAAAAATGGCCATCAAGAAGGTATACCGAATACCTATCCCACGGATCCATGTGATGAATTCTGCATAGAATAGATCCGTGTCCCAGCAGAGCCAACTGTGATCCATACTTACCACAGCCTCGTAAGTTGTGAACTTGGGCTTAAGGTCGTCACCCATTGTGATAAACGCTCCTTTATTTCCCATTTGGTCACTAAAAGACAGCATTACATCGCTTGAGCTTGTGCAACATTTTGTTAGCTTGCTTTGAATTAGCCATAACTACACATTTTAGAGGTATTTGATGAGATAATGTTTTTTTTACTCTAACCCAACGTACCCTTGTTCAATCGAAATAAATGTTTTACACCAAATTATTATTTTTTTTATAACAACAGATGTACCTAAACTGAAACCTCGTCTTGGGGAACCACCCAAATAGGTATGTCAAAATGCAAGCGGGTGCGCAAAGTGGTGTATGTAATATAAAGTATACATACCAATAGTTAGGCGCAGAAAATATTGTGATGCACTTTCCATCGTGCATAACCTCGTAGCCTTCTGGTTTAACTTCGTGACTTCGTATGATCAGTTCTGCAGAGAAAAGCTTGACATAAATAACTAGGCGAATCTAGACACCCTAGACTGGCAATTCATCAGACAACCGAATAAGTTCCAAAGCTTATTCAAATAAGTTCCAAAGCTTATTCAATTTCACCAAGGCAAACATGCCATCAAATTGTCGATGTCTCAAACATACATCTAACACTTTGAATAAGTGTTGTGATTCAACGAGGAAAACAGAGCTAAAATTTACCAATGGTCATTGCTTAATAGTTTATCTATAACGGCACACAAAACTTGGATATGGACGTTTCTTGGCAGGTAATAATCAATTTCAGGGTTTTTTTTTTTTCGAGTAAATGTGGTCAAGCTCTTGAAATGGTATAACAAAACAATTGGTTATAGGACAAGGATGTGGTTACTGCAAATCTTACCAAGGCCATTGTCCTTACAGAACTTTTCAGTAATGTCTGGACCAAATTGGATCCCGACTCCTCGTTTGCTTGCAGATCGGCCAGGCTGAAAATAGCATAACTTTTTCGTTAGACAATATATGTCAACTGGATTCGCACAAAATAATAACATGCTGTTAAATCCTAGTAAGTGCAAGGAGATGCGGGTTGATTTTTTACAGTACAATAGTTCTCAGTGCCAACCAATAGCGGTCGGCGGTTCCGTTATTGAGTCAGTCACCAGTTTCAAGCTTCTCGGTGTGTATATCTCTTCGGACCTTAGTTGGTCATCGCACTGTGACTATGTGATCAAAAAGTCAAACCGTCGTCTCTATGCACTCAGAAAACTAAAATCATGTGGTGTCTCAGAAAGGGATTTAGTGTCTGTATACTGTTCTCTTATAAGGTCCATCTTAGAGTATGCCTGCGTTGTCTTTTCCAACCTTCCGCAATACCTATGTGCTGCCTTAGAAAGAATTCAAAAAAGATCTCTAGGAATAATTTTCGGTAGTGGCCTTAGCTACGAGGACGCCCTCGAACGCGCATGCTTGTCTTCTTTAGAGGCGCGGCGTCACAATGTGTGCAGAAAATTCATAAGCAATATCAAACAGGGGAGCGTCTTATACCCCCTAGTGTCAAGCAGACTTATATCCTCCAATTCGCCATACTCCCTAAGATCTAAGCGCGCACATAGTGTGGTTCCGGGTCGCACGGACCGTTTTTCCAAATTCGTCTCAGCGCAATATGCTGGGGATTTAATGTTATTATGAATTATGTATGGTGTAATGTATTTTGTAGTTAGCTGACCCCACCGGTAATTCAGTTGTAAAAGAACTGCAAACGGTTGAAATAAACGAGCATTATTATTTGATGATCTTGATGATGTTTGATAAGAATTTTTCAATTTATTTAAAAAAATCAAGTTCTCTTGAAGTTGCAAAAAAAATGCATTGGGTGATCGTTGTGTCCCAAGAAAGGCCTGTGAGGGAATTAAATCTTTTTGGCAACAGGTTGGTTATTATTACTTTTTAAGGTCTTGGTAAAGGTAAATTTGACACCACTGTTTGTTTTTGTTGTTTTTGTAAAAACTGTATCAATAGTTCTTAAACTTTATTTTTCCAAAAAAAAAAGTTCTCCATAAATCGCATTCTAAGACGGCTAAAATGGGCCTTTGCTGTTTCCCGTGACCTGTTGACCGTGAATTCACGCCAAAATCTTTGACTTTTCTAGCGTATTATTTTGAGGATAGAACTCGAGCTTGTCGGGCGTAACCTCGCGACGGGTTTTAAGATATCGCCTTCAAATTTTCGACTGAAGATCGCTTTTATAGCACTTTTTGTGTCCAAATTTCGCCAGAAATGAGAGTTCCAACTTTCATTCGTGATATTTTGTTGACAGTGTCAAATAACAAAAAGTCCTCACACACTTTGGTAGATCATCTACCTGTCATTGAGATGCAATTACGTGCAAGTACATGCGCAATAACGCGATGGTGCATTACGCTCAAGAGTAAACTCCATACTTCTGAGTTTGAGGCCTCAAAACTTAAACACGGAATTAGCTATTGGAAAAATAAAACTTGCAGGAGATAATTCAATCTTTTATTTGTTATACAGTTTGTACATGTAGTGAAAATTGCGGCGAGACAATATTTTTTTCCGCGGACACGTCGTTTACCTTTACCGAGACCTTAAATAAAGCTTTCTCTGGGTTAGTGGCAGGCGCACCCTACCTGTGGCTGGGGGTCTGACCATAACAAATCACACATGGGACCTAGTGGGAAAAATGACAACAAAAATCAATATTCCTTGTATCTTTGGGTTTCACCGAGTGTGCTACAAGTTCTGGGATGGGCATTACGATATCTGGCACAAAGTACAAAATATTTTTTTACCATATAATACCTTTTTTACTGCAACATCATAAAAAAGAACTTGAACATAAAAACTTGATGCTGAGATGGTGATCAATTGAAGCTTGTAAGCCAAACACAAAAAAAAATGATGAAAGAGAACCTAAATCAAACAATTTTAAAAATCTTAAAAGCCAATTACATTGACATTCAGTTAAGGTCCCTGAAACAATGAGGAAGGAAACAACCCTAAGACAAACCAAAGATTTTCAAGTCAGGATTTGTTAGTGGTTATGTTTTTTTTAAAGTTTCCTCGATACCCATAAACCACTGCAAGTTACGACACTACATGGATTCCCTGAGTGGTTTGCTGGTTCAATGTTTTTAAATTCATAATACACATGTTAATATATTAGAGATCATGATACAGAAGTACCATTTTAAATCCTTCAATTATTTTAATAATCCTACTGTACCTTCTGAAGGAGGCTGTTTGTTTCTAGAGATAGTTCTTAAGTCATCCAGCTTAATGCCATCAGTGCTAAACAGACCTCCATGCATAACCTGGTAATAACAAGGCTAAGATTAAAATCTACTGGATATATATAAATGGATGAGTAAGAAAATAAGAGACATGGTACCAGCGCTTTCTTGTTGATGAGGTGACAAAGTGGTAACCAGTTGTACACCTCAGTAAAAAGATCTACCATATCAGAGGTGTATGTGGGATGTGTTAAGGAATGAAAACCTTGGACAAATAGACAATGAAGACAAGAAACCAATACAATCAACACATGCCCAAAGTTAAAAAGGATATTTAGCTTTCACTTCTCCATCAAATCCGTACATCTGATTCATGGAACTACTTTCATGATTTCCTTTAAACAAAAATGCACTGTCATTAGTACCATAACCCAGCAATTTGGAGGAACTTTCACTCATAAAAGCAAAATTTAAGGTTGGCCAAAAACATAATCTATTTACTATCTAGTCTACCTGTACCAAGAGCCCACTTCTGGAACTTAGGTCAATTGGCTGCTTAAAAGTTAAAAAAGTAATATATTTTCACCAAGGGGTGCTTCAATCCAAATAAACATCTGGATGAAGAAATAGGTAAAAATAAATTGAGCTGAGGCTGTGACTTAACTGAGGTATACCATAATGACTCAAATAAGCACCATCCTTTAAATAAGTACCCCCACCCAATAAGCAGGACCTGGAATTTTAGTATAAGCCCCACCCTCCCCTCCCCCTGGAAAAACCTCAACAAAAGCACCACTTAAACAGTGTAAATCCTTGCATTGACATTCTCACATAACAACTTTTAAATCCAAATGAGCGCAAATTTCTTCAAATGTCATTTATCTAAAATAAAGTATTGTTCTCAATAGATTCAGAAGCTGGTATTTTCCGCTGAAGTGAAATAAGCACAGCCTCCCAAATATAGCGCCCCTTTACTAAAAAGAGCTCCCCCACAAAGACCCAAAAATTAGTGACCAATGTTTCTTGCCCTAGGGAATGTTCATTTACATGGAACACAGCTACAGACCTGATCTTTTATTTACCTCTAGACATAAAGAAGTGTTCTGGGTAGAGTAACTTGAAGCTGAAAAGTGTAAATATTACTTCACAGGAGAATGAACCCCGATCTACAAAGTCGCCATTGAAGAGCTGTTGGGTTCTGTTAAGGATAAAATTCTATTTGAGTTGATCCTTGAACCACATTACAAATATTTCTTATTAACAGTAGCCAAGTTTCAAATTCTATTGTCCCTAATACAGTGGGCGCCTTAGTTTCAGACAAGTTTGGTATTCATTTGGTATTTGTTACAATTCAAAGCAGGGATTTGTGCTGATATATATTCATTTACAGTGAGGACAAAGAAAGCGGGCCATGCTGAACAACTTTGACCAATCAGAATATGCTTGAACACTGTAAACATTTTGAAAAAAAGTTCAGCCAATGAGAAACGCCGGACGTTGTATATTTGACCTTGTACGTGTAGAGCTTTTTTGTCTGTCGATTGAGTGTGGGAACACCCTAACCTGATTGGCTGGAACTTATTTTTCAAAATGTTTACAGTGTTCAAGCCCGCTTTCTGTGCTCCCACTGTAATTTATGTCACACTGAGGCTCTAACTGTATAGCCATCATAATTTTTCAGTCACGAAAGCTTGCCTCTTTATGATGGCCTAAGTTGTACAATTCTGGCTTAGAATTTTTATTTATGAATCAAATAAGAGTTTGACATGTTTCACTTGTGATTGAGATTTAGATGAGACTATTATCTTTTCTCTTTCTGCTCAATCACAACAGTGGTACCTCAGCTTGGCTATAGTTAGAATTTCTTTGAAGGACAAGCCTCAGACTTCCCTCAGACATTCCTTGTATTCATTAAGGAGCTGGCACAATTTCCTTTCAGATGTCCTTTGTAAAATTCTGGCTCTAGTGGTGGCGCAGGTGAGCATACCCCCCTACCACTCTGCTAGATGTGACCCCACCTTCCATGGAACTTTAACCTCATTGCCAAAGGGTTGACATGGAAGCTAACTCATACTTTTTATCTATTTCAAAAACAGATAAATGATAAAAGATCTAGAGAAGAGAGAGCTTAGAAAGAAATTCTGGGAACAATTCCAGGTATTTATCTATGGCCTGTAGCAAATCCTGAGACAAACTAAAGCACATGAAGGATACATAAGGATTCTCTTTTGATGGAAGGCCATTGAGCTTGAAGATGTTTAGCAAGTCATAGAACTGACCATGAATATCTCCACAAACTGTGAATGTCTTACCCTGCAAAAGTAAAGAAACAGTATATACATTCCTGACAAACTGTAATATTAGCCCAGAAATTATGTGTAAGAGGTATTATAAAATTATTCTTACCTTGGGTATAGTAATCTCTATAAGAGATGGCATCTTTTCAAACATAACCTTTGCTTGCTTTAATATCTACCCCCAAAAAAAGAATCACAGGTTAATCTCAACAGATTTTGATATTTTAATAATTTAAAAGTAGTTTAAAAGTATTCAAATTCGTTTGCATTAATTGGCTGTACAATATGGACCCCGGTGATCATTCTTTAAATAAACATTCCTATAGTCTTACATCCTAATGTTTCGGCCCTATCCTTAGTCTCTGGAAAGCTTTATATGTAATCAAAAGAAATTTTTGAAGAGCTGGTAGTTGGAGTTCTTCCAGACACGATTTCAAGGAAAAACACAAATCCATAAATCACATAAGACTTGGGAGACTAGTTAAGCACATAACCAGTTATCCAAGTCTGTCATAATGGTGAGCGCATATGTTACCAAATACTATTGTCTACAATAGTAATGTATAGGTTTGTTATATATATGTTTTTTATATGACACAGCATACTCACTTACCATATAGGCATATTTCTTATGTATTTTCTTCTGATCTTTAAATCTATCCATCATTTCCTTTATAAATTCACTGGTTATTCCATTTTCATCAATTCTAGGTCCATCATAATCATTCTCAACAACTGACGAACAAAACAAAACCAGAAATAGTTAGACATGTTACTGTAGATGGTTTCAGATCTCCAAACATCTCAAATCGAAAACATCAACGGTTGTCTTAAATTACAGCAACAGGTGACAGTATCACCAAAGCTTATATACTAATCTTGAATTACCTTTTTTTTAACAGAAACAGGTTATTTCCAAGGCATGTACCCTACTTACCAATGGCATCAACATCTATACTGTCAGACACTAATTTTTCTTCTGCCGCAATGGCCTTTTCAAATGCTTGTCTTTGTACTATCTTTTTACATTCAGTATATTTTGCCTTTGCATCTTTATCACTAGGATGAAATTTCACAACCTTGGAAAACAAACAAGATTTACTTATAAGCAAAAAGGCATGGGGAGCATAAAGATTGAAAATAGGCAATTACATTTAGAAATACATAATCAAATTATCCAGTTTATATCAGAGCAAAACAAGGGTACTATAGCCCCAATGACAACACACCACAAATTGTATTTTTTTTTTCAAAAAGAATCAAGTTATAAAAATTAAGCATCAGTTTTAAATTAAAAATTAATTAAAAATTAACTAAAAAACCTTTTGTGATTAAATGTTAGATAGATTTTAATTACCATTTCATAGTCCTTTAGGCTTAGTTTGAACTTTCCTAATGCCATGTTTGCAGTTGCTCGCCGATAATAGCCCTGAAGATGGATTAGAACAGTTGAGTATTAATTTATAAAGCATTTTAAGGGAATTGGAACAAGGAATTCAAGATTCCATGGTACCCATGTTTTTTTCCCACACCCTGTCCAGATTCACCAGTAGCAGGCCGAGAAGGGGAGGGGGACCAATTGATTTGGTATCAAAAACCATCCCAGATAGAACAAAAGGGATTTTTTTGCCTTTGCAGTATCTCCACGGGACGTTTATCGTCAGATTTGGCTATGTACAAGAGTACATAGAGCTTATGCTTTATAGTTTTGTCAACAAATAGCACGTCCATTGGAAACCAAATGTGGACCTTCGGCCGTTGTGGGGGGGGGGGGGGGGGTGGTACCCTGCACCCCCTGGGTATGGGCCTGTTTTGTCTCAACTCTATCTGTTACCGCCATATATATATATATATATATATATATATATATATATATATATATATATATATATATATATATATATAGTGTTGGTTTGAGAAAAATACAAACTACATAGGTTTCCCTACAGGTCTGTTTCGTGGTTGCCCACTCATCAGGGGATTAGGAATCCCCTATGTAGTTTGTATTTTTCTCAAACCAACACTATACACCGCTCTACTTTCGAGTATTGAGCACTTTCTATGAAAGCCTTCAGCCATCATTTTATATATATATATACATATTTACAACTGCGTTTCTAGTATAACTAATTGTGTTTGCTCACGTGCAAGAACAATTACAAAGATGATCTTACCTTGATGTACTTCCGATCGAGCTGAATAGCTTTGTTAGCATCCGCAAGAGCAAGTCCATAATACTCAGTCTTAAGATAGCAAAAACTCCGGTTGCCATAGTACGCAGGAACGTCTGCTTTCAACTCGATCGCTTGAGTGTAAAATGTTATAGCGGAGTTGTAATTCCCTTCTAGAAAATTAAACAGAGTAAGTATAACTTCATGTCAACTTTTGTTACAGACCAGCATAATATAATTTTCAATGGCCATGGGCCACTTACAATATCGCAGGTAATAAAGTCTACCTTTGAAGTATCCATTAGCTTTCAGTTTTAAATCTTCTGCCTCTTTTTCCAATGACAGTACATATACATCGGCTTCTTTGACTTCCACTGTAGCCGCCATCTTTGATCTTGAAGCGCCAAGATCACGAGCTCGTGCCCAATTTGTCGGAGTGCCGCCACAGGAGACCCGAAAGCCTCGACCAGTCTTGGAAAGGTATTAGCTGTTTGTGGTAAACAGTGACCGAAAAGACGGAATTGATTGACAAAAGCTCCCCATATAGAGATCCGGAGATCCTCCTGCAGAGCCATAAAGTGTTCACCTTTGCTCTCTTGAAACCCCAGGCCTCCCCCCATGAGAAATCCTTGATTCACTCTTAATCAGGCGATTGCTCCCAGTTTTTTCTCTTCTTGCAAAAATCTTATAAAAGCTGTGTTAGGATGCGTGATAATAAGGGAAATAAAAAGGGTGCCTCAATTTTTTGGGGCTGGTAGCCCAGAGGCTACCCTAAGGGATGACAAATTGGGTGTGGTAGAAGGAATTTTCAACACTAAGAAATAGCAAAATAAAAAAAAGAAGAGCTATTGGTCGAATTTTATACCCCAAGAGATGACAGAATTGGACAAAAAAAGTCATATACTTTTGAAATAGCAGTTGGTCACATTTTATACCCTAGGAGCTAGCAAAATTGGAAAAATCCCACATCACCCCCTAAGGGATAGCAGTTGGCCAAAACTTGATACCCTAAAAGATAGGACAATCCCCCATTTACTTTTCTGGAGAGTCCCCCCTGGGCTGCTCTCATTGCAGTACATAGTAGTGGTGGATCCTCAAACTACAAAACCTTGTAATTAATACCAAAGGCAAGTACTGGTATTCTACCATTTTAGACAAGTAACAACCCCATCCCCCCCCCACCAAAAAATGCCTACAGATGAGGCTAAACGATTGAGGGCAAGCTGGCCTCATTTCCAACAAAACACATGGGCATTATAGTTTCCATTTTATTTTCCTATGATAGTAAATAAATTATATGATACGAAGAATGCTTTGTGAACCAATGACCTTCCTGAAGGTACTTATCCACCAACATAGCAGTTACAATGATTTACAATCTACAGTAGAAATACTTTAAAACACTACAGCAAAAAATCAGTTTATATACATTTCGTGTTTTACAGTAGTAAGTGTGTTTCGATTATAATCAAGAGACTTCACCAACAATGTGTAAAAATAGATTTAAACTAAATGAGAAGAAATTTGAAAAATAAGTATGAGTTTTTAAAGGTCAAAGAGAACAATTCAAAACCTAAAATACTTCATAAAAATGTAATCCCCTTAAAGCCCCATCTCTCAACCATCCCTTTTTCTTCTCTTTACTTTAGCGGGGTATTCATCATCAGATGCTGAATCTGTATTGTTGTTTTCTGATTTTATATTTAATGCATCAAGAGGAGACGTAGTGTCTTGTTTAAGGCTGTCCAGCAAATCTGAACCAGGAGATGCACTCAAAAGAGAGTCAGATGTGAGAAGGGCAGCAGTGGCCGCTGCATTGAATTGACCCGTTGACCTTGCTTTCTCCAGTGCTCGGACTGAAAATAAAGAAAAGCTAAATAGATTAAAGTTCTTAAAACCTTTCACTTATATCAATCTAGCCAAAACAAAGCATAGATAAACTTTCAAATTCTGAAAAGAGAATTGAATATGATTGAAATTTGAATTTTCTACAGATCTTAAAAAATTTTCCTGGCCGCGCGAAAGGAGATTGAATCGAGTGAATAATTCCAAGTTTTGGCGGGAAAATCTGAGAACAACGTATTTCCTTTAAATCCGTTAAAATTCAGAGACTGCAATACCACAAAATATTGGCTAATTGTTTTATATTTCAATGCTACCCACAATGAAGCGAAGAATAATTTAAAGTCGAGAATTGTATGCAAAAAAAGAAAACATTGTTTTGTTGAAGGTTTCAAAAACAGTGCGCGCTTGTGAGAAGGTCGCCATTCTTGATTGCGAATGCAGTGCGTGCGCACAATGCAAAAACAATTCAAAGACTAAAAATATCTGCTAAATTTTGCAGGTTAAATAAGCATTTCACTTCCAGGTCGAGATATAAAGATGACGGGAAAAGTTGTAAACACACAATGTTCTTCAGCAATAACTAAGAAGACGTTATGTTTTTTTTCATGTAATTTGGTTGACATCTCGATCTACGTCACAAATGACTGGACCCGGGCCTTTCAGTTCATGGCCTTATTTTCGAAGGTTGACCAAAATACCTCAATATTACAGATTTGAGTTATTCGTGCGAACGCATGTTTTATAGGGTCCATACGAACCACATACCATTTGGAAGATAAAAATATAAAAAAATGGCAAAGTCTATCAAATCTGAAAGGTTATATGGACTTTAAATCATAAATCAATCAATAAAAATGACTGGTTCTCATATGGATATAATTATTCTATCTGTCATATTTCAAGCAACAAGTAGTATACTTTATATATACAATATAAGTAAAGAATGATTGTCAAAGCTTAAAAAGCTACACTGATTACCTCACATGTTCAATCATTCAATTATTTCACACGTTTCAATTGGGGGTTTGCTATCAATGCTAGATGTCAATGTACGCAAATAGAAGCCAAGCAGTGCTGACAATCAGGGGTGTGTGATTGGCTTAACATTTTTTACCTTAGGTAAGTGGGAAAGTACTGACTTAATCTAAACCCAGTACATACCTTGTTGATCTAAAATTAAGTTTTGCCTTTTGAGATCATCTATGTCAGTCTGTTGAAAAAGGCAATAAAAATATTAACCTATAACAACGGTATTAACATGGGTGTATAACCACAGTATTTATAAAAACAATATCAATGTGGGTATATAAGAATGGGTAATCATACAATTTCGAGTTCAATTCGAGATCTATTTGCACAAGTGAGTTTTTTCAAAAAGTATTGTTATTTATGAAAACTGAATACTTTTGCATCGAAATCATATTTTTATCTTATTTCTGGCTTTTCCTTTCCATATTAGAATTTTTATGGAATTTTTTTGGAAATTGTGTAGAGTATCATACAGTATCTACGGTTTAAGAAAATACTAATTTTCATGGATTCTGGCATTACAACTTTTTGCACTGGTGTTACATGAAAATTGCACTGCTCTTAGCCAATCAGAGTCAAGAAATTTGTGCATATTGTATATCATTACGACAACAGTATCAACGGCATTGAACCAAATAAAACAACAGAATCAACATGGGAGTATAACAACAGTATCAACATGGAAATATAACAACAGTATCAACATGGGTGTATAACACCAGTATCAACATGGGAGTATAACAACGGGATCAATTTCGGTGTATAACAACAAAATCAATTTGGGTGTATAACAACAGAATCAACATGGGAGTATAACAACAGTATCAACATGGGAGTATAACAACAGTATCAACATGGGTGTATAACAACAGTATCAACATGGGAATATAACAACAGAATCAATTTGGGCGTATAACAACAAAATCAATTTGGGTGTATAACAACAGAATCAACATGGGAGTATAACAACAGTATCAACATGGGAGTATAACAACAGTATCAACATGGGTGTATAACAACAGTATCAACATGGGAGTATAACAACAGTATCAACATGGGTGTATAACACCAGTATCAACATGGGAGTATAACAACGGGATCAATTTGGGTGTATAACAACAAAATCAATTTGGGTGTATAACAACAGAATCAACATGGGTATATAACAACGGAATCAACATGGGTGTATAACAACAGTATCAACATGGGAGTATAACAACGGGATCAATTTGGGTGTATAACAACAGTATCAACATGGAAATATAACAACAGAATCAATTTGGGTGTATAACAACAGAATCAACATGGAAGTATAACAACAGTATCAACATGGGTATAGAACAATAGTACAGCATGGGTGTATAATAATTGTATCAAAATGGGTGTATAACAACAGTATCAACATGGGTATAAAACAATAGTACAGCATGGGTGTATAACAACAGTATAAACATGGGTGTATAACAACAGTATAAACATGTGTGTAGAACAACAGTACCAACATGGGTGAGAAACAACAGTATCAACATGGGTGAGTAACAACAGTATCAACATGTGCATAGAACAACAGTATCAACATATGCATAGAACAACAGTATCAACATGTGTGTATAACAACAGTATCAAGATGGGTGAATTAACAACAGTACCAACATGGGTGTATAACAACAGTATCAACATGGATGTATTACAGCAGTATCAATATGTGCGTAGAACAACAGTATCAACATGTGTGCACAACAACAATATCAACATTGGTGTATAACAACAGAATCAATATGGGTAGCATTGGCTACTCTTACCTGATGAGAGTGATTTTTCCGTCTCATGAATTGTATGTAGTCTGTTGCTTTATTAAGAATTTGAGCCCTAGAAGCCTATGAAAAAAAGATAATGATAACAATAATAGAAATTAAAATAATAATGTATTTTTTTAAATAATAATTAAAATAATACTTTATTATGTCAGCAACTCATTCTGGTGAATTGGGGCATGCTGATTGTCTGTTAAGTGAACTGGATAATAAAAAATTTATGCTTGCGGCCTCTTTATAAAAAGTCTACGGGCAGGCTTTTATTTCTCAGTACAGACCCCAGGCTCAGTAGTATTTTATTTAAAGCTCTACGTACACAGAATGCTGTTGACTGTGAAAACTTTCATCAATCTCCAAACAATGAAAACTATCACTAGTTTAGCTAATTTGAAAATTTTATTAAAACCCATGATAAATGAGAATACTTGATGGTATTGGGTTTTCGGTGTGTGATAGTTGCAACATCATCAACAAAACACATACTGTACATATCATAAAAGAGTTGATTTTGGTGCTCATTCAAGTAAATATGGTTAACTATTAAATTGAATACTAAAATGTCTTGTAGGTCATACGCTACAGAACACATGTTAAACAGCAAGATATGTTGAAGACAACAAATTCCAAGTAGATATTTTTCATCTTATATTTGATGTACAATTTTTAGGGCTGTGTTTGGACATGTTAGTGATCCTTGTTTAATCACACCTATGATTAAGTGAAATCATCCAACTTTGTGAAAGAAATTACGCACATCGTGTATACAGTTTAACATCAGCGTGTATAAGCATGCCCGAAAACAGCTGCAAGCAAAACACAAATCCACATAACAATATCCACTCCTACATGCCCTAACTAAGTAATCTGTGATTAATATTTCGATAAACTCAATAAAAAGGATATATCATGAACATAACCACATATTTAGCGGCATGTAAATTTATCAGACAACAGCCGTCCCGAAAACTAACAAAACATAAATTTACCCATTACTCAACCTAAGTAGTGTGTACTTTGCACGAAACACTAATTTAAAAAATTATCCGACAAGAAAAGGCAAACCCCGACAAGTGTGGAAGTCGCCTTGGTGCAGAGGGAATAAGCTTCTTTAGAAATCTACATGAAGAAGTTTTGACAGGTAATGTTTGGGATAACATTTTCTCAACCACATTAGGTTCACCTTGGACTGGGTGGCGGTTGGTGTAAACATACCTTTTCGCCTTGTAAAGAAGGTATTGAGTCCCGAAGATGGGAGAAACTGTCTTTAATATGGTCCCTTCGCTTTCTCTCTAAAGCGTTATGATGGGCTCTTTTGTCGGCCTAGAATGGGGAACATCAGATTCAACAGATAGCAGGGCAACTTATTCTAACTACATGGACCAGGAGAAGTCATTAAAAATTCAGGAGCAATAACTTCATGGCGTGACTCGCTGCGATCGAAGCGAAAACAAGCGCGATTCTCGCTCAAAAACCCTCAAACTTAAAATAAATCCTAATCGAAAAACGCAAAAGGTATACCTTGTTTTAGTAACACATTTTTGGTTGACAAAAAATACCGAAAAAAATGTAACACGTGCTTTTCTGTTTCAAGCCATGTGCACAAATTTGTCGCTGAATTTGACACCAAAACATTGTATTACCTGGTTAAGAAATTCGGTTGTCCCCCCTTCTGCCGTGTCCTGAAACGAATTAGAACCGCAGAATCGAATCTATTTAATCTTAGCCACCCTTGCGATCGTTCTCTTAGATAACAGAACTTACATCGTCGCCGCTTTCAACGTCGACCTCCTTTTCTTCGTCGCTCATGTTAGTTTCTTGGCGAACGCTTCGCAGTTTGCTGCCTCGTGACCGCGCACGTGTTCAACAACCGACGCTACTGAGGCTGAGCCCACGGTGCTTATTTGCATAAGTAATGTCCTTGAAGTTCGGCAAAACTAGTTGTATTGTTCGCGCGCCGAAACTTGTGTAATTTAAAGCATTTTTTTCTCAGCGCAGAGCATAAGGGGCTCCGACTCTCCCGTCAATCAAGTGTACGCAAAAAAGCTTTGTTGGTTTTTTTTTATAGATGGTATCCAGAATAGCAAAAACGTTTTCCAAGCAAAAGTAACGTGAGGAAAACAGTAGCTGACAAAGAGGGAGGCTTTAGAAGGCTCCCCGACCCTTTTGGGGCTGCTAAAGAAAATTTTTGCGTGAAAAAGATGCCCCAAAAAGCATTCCTCTGCATGCCCTAGACCCCGACCCATTTCTTTGTGCGTTTTTTGTTCCCTGAAAACATGAAAATAGACAGCTAACGTCTACGACACACTAGGCAGGAGCGGATCTAGCTTTTGGCTAAAGGGGGAGTTTGGCTCAGTGACAAAGAGGGGAGGGGGTGATTTTTTAATTACATATGGCTTTCTGGCAGCCAAAAGGTAGCGGGGGAAACCCCCTACCCCCCCCCCCCCCCCCCCCCCCCCCCCCCCCCATATCCGCTGCTGCTGCTAGGCGATTTCACTTCCCGGTGTTCGCCAGCGAATTTGATCATCCGTATCGGACAAATCCGATATCGGCGGATCGGACAAATCCGATATCGGCGAATCGGACAAATCCGATATCGGCGGATCGGACAAATCCGATATCGGCGGATCGGACAAATCCGATATCGGCGGATCGGACAAATCCGATATCGGCAAATCGGACAAATCCGATATCGGCGAATCGGACAAATCCGATATCGGCGAATCGGACAAATCCGAAATCGGCGGATCGGCCGCCGCTAAATTGAAAAGATCTTGGCATTTTTCAGCCGGCGATTGAAATTCAATCGTATCGCCTAGTGTGACGTAGGCTTTGGAGTACCAACATAAAAGTATTTCCTTCTTGGGAAACACCTTGTTTGGTGTACATTTTCTCGATCTCACTTGATCTGATTTTTATTCTTTAAAGGTCACTACAACAGTTCCAACCTGAATTTAGTTTGGAATAATACTAATACATACACTGCATATCACGGTGCTGCACAAAAAGATATTTATAGTTAAAGCAAATACATCTTATAAATAGTGTTAATTATTATCCACATTCAAGGCGATAGCACCCATTTTAGTTCCATTTCTTGGAAACCAACATTTATACGTTACTTGCCATATGGGTGCCATGGCCCTAAATCGGTGGTCGATAAAATAATATTTTGATTACTGTATTATAATTACCCTGACCCCCCATAATCTTCATACTCGGTGATTAGGATACATTTTAAAACGAATACTGGTTCTCTCTCCCTGCTAACAGAGCTACACAAGAAAAAAAGTCCTCTGTTAGCAGGGAATGGTTCCCTGGGCATTATCGTGAAAGAAAACGTTAGTTATCACCTCTGATGAGGGAAAGATACCCTGGTTCCAGAACCTCGAACGTCCTTAGTGGTCAGCGAGCTTGAGACGTCGCAAGTTCGCTAGCCACGAGGGTAAGGCCGGAAAGATAAACACCATCCTGCCCAAATGCTGTCTTCACTTTCAAACACTTACTCTGCCTTAACATACAAATATCTTTCTATCATTTTTACAAACCCTTTCTAAGAATAAAACGTCAGGACACTTCTCTGGTTTCCTCGTACAAGAAGTACGGGCGGAAGATCTTTCGACAGCATCTCTAGCCAGCTCATGTACATTAGCGGTGTCGTCATTTCCGCAACCGGGACCGGAAGTGAGATGACAACCAGCTTGGCATTATTGGAGCGTTTGCGCACAAGTTCGCCTATCCTTATGGTGCGAAGAACTTTCTTGTCATCAATTGGTCCATCGTCTAGCTCACGCCCTACAGGGAGTGCGCGGAACGCGTCAAGGCTCTCCCCAGAAGGAGCGGTGTTAGCACCGGGGACCTGCACCACGCTACTCACTTGAATACGGAATTTCTTCATGAGGTTCGCCATCTTGAGCTGGTCCGCCTTGATCGCGTGTTTGGACCGGATGTCCAAGTAGAAGAGCCTGAGGTCGCAGCTGCGCCAAAGCCGATGCAGGGTCAGGAGATATGGTAACAGTATCGTCAGACCTCCATCGTCGTACAACCACCACACGTCGATCGTTCCGCGCTGCTTTCCCTCGAACGCTAACTCCTGTTCAGGTTTCTGTAGCGGTTCGGCGACCGGTTCTGGGCGCTTGAACTCGTCTTCGTTACAGATGGAGTCAGTCAGAGAGACTTCGTCAAATTCGATTGTCTCCTTGCCAATTCGGAGTATAGCAACGCCGAAGTCCATCTGGAAGGCGTCGTTGATTACGCCAAAGTAGCCCTCGAGGTCGGCCAAGGGAGCGATCTGCCAGTCGTTTTTGAAGCCGAGCACAAGTGTGTTGGGTTTCATTTTACCGAGCCCGGTGAGATGAAGCATTGCCTGGACCCCGGTTCGGAGAGAGTGCGCTGAAAATGTAAAATGACATACGGTAAAATGACTAAGTCAGACCGCCTACAGAGCTAACTTCTATCGCTTTATTCATTCTTACTTACTTGTCCATTGGCGCCCTGTACGACAGAAACATTATGAAACTGATACAGGATTTATCGAAGGGGCGCAAATACAACATTTTTAGAAGCAGGAAGGGTGCAGATTCGGGATTTGTCGAAGGGGTAGGATAGTTCTACTAGCGTTGATCTCAGTGCCCCTTATACTCTACTTACCTGTGGTGGTTGCCCTAAAGGCCTTGATCTTGTGCTCTTTTAACCACTTAGCGTCCTCCCTCTCTTCGTCGTCACTGATCTTGTCAAATTTCTGCCTGCACACGTTACCATACATCATCAGACCAGAGTTCTTGGTAAGCTGAGACGCGATGTACATCAGATCCGGACGCTCTGCCGGACGACCACTCAGGACCAAGCACTGCGGCCGGAAGTTTTTGACATGTTCCTCATGGGTGTCGAGAAGGGTCGTGAATCTAAGCGCGCTCATGTAGGTGTTGGCTTGTCCAGATGACCCCCAATTCACCTGAGAAAAAGGTTCGGTTTTTATATTAGGCACCTTAACAAAGAAGACGGGAACGTTGACAAACGCGAACGAATCTCTTTCGATTTCATTGTCCTAGCAGTCGCCGTCATCCTTGCTTAAGGTCCTTATTCATCAAACGCAGGTCAAAATTGGAGTTCAGAAAAGTCTGAAGACAGAGGCGAAACTAGAACTTTTTCGTGATACGTCCAAGTACTGCAAAAGGCTTTTTTTTTTCAAACACGTCTCTATTGTTATGTTATGCGGCCATTTTTGGGTACGTTTTAGCGGTACAGATAGCTATGCACCGGAGAGAAAAACAATAACAGAATAAAAAAAGTGGCATAACATTAGTACTCACATTAGGCTTTCTGTAGTCCACAAACTTATACAACCCAACCACGATCATAATCGTCACCAGAGCGGCCCACCAGTTGATCAGAAACATGATAGCTACACAAAGGAGAGCCCCTATCAGCGACACCCACATGTTGTAGAATCTAAACGAGGGTCTCCATCCCGGAGAACGACCCAAGGAGGCGACGAATGTCGCGTAGTTGATGAGCGCATAGACAATGAGGAAGAAGTTGGAGATAATGGGGGCGATGGCATTCAGGTCCCCTATGGCGGTAAAGGCACACGCGATGAGAAACGCAAGGACGTATCCGCGTTTTGGTTCATTACCAGGACCATAGCCAACTCCAAAGTAATCTATCTTGGGAAAAAGCTTGTCCTTGCACACGGCTTGGAAGGTTTTAGGAGCGCCGACAATGCTTGCTATGGCGGAAGAGAGGGTGGACGCAAAGATACCGGCGGTCACAATTGGGCCCCACCCTGAAGCCTTTTGCATCGCCTGGAAGGAAAAAAATAAGGTGGTCAATAAAAGTATCTTCACAGAAATGGCCGCCCCATAATTGAAAAGGAAAAATAGATTTCTGTATGAATGTAAAACTACAGTCAAGCTGTAGAATATCTAGGTGGTCTGCTTAGGCATGGTGGAATCAGGGAAATAAATTAACATGAGGTTGCAAAAAAGCAACCGCTGTCATCCGCAATATTAAATAAAATGTCACATAGAAAAATAAAAGAAACACAAAATATTAAGTTGTAGTATATCAATGAATAAGTGAGACAACATCTTTTAGTATCTCAAGAGTCATTGTCTAGTAAAAGCACCCTTTTTTGTCTTTTTCTTACCTGGTTATCAAAATAAAGTCCAAACAGGCATTTCATTGTATCACAGGTTGGTATAGATGTGACATTACTCTGACTTGATCCATTTACCACAGCCACAGACATTACAAGACCTGTAGCATCTCTTGCATATGTAGCTCCTATTAACCACGCTAATACAATATAGACAAGACTACTGACAAGAATTGCGAGTAATGTGCCCTTTGGTACAGCCGTGTGAGGATTCTTCAAATCACCAGAGATATTCACACCAGCAAGGATACCTGTTGCTGCTGGAAAAAAGATTGCAAAAACTGAGAAGAAACCTTCTCCTCGAAAGTCAGGCATGAAGTTAGTCTGAAAGACGCCATCTTGATAGCCTAGGAAGCCTTGTGCTTTGCTAGAGGCATTTTGTGGACCAATGAAAGTTCCTATGATGACATCTAAGATTGAAATGATCAGTACTGCCAAAAGGATAACCTGAGTGCGGACTACCCACTTTAGCCCAACCAAAGCGACGGCCAATATGAACACAATGGTGATAAGCCCAATGATGCGAACATCATTCACCTCATCAACAATAAGAGCACCATTTTCTTTGAGTAAATCCCGCACAGTCTCTGCAAACCCAACAACATACATTGCCACTGCTACAGCACTCGCTATAGAAAATATAATACCAATAGAGCCACCAAACTCTGGACCAAGGCTGCGAGAGATTAGATAGTATGCTCCACCTAAAACAAGGGGAAAAATATTCATCAGATAGGAGTGAGGCCAAGGGGGAAGTTGAAGGGCAGATCCAGTGGGAGTAAAACAAACTGTTGCCCACTTACCCTGCCCACTCTCCTTTCAGAGATTGTACTTAAATCTTAAAAGTTATAATGCTTGAAAATCCAAGAGCTGGCAATTAATCAGGCCCTTCTTTCTTGAAGGTTTGCACCCATTATTGACTTTGCCCACTGGCTTTGCCAATTTTAAAAGGAGCCCTGGGCCCACTGACCCACCCTTGGAAAAATAAGGCAGAGGCACCTGTATTTCTTTCTTTTGTATTCATTGAATGGAATCATCTAATACTTTTTAGCTGATATAATTATTATATCCATACTTACCTCCTTTAACTTCTCCATTAGTGCAGATGGCTGACATTGAAAGAGTTGTGACAGTAGTTACTACTGCAGAAAGCATGATAATGACTGTCGCCAGACCAATTCCTGCCTGCCCTACCACCCAGGAAAGTCGCAAGTACAACATAACTCCCCAAATATTAAGAAGGCAACCAAAGAATACTCCTTTAATCCAGCCAAACTTTGGCGCTGTAGCAGCATTACTGGACCTAATTTCGTCGCTCCCTGCTACATCATTGACTTCCATGTTTTCTTGCATCAGTGGCTAAAAAGGAAAAAGCAAGAGTTTTTTTTTTCCAGGAATCAAATCTGACTTTAACTAGCAATCTAAAAAATGTTGTTTCAGCTATGTTTTTGCCTACACAATTAAAGTTTTGGGTCTCTATTAAGTAAAGAAAATGAAGAGTACATTCATTAATCGAATTTGCATTAATTGTTTAAGCAATATATTTCAATATTTACTTTAAGCATGAAATGAGAAAAACAAAAAAGCAACTCTTTATTACCTGTGTTGATTTAATGTTTGAATATAAAAACAAAATTCCATGGAGATTTTAACTCATAATAGATTAAGGGATCTTATAACTTAAAAAAAAAAAAAAAAGAAAAAGTGAGGGAAATTGTATTTTTTTGTAAATATTGTGCAAAAATATAAAATAAAAAGTGGAAATATTACATTATATGCTCTCAAGTTCTTTCCATATATATGGATGGGCATTCAAAAAATTGGCTAAGGGGTGGGTGGGTGTGTCGCCTCTATCCCAATTTTTTTGGAATGTAAAAATACAGAATTTATCAATTAAAAATCAAAAGTAGATGTTGATGCTAGAATATTTAAACTCTTATGTATTTATTTTTTTTAGCTAGCAATAATTTGTTTTGCTTTTCTTCAAGTGTGTTTTAATCAATTGGCCAATATTATGTCAGCTAGACAAATATCAAATATTTGTGTGTGAATCTTTCCATTCTAAAGCCATGTAAGATTGGGAGGGCACAATACAGAAACATTAAGAAAATATTGGGGGGGGGGGGGCACGGCCATGCAACTTCTGGTCATTCCCTGATAATTTAAAATATATTTGGGGGGGGGGGCATATGCCCCCAGTGCCCCACCCCCTGCTACGGCCCTGGGATATAAGAATATATCTATTAATTCTTATACCCAAGAAACTGCTTGTTAAAAAGGTAAAAGACACAACAAATTGCACAAGTAACTTTGTAACTGTACCTAGCCATTTGCATGTAATTTATTGAATGTTTTTGTATTCTTTGTATGTCTTCATGTAGCAAAAATTAATTAATTGAAACAAAAAGAATAATCTCTGGATTGGTTTTTCTCTCTTTTCCATCAAGTGATGATAAGACTGAGAGAGAAGCCCATAATAAATAATCACATCCCATTTTCGCAACTTTTGATCACAATTACTGTACCACACCATCTCTCAGATTAGTTGTTGGGGTCAAAAAGCAACTCCAAAATAAATGCAAAGAGACACCTACCCCTACTAATGGTTCATAGTTTTCAAGGCCTTTCCTGAGCTCCTGTAGTGTTGGTCGTTGCATCTTGTTTCCTGGTCCTAAGGAGTTGGTATTTCTATAGTAAACCGTCATTGGTAAAGCCTCATTTGTTGCATAGCCCATGGTGAAGTTTTCGTGTGACGGAGTTTCTGCCCCAAGGCTTGTTTGATCCGCGTCAGAGAAATTTTCATTCGGCGGAGTCGTTTGATCGCCCATATTCAAGGTAGGCGATTCTGGGTTGAATTTGACTTTCCGGACTAAAAATCGCGGGGTTCGGCCATCGTCACTATCCTTAGCTTCGCCCATCTCGTTGCTTTCTCTTTCTTCTTCGGATGCATTCAAAGAGCTTTCTTTATTGGGACACTTCACGGAGTCAGCGCTTTCAAGTTCTTCACTCGTTTCACTTTTGACGTCCGCCATAATAAGGCATCAAACAGCAAGATGGGCTAAAAAGGCAGTTAACTAAAGCCGATGGAAACGTTGAAATTAGCACGCCTGATCGCCTTTTGTAAGACCGGCATTTTTATCCGGCTAGACCGGCGTAGACCGGCATTTGCTTCGTGTTCGGTCATCCACAGGGCTCCCGAACTCGCTTCGATTCCTGCCCGTCAGTCAGCGGTATCACCCATTGCCCATGATGCAATATGGTAAATCAATGTTTTCTGCGTTTCGTCGAACATACACTGTGCAAGGTCTCCTAAAGTTTCAGAGATTTGCCTCATTTTTCACCCCCTACGATGTTCTCCACTAGTGGAGTTACGCCACAGGTATTGTTCAAACGATAAAGTAGTTATAAATGTGTTATTAGTCTCGGTTTTGCTATGTTTATCGCTTGTAAAAGCAGCTTAATCATCATATTGATCGTCACGTTATTCATTTTTTGACGCGTTTTTTTTCCGAAATCGAATCGATTATGTAACTGAAAAGTAAACTTGTAACATTTGCTGTTAAATTACCCTGGCTTGGCTCAATTTGGTCGTTACTGTAGATCAAGGGCTTATTTCTCGCTAACAGTTATACCAGACAATACTTCATCCCTACATGGATGCCAAACACCTATCAATATAGTCTTTTCTACAGTTATATATGTAGCAGACTCTTTCATCGACCCTGAAAGTTGTCTGGTTGTTTACCATGAGATAGTAGAAAACAGTTTCTTTTAGAACAAGTTTTACTAAGTATTTGATTCATTCCCTGTTTATTCATTAGAGATAAAACATTTTACCCCTGTGGTTATAATCAAAATTATTGCCAATGGCTTTTAAAATGTCCAAACTTGTTTTACTTTAGATGGGACAATTTTGGAGAGTCAGTAAGTCAATCAAGAATAAATTAAAGTCCATTAAACCTAAATACTATTATATATTTAACAATCAGATCTCATTTTTGCGTGCGTCTGTCCTGTAATATATTTAACAAATAGATCTCATTTTTGCATGTGTCTGTCCTGTAATATATTTAACAAATATATCTCATTTTTGCGTGTGTCTGTCCTGTAATATATTTAACAAATATATCTCATTTTTGTGTGTGTCTGTCCTGTAATATATTTAACAAATAGATCTCATTTTTGCGTGTGTCTGTCCTGTAATATATTTAACAAACAGATCTCATTTTTGCGTGCGTCTGTCCTGTAATATATTTAACAAATAGATCTCATTTTTGCGTGTGTCTGTCCTGTAATATATTTAACAAATAGATCTCATTTTTGCGTGCGTCTGTCCTGTAATATATTTAACAAATAGATCTCATTTTTGCGTGTGTCTGTCCTGTAATATATTTAACAAATAGATCTCATTTTAGCATGCGTCTGTCCTGTAATATATTTAACAAATAGATCTCATTTTTGCGTGTGTCTGTCCTGTAATATATTTAACAAATAGATCTCATTTTAGCATGCGTCTGTCCTGTAATATATTTAACAAATAGATCTCATTTTTGCGTGTGTCTGTCCTGTATTATATTTAACAAATAGATCTCATTTTTGCGTGCGTCTGTCCTGTAATATATTTAACAAATAGATCTTATTTTTGCGTGTGTCTGTCCTGTAATATATTTAACAAATAGATCTCATTTTAGCATGCGTCTGTCCTGTAATATATTTAACAAATAGATCTCATTTTAGCATGTGTCTGTCCTGTAATATATTTAACAAATAGATCTCATTTTAGCCTGTGTCTGTCCTGTAATATATTTAACAAATAGATCTCATTTTTGCATGTGTCTGTCCTGTAATAAATTTAACAAATAGATCCCATTTTTGTGTGTGTCTGTCCTGTAATAGATACACAGATGTCACAACATGTCATGAACAAGTAAACAACAAGATGCAATCGAGTTGTATGACTGTTGTTCATGACATCTATTTGAGGACAGACCAACAAGTGGCATGTGTCCTCTAATAACACACAGACCCATGACCAATCGGAGCATGCAATTTACCAGAGTTGTTGTATAAAGTTCTTTATCAGACATTGTAACAGCTTATGGGTTTTTTTTTTAAATAATATTGTTATTGCAGTTAGGAGGGGTTGTTTTAGGGCTTGGCTCAGCTTTGAGCAATGCCAAGAGTGCAGCTGCTGCCAGGTGTATGACGTACGTACAGAAAAGAAACTGGAGAGTACCAAAAACAGATGAAGGCGCAACGACAACAACAGAGAAGACACCCGATAATGTTGCTAGCAGCACAGAGGTATATAGGGATGCCATACTGCATGAAATCTATATCAAATAGATCCAATCAAACATCTAAAGCTCTTTATCTCCCAGTGATATTCTATTTACCTCTGCTTAATGAAACTATTGGCTGAAAACTTGCCAAAAGACTGGTAGAACAGTCTTTTGGCAAGACTGGGCAATGTGGAAAACAAAAGCGAACGTACACCTATTTCAATAAATTCAGTGCTTTTTCCAATTAGCACCATAACTGATTGACAGAAAACTGTACCTTTGATGTACAAAATAATTCTGATCAAGAAATCACAGACATTCGAAATAAGTATGAAACTTGTCACAGACTAGACGTACTACAAGGTTTCTGCTGTATATTTTGTGTCGCAATGATGCACAAAATCATTTCTTTATAAAAAAAGAACCTCTTCGCTCCCAAAAATCATTTGGAAGTCAGTGGTCCACTCTTTGAGGATCCTTTTGTTGTCAGATTTTATAATGAAGTTTTAAGCAGGCAAAGACATGGTCGGATATTGTGCCCAAGTTTTTCACTGCTAACCCAACCCTTAACAGACTCCAGGCAAAATCTGCAATCTGAGTAGGCATTGTTATTCAGGTGTTTTGTGAAGTGTTACTAAGCTTGAGGTCTGTCTGTTTTTTTTTTATTATTATTAATAAGGAGTGCTCTGATTTGTCTCATTTGTCTAATTTCGCTTTGCTAGCAATTTGGGCTTCCTGTGTAACAAGCTGCCGCCGTCTTGGAAGCAGACTTTTTTTTTATTTGATACTGGGTTTGCAGTATTTTATATTTCGAGTCTATTTTTCCACAGCAATGTTCGGTCCAGAAATACTATGATTGCAAATCATTACCCTAGAAATAAAACGAAATTGATTGCTTCATTATTTTAAACCAAGGCAAACACAGCCACAGAGGAGACACAGAGATTCTTTAGAAATCAGTGGAAGCTATTGTTAGGGAGAATTAGGAGATCATAAATTCTGTATAGTTCACTATATGTTAATACATGAGCAGTACTCTTTTCAGTAGCTATTATCATTGCCACCATTTAGACCCAAATAGCTTACTGGGTATGTACAGGCATGCAGCTCGTGTTGGGCACATGGGTTGTGCCCCTCCCACTGACTCACTAAAAAGCAGGGTTTTTTTTATAAAATATACTTACTTATCATAGTATCTATGACTGCACATCCCCTCCACAACTAATCAGACTGTTTGTTATGGTTATCAGACTTCACCTTTTCTTTTCTAGACATACAATGCCTTCAATTAAATAATTTCTTTTGTTTAATGAAATAAGACTACAAGCAATTTGTTTTTGTTCTATTTCTCTTATAAAGCAAACAGAGAAACCATGAAACAAAGGGTTAGTGATCAGCCAAGACAGTGGCTGTAAAGAAAAGGGGGTCTTGCATGAATCTGGCTTATGGAAAATGTGCCAACTGCCCCATAAAAATCTAAAATAATATAGATTTAACCATTGCTATTGAATGACCAACCAATATAAGAGCTCGAGTACTTCACTTCTCCACGAGAACTTCTAGTTTAATTATAATGAGACCAATCAGAGAGCGAGTTTGCTGCAGTTTTTGGAGGAACTTCTGTGTCACTCGATCGTTGGATGGTCGGATAGTCAGATGGATCATCCATAAACTTTTTGTGGTCTTTCTGTGCTTTAGCAACACAGTAATCCTTAGATGAAATATATACTTCCGGTGTTCAACTTCCCGTTTAGTACTTTAAAAGGGCTTTGTCATTGACCTGTGACTGTTCTTTGGGATGACGGTAAAGTATATATAATATATGTCTTCAATGTGGGTTGAGCGTGTGCATGTACATTTGTCACTGACGCCGATCGCTCTTCTATAGTTCAGTCCAAGTCAAGCTGTTAAAACAAACAAGTAAAATGCAAGCAAAGCTTTTTATTCTCTTTGTTTTAGTACTTGCCGATTCGCGTCTCTGGTTTCACGTTGTTTGTTTGAATTTGTGCTGAAAAAGTGACTAGCCAAAACTGCAACTTTTGAGTCCGAGAAACACAAGGCAGGGCTGTAGCCAGCATGAGGCAAGTGAGGCACTTGCCTTAGTATAATTTTGATGTTTAGTGTTTCACAATCGAAATGTATGAGATAAAACACCTGCCTTGGTAAAATTTTGATTCTGGCTTCAGACCTGCAAAAAAAGCCTCTGTTAGAAAGACAAAATAGAAGATGAAAGATTGCCACAAATTAATTTTTCACAATTCTTTCTCAATCAGCTAAACTAAATATCAAACAAAACTTGTACAAACACATGGCCCTCGCTTATTCATCAATAGCGATTTTGCGCCTTTCTAGAATTTTAACACATTATATGACAGTAGCCTAATCAATTATTGCGGGTATTTTATTTTGTTCCTGGAAAGAATATGCTGAAATTTGACATGCAGTTTTACAGAGCAGTTGCCCAGGGCGTCTTTTCCTTCTCATTCTTTCTCTCACGCTTCCTGTGTCCCTGATCTTCAGGATGCCCTGGGTCCCCGAGGATGAATTCATTGTAGTGAAAGTAATTTTGTTGTTGTTGACATCAGTTTGGGTTTGCTAACATTTAAAGATCTCTTCTCTTCCCTATTTACTAGTTAAACATTTTAGTTTGAAAGTTTTGCAACTAGGGAAGTTTCAAGAAAAAACTTGTTCCAGCTCATTGTGGTCTGTTCTTGTTTAGACATCTCATGCATGGCTGTTTGAGGAGCTTGGGTTGAGAAACTTACCAAAAGACTGGGAGAAGGCAATAGAGGGCCCCCTATCCCTTCATCCACAGTCCATGAAGAGTACATCGCCTTGGTCTGTCTCTTATGTTTCCTGTGATTCTTTCCTTGCCAACAAACAGGGTAAGAACATAAGTACTGACCAGTTATTACAACAGTTATGTTAAATCATGCCATTAAATTTAAAAATGTTATTTCCAAGTCAAATTATCCACATTCTAGCCTTGGACCAATACATGGGTAATCAGGATTTGTTAAGGGAGGGTATGCAGACATGGATATTACATGCTGAACATATGGAATTTCTTTAGAAAATAAAAATACTGTGTTTTTGGGTGGCCAAGGGGTGGAGATGAGGGCACCAAGTTGTTTGGATACTAACCACTAGGCAAATTTCCTCATAAGGCAACTATAGTAGTTGTCTGATGACTTATTTTATTTATGTTGCAAATATGACAATTTGTAGGTATGTAAATTATATACATAGGATATGTGCCATTTTGGATATGTGCCAATTATGGATCCATTTTGAATCAAACTGCCATATATGTGATGGATGCAAGAGACTGGTCAAAGAATGAATGGTCAAAGCATTCTTCTATTTAATAAAGCAGTTGCATTGATGTATTCCTTCTCAGGTTTCTCACATCCATCATCTCATAACCACCGGCTTCACTCACTATTCTCAAGACTTACTTGGCACAACATCCCCACCAAATGTAAGTTATTCTCTTATTTGCTGTTTTAAATCATTTTAGAACAAAGATAGCACATAAGTGAATTCAGGGCAAGATGGGTGATATGCTGGGTGATGGACCAATTCCTTAGAAGTTACTTCATTTGCTCAAAAATTCAGTCTTAAAAGAGAAATGTATATAAATGATATGAAGAGAGTAGCACTGTAGTTTGGAAATTGCCTAGCCACAAAAAAGGGACACTATACTATTGATTTTTATGGAACAATTTAGCAGCCCTGTTTTTTTTTTTTTTTTTTGACAATCTCATATCATGTCCTAGCCTTGAGTTTCTATATGTTCATTCAGTGGGAGTCAGACACATTCACTCTGCTGCATCCGTGAAGAGACTCCAGATGCTGGAGGAAAGAGCAAACAGCGAGGAGGACAATCCCAAGGCTCAGGCTGAATACCTCAGGGTGAGTTGAGCAATAATTCTTTAAACAGGCATGTTGCTCAGGGAGGCAAAAGGCACCCCCTTTTCAAGAAACTCCTTGATCCCCCCCTTCAAGCGGAAAGACAGAATTTATTGGCATCTTGTGACACATTGGTTACTTTGGTGTTATGGTGGTGATGATATCTATGGTCACCCCAATTCCCCTTTAAGCTCCAAAAAGTGGGTAATCTTTATTAAGGTTATCCTTTTTCCAGGATATTTATGACTAGCCCCCCCCCCCTTCTCTTCAGTGATAAAAAGTGGAAAATTTCTCATTGAGAAGGTCTTCAGATGTTATGCATTTTCCATATGACACCCATACATATTATCCCCTTCAACAAAACCTGGGTATGCACCTGTAACTGGTGACTTGCAGGGGTGTTGACACGTGGGTATTGCATTTCCCAGGTGATGGTGTCAGAGGACCCAGATTACGTGATCAGGAGATATGAGAGTGGCCGGTATGCCTCAGACGAGTCTGTTAGAAAGGAATACCTGAAAGTATGTCATTTCCATTGTAATTCTTGGACAGATTTTCTTATAATTCATAGACAATATACCACCCCCTCCCTTTTACTAGAGACTAAATAACCCGATAAAGGGCTCATTGAATTTTATGGTTCTCTATATTCTTCAAGAGTCTCCCCCCTACCCTTAATGTCTCTGAATTATGTTGATTGCTCTCTATTTGCTTTTATTTTGAAAAACTCTAATTTCTTAAATGATAAAAATGCTATCTGCATTATTTTATAACATTTTTTTGGATAGGTAGAATGTTACATTAATTCAAGCTGATTTTGTTTGCTATGAAGTGATAAAATCGTTTCCATCAAACAAAAGGCTACCCCTCTTGCGTAATGGGCAGTTCAAACTTTTCCAAATTTTCTTGTTTAATCTTGTTAACCAAAATCTATTTATTTAGTGTTTTTTTTGCTGAATACTAATTGTTAAACACTTTGTTTTAGGCATTAGTACTGGCAGATAGAGTCAATTCCTCTGAACTAGAAAAGGTATTTGTGAATTTAATTTTTTATGTTTTTTTGTGTTGATCATTTGTGGCTTAATCCTCAAATAAATATTTTGGTTTAAGTAGGCCATCTTGATAAGTACAAATGATTGGATTATAACAACTAAAGGTTGAATTTTAGCATGTCTTTATTTGAACACCAATTTATCTTCCTTTAACAGTTGAACCCATACAGTAGTAGTTTTGCAATTCCCAAAGAAACCCCTTACAGCTCACGCAAGTCTTTCCCTGATAATGGCACAGAGGACAAACCTGTACATGTGGTAATTCAGTCTCAAAAAGGTAACAATTAATATTTACAACTGCTTTATTATCAATCTGTCATTGCTCTTTCTACTACTAACAATGGAATCCTGCTAACTCAAATCCTTTATTTTGACAAAAAATGGTGTTAGCAGTGAGGCAAATTGTCAGAGTAGAAACAACTGAAAACTATTATAATGAGGAATTAAGAGGCTGATCAAAATTGCAGGGATTTTACATTCAGGGTTCCCCAGTAATCAGATTCACTAAATATACCATTTTCAATATTTCCAAGAATTTATTTTTTGTGTCCATGATTTTTTGATGTTTTGTTTTAACAGGAGCATTTTTCAAGGAACAGCTTTGGAACACCATCCGTTTCTTGATTGGCTTGTTCTTGATCCTTTCAGTTATTGAAGCTCAGTTACAAATGAAAAGTATGTGGTTTCGAGCATCCCAACGCTCTGTTAAGATCATAAATACCTGTTGGTATCTTTGTTCTGCAGCTTTTATTGCTTCTTTGCCTTTTATTGCTTTATTGCATCTGTAACAATACTAGAAGATGATACTTTGCTTTTGCAGTATTAAAAAAAGAAACCATTAGTTGTGCAGTGTGTATTGTGTGGCATGTGCCATTAATTCTTCTTATTTCTTTTCATAAGTGACGACGAACCAGAAGGAAATCCTGCCCGACACTGTTGACAGAAAGTTTAGGTTTGAAGATGTGCAAGGGGTGAGTTATTTTGATCTCTTTTATTACAATTAGTAGCTGGAACACACTGTCATTTGTATTCCCCTCTTTTGTTGAAAAGGTTGATGAGGCTAAAGAGGAACTGCAAGAAGTTGTAGAGTTTCTAAGAAATCCAGAGAAGTTCAAGAGACTTGGAGGAAAACTTCCCACAGGTAAAAGATTACAAACAAAAGAGCTTTGATGTTTTAAATTGATGTACACATTGATGTACCTCTATGATATCACAGGTTCCTTAACTTGAATGGCTATAAGTTTGGTAATAAATGTAGTACTACAGTAACAATCCTTAAAAAGGGTCCTTCACTTACAATCTTTAATGTTTATAGAGCTCAAGCGAATTTGTTGTACTAATGTAGTACAACATTCAGAGGTTAGAGTAGTATTCCTAAGTGCAACTTGTGTGTACAGGGGTGCTATTGATCGGGTCTCCTGGCACGGGGAAGACCCTGCTAGCCAAAGCTGTGGCTGGCGAGGCAGGGGTCCCGTTCTTTTTCTGCTCAGGCTCAGAGTTTGATGAGATGTTTGTTGGTGTTGGAGCAGCTCGAGTCAGAAACCTATTTGGTAAGCTTGAATATTTGATATATATGGTTGAGTCAGTTGTGATTTTTATGACTTGAATGTTGATGTAACTTGATGTATTAGTAATCAATCATTGGGGTTCAATTTTTTTTTCAGCCTTTAAAATTTTATCACTTGGAACTACTACAACTGTATAAATTTAAAACTTGCTGTTCCTGCAAATTACATAATTATAACATTAAATGCCTTGCAAAAATAGTACTATCTTATTCGGACTTATTCTTATTTGGACTCATTTTTTCCACTCTTAATCATGTTGTTTGAGCTGTAGTCAATAATATATTTAAATCTTATTTCAGCTGCTGCCAAGGTGCATGTCCCCCTGTTTAGTGTGACTCATTTTTCCCCCACTCTTAATCATGTTGTTTGAGCTGTAGTCAATAATATACCTCAATCTTATTTCAGCGGCTGCCAAGGTGCATGTCCCCCTGTTTAGTGTGACTCATTTCCCCCCACTCTTAATCATGTTGTTTGAGCTGTAGTCAATAATATACTTCAATCTTATTTCAGCTGCTGCCAAGGTGCATGTACCCCTGTTTAGTGTGACTCGTTTTTCCCCCAGTCTTAATCAAGATGTTTGAGCTGTAGTCAATATACCTCAATCTTATTTCAGCGGCTGCCAAGGAGCATGCACCCTGCATAGTGTTCGTGGATGAGTTGGACGCAATTGGGGGCTCCCGTGTTGTACATGACCATCAGCCCTACTCTAGAATGACGCTTAACCAACTCCTGGTGGAACTTGATGGGTGAGTTCTGCAAATACTTGGAGCCATTCAGAAAATGCACCATTCAGCTACTCACTAGTCTGAGAGGTTCCTAACTTATTACATGATCTATGTATTGTTGTACACATTAAAAAAAAAGAGGGCATTACTGTCAGTCTGTCATTTTTTTGTTGTCACAAAGGCATTTGTTTCAAGAATAATGAGCAAGGAACAACTTTAGAATATAATTTAATGCTTTTGTAACAAAAATTGGTGCTTACTGTAACCTTTTTTTTGGTGTAATCTCAACAGATTTGAAAAGTCAGAAGGAATTGTTGTCATAGGAGCCACCAACTTTCCTGAGGTCTTAGACAAGTAAGTGTTTAAGCTTTTTACTTTTAGAACATTTGACAAACGCAATAATTATGCTATTGATTGTTACTAACCAATTCTGAATTCTGTTGCACAGGGCATTAGTGCGGCCTGGGAGGTTTGATACCAAGATCAACGTCCCAATGCCTGATGTTAGGGCAAGGCTCAATATCCTTAAAGTTCACCTGAAAAATGTCACAATCTCAAATGGTGAGAGTCTTCTCTGTGGGATTAATGTTTGTATTTTATTTTGAAAGTTCAAAACATGCATAACTTACACGCTGTATAACTTGAATGCTAATTTCCATTACAAAAGTCTTTCTCGATTTTTATTCAAGGAGATTCTATATTCTGATATTTTAAAACTAATTTTAACTTTTTACATAACAATTTCCTTTGTTTTACACTTTTGCTTTATTATGAAGTTATAATAGTATCATATTTGTTTTGTCATACACTGTTGCTTTGTTATGAGCTTATAATAGTTTCATATTTGTTTTGTTATATACTGTTTCTTTATTGTAAGCTTATAATGGTTTCTATTTTTTTTCTCCCGTAGAAGTGGATATTGAGGTATTAGCAAGAGGAACGTCTGGCTTCTCAGGGGCAGACTTGGCTAATCTTGTCAATCAAGCTGCACTCAAAGCTGCTACATCTGGGGATTCAAGTGTCATGAACAAGCACTTGGAGTATGCTAAGGACAAAATCATTATGGGTACTATGACTGCAAAAGAATCCCATACACAGAGAAAATTAATTAAACTTATGTATAAATTACAATAATTTAAGTTTAAAGTGTGCTGCCTATGATAGCCTCACTTTCTCCCCTATTTAACTCACTATAGAGCATATCTTTTACTTAACCCTCTTTTTAAATTTGTTGTCGCACTAATTGCAGGGCCTGAGCGTAAGAGCGCTGTGATAAATAGTGAAAACAGAAAAATAGTGGCCTACCACGAAGGAGGACACGCTCTTGTTGCGTTCTATACTGAAGGTAAGCATACGGTAGTCAAGAGTGGGTGCTTATTTTGAGCAGCATTGTCAACAGTTTACTTCCGGAGGGCTGACAGAAACCTCAACAAACAAGAGACAAAAGTCTCTATTAGAATCTGTGCTATTTAACAGGCCATTAGTTCTAAATTATCAGTCACATCCTCAAAGAAATTCCCAATAGACACACTCACTGCTTTTACAATATTGAAATATTTTTGTGCGTTTTCAGTTTTCCTCAATCGACAAGAGACAAAATAATCTATTAGAATCTGCACTATTTAACAGCCCATTTGCTCTAAATTAACAGTCACATCCTAAAAGAAACTTCCAATAGACACACTGTCTTTACAATGTTATAATATTTTTTGCATTTTCAATTAAATTATCAGAGATTGTTACGTAGTTGACAAAGCCAGCACACCCTCATACTGTCATGTGTTGTTGACATATTCAGGCTCCCTTCCACTACACAAAGCCACTATCATGCCTCGTGGACAGGCTCTTGGAATGGTTTCTCAGTTACCAGAGAAAGACGAACTACAGTGGACCAAGAAACAGCTCCTTGCTCGTATAGATGTCAGTATGGCTGGCAGGGTTGCTGAGGAAATCATCTTTGGCAAAGAAAATATTACAACTGGTAAGTCTAGGGAATATTGTCAGGGTCGTAGCATGGGATGGGGCACTGGGGGCACTTGCCCTCAAACCCCCCCCCCCCAAATAAATTTTAAAAATATGAGGAAATGACCAGTAGGGGTGTGGCTGTGCCCCAAAATATATTCTTAATGTTTCTGTATTGTTCCCCCCCAATATTTCAAGGCCTACTACTGCACTGGTTATTCATGGTAGAGGACCTTATTTAAAGATCACAGTGGGTCAGATACTCACCAAGTGGTTTATTTTAGCCTATGTACAGAATTACAGTTATCAACTGAAAACATTTCTCTTTTAGGGGCATCATCAGACTTCCAGGCCGCAACAAACCTGGCCAAAGCAATGGTAACAACCTATGGCATGAGTGAGAAGGTAACTTTGTTTACTCTGTATCATGACACCATCTTCACAACCCTACCATGACACCATCTTCACAACCCTATCATGACACCATCCTCACAACCCTACCATGACACCATCTTCACAACCCTATCATGACACCATCCTCACAACCCTATCATGACACCATCCTCACAACCCTATCATGACACCATCCTCACAACCCTATCATGACACCATCCTCACCACCCTATCATGACACCATCCTCACCACCCTATCATGACACCATCCTCACCACCCTATCATGACACCATCCTCGCAACCCTATCATGACACCATCCTCGTGACCCTACCATGACACCATCCTCATGACCCTACCATGACACCATCCTCACAGCCCTATCATGACACCACCCTCACCACCCTATCATGACACCATCCTCGCAACCCTATCATGACACCACCCTCATGACCCTATCATGACACCATCCTCACCACCCTATCATGACACCATCCTCACAACCCTACCATGACACCATCCTCACAACCCTATCATGACTCCATCCTCATGACACTATCATGACACCATCCTCATAACCATATCATGACACCATCCTCACAACCCTATCATGACACCATCCTCGCAACCCATCATGACACCATCCTCACAACCCTATCACGACACCATCCTCATGACCCTATCATGACACCATCCTCACAACCCTATCATGACACCACCCTCACCACCCTATCATGACACCATCCTCACAACCCTATCATGACACCACCCTCACCACCCTATCATGACACCATCCTCACCACCCTATCATGACACCATCCTCACAACCCTACCATGACACCATCCTCATGACCCTATCATGACATCATCCTCACCACCCTATAATGACACCACCCTCACCACCCTATCATGACACCACCCTCACCACCCTATCATGACACCATCCTCACAACCCTACCATGACACCATCCTCACCACCCTATCATGACATCATCCTCACCACCCTATCATGACACCATCCTCACCACCCTATCATGACACCATCCTCACAACCCTATCATGACACCACCCTCACCACCCTATCATGACACCATCCTCACAACCCTACCACGACACCATCCTCATGACCCTATCATGACACCATCCTCACAACCCTATCATGACACCACCCTCACCACCCTATCATGACACCACCCTCACCACCCTATCATGACACCATCCTCACAACCCTACCATGACACCATCCTCACTACCCTATCATGACACCATCCTCATGACCCTATCATGACATCATCCTCACCACCCTATCATGACACCATCCTCACAACCCTACCATGACACCATCCTCGCAACCCTATCATGACACCATCCTCATGACACTATCATGACACCATCCTCATAACCCTATCATGACACCATCCTCACAACCCTACCATGACACCATCCTCACAACCCTATCATGACACCATCCTCATGACACTATCATGACACCATCCTCATAACCATATCATGACACCATCCTCATGACCCTATCATGACACCATCCTCACCACCCTATCATGACACCATCCTCACAACCCCATCATGACACCATCCTCACAACCCTATCATGACACCATCCTCATGACCCTATCATGACACCATCCTCATGACCCTATCACGACACCATCCTCACAGCCCTATCATGAAACCATCCTCATGACACTACCATGACACCATCCTCACAACCCTACCATGACACCACCCTCATGACCCTATCATGACACCATCCTCACAACCCTATCATGACACCATCCTCACAACCCTACCATGACACCATCCTCACCACCCTATCATGACACCATCCTCACAACCCTACAATGACACCACCCTCATAACCCTACCATGACACCATCCTCGCAACCCATCATGACACCATCCTCATAACCCTACCATGACACCACCCTCATAACCCTATCATGACACCATCCTCGCAACCCTATCATGAAACCATCCTCACAACCCTATCATGACACCATCCTCACAACCCTATCATGACACCATCCTCATGACCCTACCATGACACCATCCTCACAACCCTACCATGACACCACCCTCATGACCCTATCATGACACCATCCTCACAACCCTATCATGACACCATCCTCACAACCCTATCATGACATCATCCTCACCACCCTATCATGACACCATCCTCACCACCCTATCATGACACCATCCTCACAACCCTATCATGACACCACCCTCACCACCCTATCATGACACCATCCTCACAACCCTACCACGACACCATCCTCATGACCCTATCATGACACCATCCTCACAACCCTATCATGACACCACCCTCACCACCCTATCATGACACCACCACCCTCACCACCCTATCATGACACCATCCTCACAACCCTATCATGACACCATCCTCACAACCCTATCATGACACCATCCTCACAACCCTACCATGACACCATCCTCACCACCCTATCATGACACCATCCTCACAACCCTACCATGACACCATCCTCACCACCCTATCATGACACCATCCTCATGACCCTATCATGACACCATCCTCACAACCCTATCATGACACCATCCTCACAACCCTATCATGACACCATCCTCACAACCCGATCATGACACCACCCTCACAACCCTATCATGACACCATCCTCACAACCCTATCATGACATCATCCTCACAACCCTACCATGACACCATCCTCACAACCTACCATGACACCATCCTCACAACCCTATCATGACACCATCCTCATGACCCTATCATGACACCATCCTCACAACCCTATCATGACACCATCCTCACAACCCTATCATGACACCATCCTCACAACCCGATCATGACACCACCCTCACAACCCTATCATGACACCATCCTCACAACCCTATCATGACATCATCCTCACAACCCTACCATGACACCATCCTCACAACCCTATCATGACACCATCCTCACAACCCTATCATGACACTATCCTCACAACCCTATCATGACACCATCCTCACCACCCTATCATGACACTATCCTCACAACCCTATCATGACACCATCCTCACCACCCTACCATGACACCATCCTCACAACCCTATCATGACACCACCCTCACCACCCTATCATGACACCATCCTCACAACCCTATAATGACACCATCCTCACAACCCTATCATGACACCATCCTCACAACCATATAATGACACCATCCTCACAACCTACCATGACACCATCCTCACAACCCGATCATGACACCATCCTCACAACCCTATCATGACACCATCCTCACCACCCTATCATGACACCATCCTCACAACCCTATCATGACACCACCCTCACAACCCATCATGACACCATCCTCACAACCCTATCACGACACCATCCTCACAACCCTATCATGGCACCATCCTCACAACCCTACCATGACACTATCCTCATAACCCTATCATGACACCATCCTCACAACCCTATCATGACACCACCCTCACAACCCTATTATGACACCATCCTCACAGGCCTATCATGACACCATCCTCATGACACTATCATGACACCATCCTCGCAACCCTATCATGACACCATCCTCATGACACTATCATGACAACAGGTGGTACCACCACAAATCCTTTCTTACTAAGGTTTATTATTTTAGGTTGGCACTGTGCAGGTAAAGGAAGATGAGACTCTAAGCCCAGACACAAGACTACTTATTGAAAATGAAGTCAAGCATTTACTAGCGGTAAGATCCTTCTCTTCTCCATGCCTTTGTACTTTCAGGGACCAGGCGTGCTTGGAGACAAACTAGGGGATGTTTATTTGTTTGTGATGTTCATTTTATGGTTTTAACTTTCAACACAGTGAAAATAAGGTTTAGAGATCAGATAAAAGGGGGCATCAAACTTTTATTGTGCAAAGTGTTTATTACTGAGGTCCTTCTCCACACTAAAGTGAGAAAATAGATAAAAGGTATTTGGAGTATTGACGCAAATACAAGCATTTTCAAACAAACGAATGTGTAAACAACATGAGCATCATCCTCTTTAGGGTAAAAGTGGCAGAGATGTTCACTTGTAGCGCCTCTTTTTGCAAACCCCATTTTCTCTCAATATCCCTCAAAAAATACCTGAGGCCTGCTTTTGGTTCCTAAAAAAAACTATGAGCATCCCTATCAGATTGACATGGGAAGACTTTTCCCTCAGGGAATAGCGTGTGTAGAAAATAAAAGTACTTTAAGTCCCCACTCCCTCTTATTATCTAGCATCTTGTTTCTGCTGTGCTTCTGCAACAATGCTTAATGTCAGGGAACCCCATGAACGAGTCATAATGTTTTTGTTATTTGTTTACCTTGTAGGGAATGAACTGAACTTAATTAAGAAAGTCATAATTTATGTGTTGGTTGTTTTACAGGAGGCATATGAGCGAGCAAAAAATATTCTACAATCACAAGCGAAAGAGCACAAGCGCCTGGCTGAAGCATTACTGAAGTATGAGACACTGAATGCAGAGGAGATTGGACGAGTTATTAGAGGGGAGCCGATTAATAGAGACCTATGACACTGAATTGATTAGAGGAATCTGTACCAACAACTTTTGAGCCATAGAAAGAATGGCCTTAGATTTAAGGACTCTATTTTATGTTACCTGACACGGACAGATAATGTAAGAATACTGTAACTCGAACATTGGCTTAACAACTCAATCGATGTAGGAAGTAAATAGTCTAACATGTTGCCTCCATGCAAGCCAACAACAGTAAGGGCAAAGAGAAGATAGAAAAAAACTATGTTAGTTCTAACTTAATTATTTTTTGATCAGAAAAATTATTGAATGGCTGAAAAACACATAGTAAACCTGATCATCCATAGCCATAGCAGGCCTTGAATGATTGGGAGGGGGGGCATGATACAGAAACAATAAGAAAACAATGTGGGGCACAGCCACACCCCTACTTGTCATTTCCTTTTTTTTTTTAAATATTTTGGGGGGCTCGTGCCCATAGTGCCACACCCCCTGCTACACACCTGTATCAGTGTGTAATTCCAAGAAAACCTTTGTTTTGTTGAAATTATGCACTCAAAAATGTCATCAAGCTCAGAGCCCTAGCTAGCACAGTGGCCCCAGTTGCCACCCCCCCCCCCCCCCCCCACCACCACCACCACCACCACCACCACTACCAACCCCCAGGAGAGCAAGGATTTTATTCAAAAAATGCGCATAAGATAAAAAATAGTGCCTGCATTCCTCCAATTGCAAGAGCTAAGGCCCTGAAATATGTTCCCAAAATATTGTAACACATACACATCTGTTTTCAAATTGCTTGATTGATCTGGAATCCACAACCAGCCATTCATAAGCAAGGGAAACTGTATTTCAGCTGTTCCATTTAATGAACCTTCCATTTAATGAACTTCTATAACAGATGTGCTTAGCTTTTTAAATATTTTAGTTCTTGTTGTATCATTCCTAGCAGCTACTGATGAAAATAAATGCAAATTATTAACATCACTTTCTAAAAGATTTGATGAGACAATAATGATCTTACATTTGTTGTCTTATAGCTACAGGGCCATACAATTGGGGAGGTCTGATTCAAGATAACCTCTTATTTTGGTTATCTTATAAAGAGAAATAGCAAATACCTTGTGTATGCTTTCCTGAGTAAGATTCCCATAAAAACATAAATTTAAATCCTAATGTATAGCACTTTGGGGGTTTGGTCAACAGCAATTATTACTCCAGAGAAAGTGCATTAGGTTTGACTGAAGCAAATGTTTAAACCTAAGAGATATGATTATCACGAACTTCAGGGCATTTCAGGTAATCTTGGTTGTCATTGACTAGCCTCGTTCCCAGGCATCTTGCAACAGCCTGTGTTGCCACCTATTCTATGTGTTAAGCAGTCACATGATTCTTTTGTGGCAAGAGGCAAATTGAAAGGGAAGTCATTAAGCTGCTCAGCCAATAGAAGCCAGGGGAAGAGGCTAGTCATTTACGTTGATGCCATCATTCCTGTTCTATAAGCACATTTGTTCTTGGCTTGTATTTGTGTTTAAGGTACCATATGGCTTGCAGAGAAAAGTACTATGTGTCCGTCCGTGTTTGAGTTAGGGCATATGGTTGGGTGAGCAAGTCAAGATCTAAGCAGACTTGGGGTTGTGCTGGTCAGAGCATATCTTCATAAGAATAATTGGGGGCTTTTTAACACTCATAAAACATACCTGTCAACTCCCCCGCATTAGGTGGGTGTCTCAAGATTTTGGACCCCTTCTCCTGCATTGAGCACCAAATATCCCGCTTTTTAGCGATTTTTATCGCTTCCGAAAAATTATTTTATAGAAAATTGTTGTTTTGCCTATTTTCTATTAAAATATTTAAAACAATAATTCCCTTGCATAGCGATGCAATTTATCTAACACCCTCATGAGATCTATAAGTGGATTTGTTTGCAAGAGCTTTTGACGCCAAATGCCTGCGAGGTTGTACCCACCCCTCATCCCCAAAAAAATAAATCTTCCCCACCCCTCCCCCCAAAAGGTTCTCAAGCCTTGAGATTTTCGGAGGTTAACAGGTTTTATAAAATCCACTCCTCTGTATCTTTTAATGTGTAAAAGAATTTACACACTCTAAGCCAATTAGATGTGATATAACATTATACACTATAAGTATGGGGGAAGTCTAGTCAGAATTAATCAAATCAATCTTTTACGTATTCAATATTTATTGAAAATTTTCGTTGTGCAGAACTATTTACATATCTCAATACTTTCTCAGACTCGTAGCCAGTCATTAAATATATGGTGACAGAGAACAAGACAAGCAAAGGATTTTGGTTCCCTAGAGCATCGTAATGATTGCTTTGTATTAAATATTTCTCTCCTCTTGCTTCTTCTTCCTAGTTTTCAGACTGGGTACGAGTGTGATACTTTCAACATTGTTTTATTATTTGGACTACTTAGGCAAAGTATTCATTAAAACCTGTTTCTGAGCAGGAGTTATGTTATTTGGCAAATAAACATCATATTTAATGATCAAGTCCCCTTTACGGCTATTGTCTTTTGGCATGGGCAGTCCTTCCCCGACTATTCTTTTTGATGATCCTGGCTGAATGACATCGGCATTATGCACTTGCACAGTTCTCCCACTAAGGGTTGGAACGCTGATAGTAGTCCCACCTAAAGCATCTCGAAGGGAAATCTTAGCTTTGTATACCAAGTTGTTATCGCCATCTCTTGTAAAGTGCTTGTGTGGTTTGTCCTTGATTTTAAACACCACGTCGGCGGGAATGACTCCAGGTTTTCGATCACCCTCTTTGGGGAATGTGATTTTTGTACCCTCTTTCCATCCAGGCTTGACGTTCACTGTCAAAATTTTCTCCTCCAATCGTTGAGACCCATTAGGATCGGGGACTTTTCTTGAAATTTTCATCTTTTTAGTTGTACCTTTGTAGAGCTCTTCGAGGCTGACTAAGAGATCCCTTTCGAGCGGTGGATCTTGGACTTTTTGTTTCTTCGGCGGTGCACCAAATTCAAAAGAGTTCATGTTTTCATCGTCCATCATGTTGAAGTTAGAGTGAACACGTCCTTTTCGCTGGTGTGAGCCCATTCCATTAAAGAAACTAAACCCTCCAAGTCCACCGATCAGATCTGCGAACGGATCTTCGTCTCCGAATACTCTGGAAAAGGTTTCTCGGGCATCCCCACTTGTGTAAGTGAACGTAGTGAAACCGGGACCAAAATTTGCACCGGAAAAACCATGGCCGCCTCCATTTTGTGGTGGTGGTGTGCCTTTGAGGCCTTCTTCGCCATATTGGTCGTAGATCTCTTTCTTTTTGGGGTCACTCAGAACTTCGTAAGCTTCAGAGATTTCTTTAAATTTCTCTTCAGCTCCTGGACTTTTGTTTTTGTCCGGGTGATATTTCAAAGCTTGTTTTCGATAAGCTTTCTTGATGTCGTCTGCACTCGCTGCTTTGTCAACGTTTAGCACTGCGTAGTAGTCTTTACCCATATTTTTTATCGTAGATAATGACTCTCTGCTCTTGTCTATATCGTTTTCTCGTAGAATTGACTTGCAAGCAAGCGCGGCTGTTTATATACCCTCCCATTTCGGCTTCTCGATCTTTCCACAACATTCGCGAAATAATTCGAAGTAAACATGTGCTGAATCACGGTCACGCGAGTCGTTACCAAATTTGGAGACATTACATAACCCATAGAACAGTCACGAAATCTCTCGAAAGTTCTACTCGCTTCGAGTAGGCAATTTCGGAGAGTATATAAGAGCCGCTCGCACATCCGTTGCTCAATTCAGATACGAGTGGAAAACATAGCAAATACACATAAACCGCGTCAGTTGGTAAGCAAGGAAATTCTACTTCGAATAGACATGGTATACGGAATGTTCGATCCATTCAGCTTCAGTGAGCCGGTCTCTTATTTTGATCCGTGGCAGAGTTATCGACAACCGAGATGGCCGACGAGAGCTCGAACCCCCGATTGGCCTACACCATTTTGGGACTTTCCATTAACCATGGAAGATGAAAGTCCCCGTGCACAGTCCGCAACGTCGTGTCGAAGGCACGGATGCCAACATTCTCCTCAACGAACCAAGAAACAAGCTAGAGTGGTGGGGCATGCGAACGCGGGAGGAAACAAAAACACCGCCACCCATGGATCGCAAATGGATTCTTTGCCCGGCGAAAAGAAAGCGCGTCCAGATAAAAAAGGCAAGAAAGATGTGAAACAAATAAAAATAATCCGCGAAGACAGTCGAGATACAAACGAAGAAATGGCAGTTCCGGTTACAAACAAAACAGACGCCGAGAGCGAATTTGATGATAGCAAACCTTGGAGGCCGCTCAAGATATTGGTCGACTCTGGCCTAGAAAAGAAAAAAAAGGCAGAGGACTTTAAAGACTGTTCCAAAGGGAGCAAACAAGAGACCAACACAGAGATCCCTCTGTCTGAAACTCAAAACGAGGAAGGTGCTATAACATCCGAAAACGCCGATTCCGAGATTGAATATGAATCAGCTGATGAAGGCGATAATAGCGATGGCCAGCAAATGGAAGTAGACGGTGAATCGAATTCGTCTGATGCGATGGATAGCTTGAAATTACAGGATGACCAGGGGGATAAGTCAACCACAATGGAGGAGGGCGAAGAGAGTAAGCCACAATCACCTGAAAAATCCCCAAGTCAAGGCGAACCCGAACAAGAGGAACAAGTGATCGAAGAGCAAGAGGAACAAGTAATCGAAATGAAATTACAGTCGATCAGAGAACAATCACAGAAGGCAAGGGATTTGGCGGACAGAGTGCTAGAGTTTAGCGGAAAAAAGACTGACAAAGAATATTTATTCCTTTCTGAGATGCTCCTTAGAGGAATTCTCACCCTGGACGAGATCGAGACCCAGGGGGTAGAGACAGTAAAGCAGGCTAGGAGAGGTGCTGTCAGAGAAATCCAAGGTTATCTCGATAAACTAGAAGAAAAAGTATCCTAACACAACTAGGCGTATTAACCTGTAAATATATCTGTACATAATAGTATTATTAAAATTGTTTTTAATCTTGAAAAATTGATTGTTTATTGCTTGTGGTATCCCTTTGCTTTTTGCTTGCAATGTACTCTGGGTAATTCCTCGATTCCCCCGCTCTGAAATCCCTTCGCGACACACGAGTACCATGGAGTCCCAAGCAAAAATACTCTCCGGCAAAGAAGTCTCAGGGTATGTTCCTTTGAGCGATCCAATCCCCATTTAGCCCTTCATCTTTTGCATGTTTTAATAACAGTTTTTTTTAGGATGAAAACCTGTTTTCACAATTCTTTTGCGTGCAACAACAACTGTGCAACCAACACGTGATCTTTTAGAAAAGCCGATGTATTTTCATTTAAAAAAATCCATTATTGTCCAAAATAGCGTGTTTTGTCCTAAAAAAATTATGTAACTCACATTTGAATGTACGACTTTTTTCTTTGCTTTTATTTCACTAATTTCGCTTCGCTGGGGATTTAGGCTTCCTGTGTAACAAGCCGCCATCTTTGAAGCGCAAAACCCCCGTACGTCCCCTCCCCCAAGAAGCAATGCTTATTCTACATGCTTGCTTGATTTGGACATTGAGAGTCTTTGGTAATTAGATTTGGGATACATTTGGCAGTCAGTGATACAAAAGGGGCCAAGATTTTTCGCACGTGCCCTTGTTTATGATAATATTGAAAGCTTCTTTGGAGCAACTACTGAATACAGGGCCAATAGGACTTCGCACCTTGATTTCTATAGAACGATACAATGAATATATACTGAATATATAATGAATATACAATAAATACAATGGAAATGCAAATAAGTTTGGATGTGGCCCTGAATACTGTAGTCTAGATTCTCCTTCAACTTTTACAGCGAATACGATGCCGGAAACAAAAAATTATTGGTAAGAATGAAAAATTATTTTTGTTTTTCATGGCTTTCGAAGTTTGTCATTTGATGACAAAACAACTAAACGAAGCGGACAATAAAACTACAGTAGTCGGTCGCCTGCTAAGGACAAACAGCCCAAATGCCATTGCCTAATGACTGTAAACAGGTAAAGGCTTTGTTTACAAATACAACTGAGCAAAATAACCAAGGGCAGACAAACTAAGGAAATTCCTAAAATGGCAGGTAAACAAAGAGCTTTTCATAGATCTCTGTGTTATTTGATGAGATGAGTGTATATAGGGAAATGCAAAATCACTTTGAATAATCTCATTTCTCTGCCCTGCCTAACATTTCAGGTATAAATGTGATACCTATGGTTTGCCGTATTTCATATTTTGAGTTTATTTTTCCATAGCAATGTCCAGTCCAGAACTACTATGTTTGCAAACCATTGTACCAGAAATCAGATAAAATCGATTGCTACATGATTTATAACCAGGTGCCCTAAGCTGGTTGTAAGTAAGCTGAGTTCAAGGAGATAACAAAGAGATTCTGGATTGTTTCATAGGATGATTCCAGTGTTTTCCATTAACTTGTAGAAAGATTTAAATACACTATTTTTGTCCTGTTTGTTTGCACAGGGCATTAATTTAGATATTTCAGTTTATTCATAGAACAGTGATGTAATGTTTATATTGCAGAACATGTTAGTGAATACCTTAGTTTTTTTCTAGGGCAGACGTATATAGTGTTTTTCTATAAAAATTCTTGAAGTAGAGATAAACCACTGCCAGGGAGGTCTCTCTTCAATACCATACTGACATGAAAAGTGCATTATAGTAGACACTGTAGTTCTATTTAAGAGCATATAGTTGTGACTGCATGGGCAGGGGCCGATCCAGGATTTCAAAATGGGGGGTGGATAATGGCCGGATAGACGGCTTGTATCTGATCCAGTGGTTCTTGGTAGGTCACATCGGACTAACAATACTTAAAGCTGAATTAAATTTGTCGTGTCAGCTGAAAAAGGGGGGGTGGATATCCACCGGTCCCTGTAGCGCTGTATATAATGGTCATGTATTCTGCATCTGCATCCATAATCTCTTAGGGCCCCTAGATTTGTTTGTATAAAAACACCCCACACTCAAACGTTATGAATAAAAGCAATCAGCCATTTTTCTGCTTGTACATGGTTATTATTCTGGAATAAAAATATTGTACATTGTTGTCAAACTTCATTATGTGACTAATGGCCCTCTTCCAGGGGGGGGAGGGGGGGCTACTCCCTATATCCATCAGACAGGGATCATTGTTGTATCTTCTAGGGTGTAAATTTGATGCCTTGGGTATCTTTAAGGGGTGAAAATGAGAATGCCCAGAATTTTTTTACCTTGGTATCTTCTAGGGTTCTATCATAGCCATCACTCATCTAACTTGTAGCTCATGAAAGAGCATTAAAATATGTCAATTTTCCATTAGAGTCAGTTTTTAATAAACCATTTTATTACAAATTATTTATGTTCGTTTGAGGTATCTTTTATGGGGTAAATTCATGCCTTACCATGCACACTTAAGTATCTTTTAGGGTTAAAAAAATATTACCAGACCACACTCACTTTAGTATCTTTTAGGGCTGTTTTCAAAAAATCCCGATGATGATCCCCGTCCGTTTGATATCGGAGCACCCCCCTCCCCGGGGACCTCTTAAACAATATTTTATTATATCAATGCCTCTCAGACCTAAGTTAGAAAAATCAGTCATTCCTTGTATTGTGTGTGTATTTGGGGAGGGCACAAATTTCTTTCATAAGTTCTTTTTAAAATTCTGGCTCATGCCTCTGTGCTAGCTACTCTACTCTACACCTTTTAAGCTTATTCTATCATTTTTTCTACAGTGAAATCAGAAAAAGATTAAAAGAAGATATTGACAAAATAAGAGAGGACAATGAAAACTTCAAACCTGGGCTTGCCATCGTACAGGTGAGACACATAACCTGGAAAACACCTTATCCTACAGATTGCCTTGATTTAGGGATCTTCACCCAAATTCCCATCACAGCTTAGATTAAAGTCAGTGTGTTGTAGGTAGATCTTCTATTTACAGAGCTATTAAGAATGAGGTTGTCGCTTAAAAATGAGAGAATGTTACCATTATGACGTTTCCCTTGAGCCAAATCAATTGTTCTGTTCAGATTGGTGATAGAGAGGATTCAACCTCGTATATCAAGTCAAAGTGCAAAGCTGCTGAGGAGGTAAGTACAAAAACATACTGCTCATTTTAGCACCAAGTTTTGAATAAGTGTGCCACATTGAATTGGACCCCTTGTCAAAATAGGTACCTCCTTAATGAGTGCCCCACCGCCACCACTTCCACATAAATGTAGAAATGTAGAAATGAATGTAGAAATGTAGAAATGTAAAAATGGCATGGCTTGAACTGCCACATAATTAAATTTATTTTTTATTTTGAATCACACTTGTTTAGCCTCAAAGAGATACTTTTTTACCTATTCACTGGGAAAAAAATATCATGGGGAACAAAATACTAAATTAGCATCAAGCTTCAAATAAGCACCTACTTATGAACACTCTTCTTTGGGCCAAAGTGATGATCAAATAAGTACCTCAGGTCATTAGCAGTATCTTAATGGGAACAGCAATGTCTGCTTTTGTATTGATGTCTTTATTTCCAGATTGGAATGATTGCACGTCATGTGAAGCTGCCAAGGACTAGCACACAGTCTGATGTATGTTACTCCTGCTGTCATGTACATTATCATGATAAGATAAGATAATAATAATCACTACTCTGTTTTCATTACTCTTAGTGAGTATTTTGTGCTTTGTGATATGCAGGTCCTAAAAGCTGTGGATGAGCTTAATAAAGATTCAGCCATCCATGGAATCATAGTCCAGCTCCCACCTGACTCAGAAAACCCTATTGACCCTGGCATCTGCACGAATGCCGTTATCCCAGAGAAAGATGTGGATGGGTGAGTACTTAAAAATTCTTACAACAATGGGGGGGTCTAGAGACAGCAAGAACACTATAACTGAATAACTTTGCTTTTTGACCACGGAGTAAATCTAAGGACAGCAAAACAATGCGGTATTACTACTAATGAGTTACTCCACTTCTTAACAAGGGAGGGGATATAAGGACAGCAAAACAATGCACTACTGATTTTAATTGCCTCCTCTCAAAGGCTTCATGATGAAAATGCAGGGCGTCTTGCCAGAGGAGAGCTAGCAACATGCATTGTCCCTTGCACCCCTAGGGGTTGTCTGGAGCTGATTAAGAAGTCAGGTGGGACAGCATTAAGAATTGTAATTGTTGGATTCCTGCAACCTTGTGTTCAATATTATTTTTTAACCTTATCATCCATGGCTTGTGATGCCTGCAACCTTGTGTTTGATATCATCCATGGCTTGCGGTACCTGCAACCTTGTGTTTGATATCATCCATGGCTTGCGATCCCTGCAACCTTGTGTTTGATATCATCCATGGCTTGCGATACCTGCAACCTTGTGTTTGATATCATCCATGGCTTGCGATACCTGCAACCTTGTGTTTGATATCATCAATGGCTTGCGATGCCATCAACCTTGTGTTTGATATCATCCATGGCTTGCGATGCCTGCAACCTTCTGTTTGACATTTTACCTGTTCTACAATCAAAGGCATTGATGTTCAAGGAAAGGAGGCCATTGTTTTGGGAAGAAGCAAAATTGTGGTACGTTCTGATCTTAGCTTTCAATCACTATTACACCAAAATATGTTGTAAACTTTACAATGTCTCTCTGTATCCATATGTTGTACTGTTGGCCTCTGTCTGTATGTTTATCCATATGTTATTCTGTAGGGCTCACCTATGTCTGTTTATCCATATGGTATTCTGTATGGCTAACTAATAGTATGTCTGTCTGTAAATCATATATTGTTTTGTGGGCTCACCAATGTCTGTCTGTTTATCCATATGTTGTTCTGTAGGGCTCACCAATGTCTGTCTATTTATCCATATGTCCTGTAGGGCTCAACTATGTCTGTTTATCCATGTGTCTGTCCTGTAAGACTTACCTGTGTCTGTTTATCCATGTGTGTCTGTCCTGTAGGGCTCACCTTTGTCTGTTTATCCATATGTTGTTCTGTAGGGCTCACCTGTGTCTGTTTATCCATGTGTGTCTGTCCTGTAGGGCTCACCTGTGTCTGTTTATCCATATGTTGTCCTGTAGGGCTCACCATCCATGTGTGTCTGTCCTGTAGGGCTCACCTGTGTCTGTTTATCCATATGTTGTCCTGTAGGGCTCACCTGTGTCTGTTTATCCATATGTGTCTGTCCTGTAGGGCTCACCTGTGTCTGTTTATCCATGTGTGTCTGTCCTGTAGGGCTCACCTGTGTCTGTTTATCCATGTGCGTCTGTCCTGTAGGGCTCACCTGTGTCTGTTTATCCATGTGTGCCTGTCCTGTAGGGCTCACCTGTGTCTGTTTATCCATGTGCGTCTGTCCTGTAGGCTCACCTGTGTCTGTTTATCCATATGTTGTCCTGTAGGGCTCACCTGTGTCTGTTTATCCATATGTGTCTGTCCTGTAGGGCTCACCTATGTCTGTTTATCCATATGTTGTCCTGTAGGGCTCACCTGTGTCTGTTTATCCATGTGTGTCTGTCCTGTAGGGCTCACCTGTGTCTGTTTATCCATGTGTCTGTCCTGTAGGGCTCACCTATGTCTGTTTATCCATGTGTGTCTGTCCTGTAGGGCTCACCTATGTCTGTTTATCCATATGTTGTCCTGTAGGGCTCACCTCTGTCTGTTTATCCATTTGTGTCTGTCCTGTAGGGCTTACCTATGTATGTTTTTCCATGTGTGTCTGTCCTGTAGGGCTCACCTGTGTCTGTTTATCCATATGTGTCTGTCCTCTAGGGCTCACCTCTGTCTGTTTATCCATGTGTGCCTGTCCTGTAGGGCTAACCTGTGTCTGTTTATCCATGTGCGTCTGTCCTGTAGGGCTCACCTGTGTCTGTTTATCCATGTGTGCCTGTCCTGTAGGGCTAACCTGTGTCTGTTTATCCATGTGCGTCTGTCCTGTAGGCTCACCTGTGTCTGTTTATCCATATGTGTCAGTCCTGTAGGGCTCACCTGTGTCTGTTTATCCATGTGTGTCTGTCCTGTGGGGCTCACCTGTGTCTGTTTATCCATGTGTCTGTCCTGTAGGGCTCACCTGTGTCTGTTTACCCATGTGTGTCTGTCCTGTAGGGCTCACCTTTGTTTGTTTATCCATATGTTGTCCTGTAGTGCTCACCTATGTATGTTTATCCATATGTTGTCCTGTAGTGCTCACCTATGTATGTTTATCCATATGTTGTCCTGTAGGGCTCACCTGTGTCTGTTTATCCATGTGTGTCTGTCTTGTAGGGCTCACCTGTGTCTGTTTATCCATGTGTGCCTGTCCTGTAGGGCTCACCTGTGTCTGTTTATCCATGTGTGTCTGTCCTGTAGGGCTCACCTATGGCTGATCTACTCAAATGGCACCATGCTACAGTGACCACATGCCACTCCAAGACAAAAGACTTGCCTGAAGTTGTAAGTTTACAATTTTTTTAATGGTGGTCTATTGGTCCTTAAAAAGATCTCAACTTTCATTTTACATTTTTGAGGCTGTAAAAAGGTCTTATATTTGTTGGCTGTTCAGCTACAGGAACCATGAAGGATTGAAATGAGGTACAAGTTATTGTGGTTGCTTGTACATTCACAACTTCTTTGTGTTCAGGTACGCAGAGGTGATATTGTGGTGGCAGGTATAGGAAGACCCCAGTTCGTTAAGGTGAGACATTGACATCTTTACTCCATTACAAAATAAGATTTGTTCAAGAAACTCCACTTTCGGTTTACACAGCTCAGTGTTTTTCTATTCACTCAATCCCCACTTAAAGGTATTTGTATATATTTTTGTAGGGTGATTGGATAAAAGAAGGGGCTGTGGTTATTGACTGTGGTATTAACTTCATACCAGGTATCAAACCCTTCATACTACTATACTACTTTAGTATAATTTCACTAGTCACTATCGAAAATGGAGCGTTTTCATTGGCTGAAATCTTGACACCATCTTGCGAGAGTTGCTAACTAGTAACTATTGGATCTCTGGCCAAAACAAAACAATGGCAACCAGATTTGCAAATGTGATGGACGAAGAAATAGAGGAATTTAAAGAAAACGCATTACCCAAAAAGACAAAAGGAAGCAACAAAATTTGGAGTTGAACTCTTCCGAAGTAGGTATCAAAAGTTTGTTTTTGAACGCAAGATTATATCGGCTTTGTTTTTAATTTATTCAAAACTTTTACACTAAAACTTTCGCTGTTTTCCAACAAATTGCAAAGAATGTTCACTTTATATTTTTCTTTAGAATAGTGACTATTGAAATTATACTAAAACAATTAGTCTCCTCAGGCGACATGACTATCGGCTCATAGTCACGTCGCCTTTGTCGACTAATTGTTAAATACTACTATACTACTATAAAAAAACTCAACTTGATTGATTACCATTTGGGAATAATAAAGGTATAGCCTATTATCCTTCCCTGTTTTGGCCAATGAAAATTCTCAAGTAATAGGGCTGAGGAAAAGTATCGGGCTACCAATTTTTCTACAGAAAATTAAGCAGAAGAAAGCTGTTTACACATTAATATAGACATGCCAGGTTCATTTTATTGTATTTTTTTGCCTCATATATTTACATCTATTTACAATTATACAATTTAAAAAACCTTGTGTGGCGAAAAGTTCTATCAGGCTTTTGTGGGTAGTGGAGCTCCTCAAGCAAGGGTTCGCAAGTGAAAGGTTATTTATGTCTCAGATGCCTCCAAGAAAAGTGGAAGACGCCTAGTGGGAGATGTTGACTATAATGAAGCAAAGGCCAAGGCCAGCTGGATCACCCCTGTGCCTGGAGGTGTGTAAACTATAGAGGAAACAAATTAAAGGTTTGATTCCAGCAATTACCCCTTTCCCTAAAAAGAAATTTGCTTCTTCTAAAATTTTTATTGACTATTATTTTGTATTATTTTCTATTTGACACTGTATTTGTGTCTAGATTTGACATTGTATCTATATCTATTCAGGCATTCTGATATTTCGCTGAAAAAGACTCCAAATTTCGCAGGATTTTTGGGCATATTTGGGGGGGGGGTTCGCAGAAAATCAACGGTTTTGTGGGGATTATTCGGAAAAATTCGGTGGTAAATTTTTTTGTAAACATCTTTCTTCATCGTTGTTTACTATTTTTGGGACATATCTATAGTGTAGAATATTAGACATTATGTGATAACATTTTTAGTGACAAATACCAGATAGCTGTTCATCTACAAATGTAAAAGTAGCTACTTCAGCCGAAAAATGATTTAACACAGTTTTCAAAAACCTGAATTTATTGATCACTTCTATTGTCATTTACATCAACAGGTTGCAAAGAAAATAGCAACTTACTTTTACTATTGTAATATTAAATAACATAATGTTCTATCGTTTAAAATATATAATGCGATCTTCGAACGTATCATCGACAAGCATCGTACTTCATTGCATAAGTTAAGTAGAGCAATAAAATAAGTTGCCCAAATAAGCTGGCTTGCAATAATCAATCATCTAATAACCCATCCAAATACTGCATTTTTATCAATATAAACTTTTTGTCGTGCATTTCGCGTGTTATTACAGATTGCTCATGACACACAGTTTATGAGTTAAGACCTAAACAAGTGGTGTTTTCTCACAAGCGCACAACAAACAGTGTTCCTTGGCTAAGTTGGTTAAGCAATACTTTTAATAATCTCACTTAAGAATAAACAAGGCTAGGTAAATTTAGGAGAGCTGTGGTGATTAGAAAATTATTTTCTCATCCAGGCAAAGCCAAACAAGAAAAAATCATCATGAATCCACCTTTGCTTGCAAATATCCATAAGCAAAGCACTCAATTATGCCCCAATAGACTTCATGATGTCCTGAGACACTCTCCTAATATGCTCATAGCTGTATTTTTGATGAAAAATACAAGCAACCATCAACTTGTGCTTGCTTCAGCACAACGACGAGGGATTAAAAGTGGGGAGCGCAAAGCACTGTTGGAAAGCTTGGATACCGGTGACTAGGTGCAGCTGTGTTGGACTTTGACGGGCTGTATAAAACTCAGAATAGGGGGGGAGCTATCTGTTTTCAGTCTGTTTTTTGTAAATTCAGCTCAAAAATAGCCAGGAGTCAATGGGTTAAAGGCATGCAAAATACAATGTCCGGAGATGAGGTGGACTTTTGACTTCACAACTAACTTTTAAACTTAGGTACAAATTGTGGAACTTTGAAAATTTTTTGGAACTTCAAAGCCATATAAAAAATACAATTTATTACTACCTAGCACGACAAAAAAAAACTGGCGGTTTTCGCTAATTTGCATTCGCTTGAGAGTAATTCGTATCAAAAGTTTGCTTTGAAGTACGAAGAAAACCTGAAAACTACAAATATCTCTGAACAAGTTTCAGAACTTTTGTAGTCAAAAGCTAGGCGAAATGTTTCATGATACGGCGCATGGGAGAAAAAGTAACAACATGTGTTCTAATCACTTTTGTGCCTAGTTCCCTGCGTGGTATTACACTTGGAATGCCATGCATTATTTTGGTGTGGCATGAAATATCAGAAGGGCTGTCTGTTTGACACTAAATTCATCACTATGTGTTGTTATATAGGTATTGGCCCAATGACTGTATTTGTATCAAATTGACACTATTTGCATCACTATGTGTTGTTATATAGGTATTGGCCCAATGACTGTATTTGTATCAAATTCACACTATTTGCATCACTATGTGTTGTTATATAGGTATTGGCCCAATGACTGTATTTGTATCAAATTCACACTATTTGCATAACTGGGTGTTGTTGTATAGGTATTGGCCCAATGACTGTATTTGTATCAAATTGACACTATTTGCATAACTGGGTGTTGTTATATAGGTGTTGGCCCAATGACTGTATTTGTATTAAATTCACACTATTTGCATCACTATGTGTTGTTATATAGGTATTGGCCCAATGACTGTATTTGTATCAAATTGACACTATTTGCATCACTGGGTGTTGTTGTATAGGTATTGGCCCAATGACTGTATTTGTATCAAATTGACACTATTTGCATCACTGGGTGTTGTTATATAGGTATTTGCCCAATGGCTGTATTTGTATCAAATTGACACTATTTGCATCACTGTGTGTTGTTATATAGGTATTGGCCCAATGACTGTATTTGTATCAAATTCACACTATTTGCATCACTATGTGTTGTTATATAGGTATTGGCCCAATGACTGTATTTGTATCAAATTCACACTATTTGCATAACTGGGTGTTGTTGTATAGGTATTGGCCCAATGACTGTATTTGTATCAAATTGACACTATTTGCATAACTGGGTGTTGTTATATAGGTATTGGCCCAATGACTGTATTTGTATCAAATTGACACTATTTGCATAACTGTGTGTTGTTGTATAGGTGTTGGCCCAATGACTGTATTTGTATCAAATTGACACTATTTGCATAACTGGGTGTTGTTGTATAGGTATTGGCCCAATGACTGTATTTGTATCAAATTGACACTATTTGCATCACTGGGTGTTGTTGTAAAGGTATTGGCCCAATGACTTTATTTGTATCAAATTGACACTATTTGCATCACTGGGTGTTGTTGTATAGGTATTGGCCCAATGACTGTATTTGTATCAAATTGACACTATTTGCATAACTGGGTGTTGTTGTATAGGTGTTGGCCCAATGACTTTATTTGTATCAAATTGACACTATTTGCATAACTGGGTGTTGTTGTATAGGTATTGGCCCAATTACTGTATTTGTATCAAATTGACACTATTTGCATCACTGGGTGTTGTTGTATAGGTGTTGGCCCAATGACTGTATTTGTATCGAATTGACACTGTATTTGTATTTATTTGACACTGTATTTTCATCAGTGTGTGTTGTTGTATAGGTGTCGGCCCGATGACCGTCGCGATGCTGATGATGAACACAGTGGATAGCGCCAAACGTGTCATGCTTCAACAAAAGGTGTCTAACTCCAATGTCTTGAAAATGGGTTTATCTTTAACTCCCCTTTTTCCATACATTCGGAAAATTTTCAGAAAATAAACAGGATTTTTATGGATAATAATTCAAATCTGTGGACACAAATGATTTGACTTACCTATACCCCTAAGCATATACTCCTCTAATAAACCTAAAATAATCATGTAGGAATCAGGCAATTTGCAGTAACTGATCATGTGGCCTGGCAAACACCTACCTTGTAGGCGAATAAACTATTTTCTTGGTAAAGATAAAGTTCTCTGTTTTATCTGTGCAATTTACTAGAAGATGCTTTGTTTGATGTTAGCATTCTTTTTCCAAAACACCAAGCATGTGTTCACCATACAAACAGTCACATGGTTAGTTAGTACAAATTACCAAAATGTTGTGAATACTACAGACAATATCAATAACTGATGTGGAACCTTTCAATTTTTCTTTCACCTTTCAATTTCGTCTTAGCATGATCAAATATCTCAACTTGTAGAATAATGTAAAGGCAAAACTTGTGTTAGTGTAACATATGTATTGTATTTCAGTTGTGCAGTACGATCCTCACACACTGACAATTTTTCTCATCAGACCTAGTGTTCTTGTAAATATTGTTATTTAAACAATCCATTATTTCTCCATTTGTGATATATAATAATATCTAATGCAATTATGCAATATTTATACAGCCAATCTAACATGTAACATTTTGTACTCTCATGGGCACACAGAATCAAGTCACTGATTGAAGACATGGATGATGGGCACTAAATGAAAAAGACTAGGAGACGTTAACTAAAGGGAAAGATTGCTATTTTGCAGAACTTTTGAGCTGTGCACACAGCATATTGAAATCCTTTTGTTATCGCTTCAAACAGGATGAAAAGGAAATACATAGTGATGTATTTTTGTTTGTTTCTGTTGTGTTTTTTATTAGTTATTTTCACCTTGGTAACAAATTTGTATGGTGTGACCCATGCTACAGTGGCATCTTCGAAGGTGGAGGGAGTATACCAACGACGCAAAAACTTGCTACATGGTTGATATGAACTTTGTCTAAGAAGTCAAAGTAACATGTGTCACACTCTTCATCCGTGTTCTGTTGATCTCCCTGACTTGTCTCTTGTCTTCTTGCTTTAATAAAGATTGTTATCAAAACGTTTACAACTTACTATTGCACAATCTAACAAGCTTAATAATGATCAAGTGCTTTGGTACTCAGAGGTTGTCAAAGGCTTTGCCCATGAGTATCAAATGTTACCTGTTTGATTATAGCTGCTGTGCTCCTAGGCTTGCGTTGTTGTTGTGAAGCTACCAGTGTTTTGACAAACAGTGCATAAGTACTGTATTCTTAGGAAAACAATGCATCATTGTTTTTAGCAGCACACAGTAACATTGTTGCAACAGGAATTTACTAGCACCAAACCTCAAAGTAAAGTTACCAAAAGCTATATGAGCTAAGATATACTATGTTAAGATTTTACTTGCCTGCTTTTATGGTGGTCAGCTAACGTAATGATAAATGCAAGGTTATTGTGTAATGCAGGTTTTTGAGCATCCTCGGAAACCCAGGGGTATTTTGCTTTAACGTTTCACTCTCGAGAAGAAATTATTTTTCTCACGAGTGAACCGTTAGAGCAAAATACCCCTGGGTTTCCGAGGATGGTTTTTGAGGTGTACTGTATGATTGTTTTTGTGGGAAACAAAAAGTTGAACATTTAGATTTTCCAAAGCTTTACTCTGACAAGCAAAAAATAAATTAGAAGACCATTCTGCATCACTCTTTGTTCTCTGAGCATGATGTTTTTAGAGTAAGTCAACTTTTAAAAATGTTATGTTTCCAAAAAATGTCATACAGCACAAAACAATGAATAATTTGCTGTGAATGTGTTTGATTGTTAATAATATGATTTGAATAAAGGTGTTGGTCTGTGATTTTGTGATTAAGTGGTGTTTGTATATCTAAGGTACAGTTAAAGTAATAGCTGTTTTACCAGACGTTAGTGGGAAAGCTAAGCAATGCTTGTTGTTAGCCATACTGTAGCATTAGCATGTTTGAATCTTAAAAACATTGAGCAAGGGCATTGTGGCAAAGTAGTACCCTTTTTACAGAGGTAAATATTTAAATAGTGTCCTGTTGCTACAATAATGTACCCAAGATGGCACCATGAGACACAAGAAAACATGTTTATTATGTATCATGTACTATGTACCATGCTTGACTTGAATCGCCATAGTTTAGAACTTTGGTGTACTTTGGTTTTGTGACTTTGTATGCTTGATATCACAGGGAGGATTATGGGATATCAGGTACTTGCCTCTAAGCTGTTTGAGACCTGTTCCTAGGTAAGGAACTTTAATTAAATTTTAACTTTCCTCACATAATGAGTTTGCAACATTGTTCTGTTGTTTTGTTTAAAGTAGACAAGATTTTTAAAAGGAGGTCCTTTAATAATTTCTATTGAAGTCTATTTAAGTCTGAAGCTTATTAATTTATTAATTATTAGAATAATTATCATCTTCTTGGTAGCGCAAGGGTAAAGTTGCCTTGAATCTTACAAGATTTGTCTAACACAATAACCCAATTAAAAAGATTAGAAGTTCAGAGTTTTGTTGTATTGGAAAAATAATTATTACTCCGAGAATTGCTACATAAGTTACAAAGCTGTCATTTTCAGTGATATTGTAGTATCCAAGTCCCAGACCCCCAAGAACATAGCCGATTTGGCGCAAGAGATTGGAGTCTACAGCCACGAGGTTAGATAGTTATTATGTCTTAATTTTCGCGAAAATTTTCTCCGCACATTTCGCAAGTCTTGAATTTCGCAATCATGGAGTTTATCTATTTCTTGGTTCATATAAAAGGTGATCCATCACTCTCGAACAAACCCACAAGTTCAAGATTAGAATATGATATTTGATGGGAAGTTGATGGAGAGGAAAGGAACAACAAACCTTCATCCACAGGCTAGGTTAAATTCGAACTCCCATGACTGATAAATTCTCAAAGTAAATTTTGATAGCAAATAATCCCTTGCCCCCCCCCCCCCTTACTTGCTATGTTTGTACTGAACATACAGCCCCTAAATCATTTGTTGTCCATGTCTGTCAACGAATCCTGTCAACAGCGTGAGATGTATGGTAACAAAATATGTATGGATGTCTATGTCAACAGCTTGAGCTCTATGGTAACAAAATATGTATGGTTGCCCATGTCTGTCAACAGCTTTTGCTCTATGGTAACAAAATATGTATGGTTGTCCATGTCTGTCAACAGCTTGAGGTCTATGGTAACAAAATATGTATGGTTGTCCATGTCTGTCAACAGCTTGAGCTCTATGGTAGCAAAATATGTATGGTTGTCCATGTCTGTCAACAGCTTGAGCTCTATGGTAACAAAATATGTATGGTTGCCCATGTCTGTCAACAGCTTGATCTCTATGGTAACAAAATATGTATGGTTGTCCATGTCTGTCAACAGCTTGAGCTCTATGGTAACAAAATATGTATGGTTGTCCATGTTTGTCAACAGCTTGAGCTCTATGGTAACAAAATATGTATGGTTGTCTATGTCTGTCAACAGCTTGAGCTCTATGGTAACAAAATGTGTATGGTTGCCCATGTCTATCAACAGCTTGAGCTCTATGTTAACAAATATGTATGCTTGTCCATGTCTGTCAACAGCTTGAGCTCTATGGTAACAAAATATGTATGGTTGCCCATGTCTGTCAACAGCTTGAGCTCTATGGTAACAAAATATGTATGGTTGTCCATGTCTGTCAACAGCTTGAGCTCTATGGTAACAAAATATGTATGGTTGCCCATGTCTGTCAACAGCTTGAGCTCTATGGTAACAAAATATGTATGGCTGTCCATGTCTGTCAACAGCTTGAGCTCTATGGTAACAAAATATGTATGGTTGCCAATGTCTGTCAACAGCTTGAGCTCTATGGTAACAAAATATCTATGGTTGTCCATGTTTGTCAACAGCTTGAGCTCAATGGTAACAAAATATGTATGGTTGTCCATGTCTGTCAACAGCTCGAGCTCTATGGTAACAAAATATGTGTGCTTGTCCATGTTTGTCAACAGCTTGAGCTCTATGGTAACAAAATATGTATGGTTGCCCATGTCTGTCAACAGCTTGAGCTCTATGGTAACAAAATATGTATGGTTGTCCATGTCTGTCAACAGCTTGAGCTCTATAATAACAAAATATGTATGGTTGTCCATGTCTGTCAACAGCTTGAGCTCTATGGTAACAAAATATGTATGGTTGTCCATGTCTGTCACAAGCTCGAGCTCTATGGTAACAAAATATGTGTGCTTGTCCATGTTTGTCAACAGCTTGAGCTCTATGGTAACAAAATATGTATGGTTGCCCATGTCTGTCAACAGCTTGAGCTATATAGTAACAAAATATGTATGGTTGTCCATGTCTGTCAACAGCTTGAGCTCTATGGTAACAAAATATGTGTGCTTGTCCATGTTTGTCAACAGCTTGAGCTGTATGGTAACAAAAAGGCCAAAGTTTCCCTGCGCTCCTTGGAGCGTCTGAAGGATGTGCCCGATGGCAGATATGTAGTGGTGGCAGGGTAAGGACCCGAGACAACGTAACTTAAGCATTATGCACTGGTATATGGTGATGCTAAATGTTCATGGTTCTCACTAAAAGTCATATGATCAAACACAGGCACAGCATGCTCAAAGGTTTCTGTATCGAATGTATCGTGACATGCTGCTTTCAATACTTTATCAGGACTTGTTAATTTTTCGGCCCACAATGCCTTACTTGATTCTCAGGGCTCTTCTAATAGTGTTTAAAAACACTGTAGGAGCAATCTAAGAATGTCCTAGCTCTTTTTCTATGCTCATTTTAGCTTTATTATCCTGTTCACTCTACAGGATAACCCCTACTCCATTTGGCGAGGGAAAGAGCACAACAACCATCGGGGTGTCCCAGGCAATGGGAGCACACCTAAAGAAGAACTGTTTTACGTGCATCCGTCAGCCATCACAAGGACCTACGTTTGGTATCAAAGGTGAGAAAATGGATAGCTGCCAATCAGATTTTTGCCATTGTTTAACGTGATCATGAAAACTAGATCCAGCGCTATCGCTACTATTTTATGATTTATATCAACACAACCATGATTGTGATAATCATCACTGCCGTTGTCATCAGTATCATTATCGTTATCACTACCACCACCATAATCACTATCATCCTTATAATCATCCTCATCATCATCATAATCAATATCATGGCACTTTACCCTGATTCTGACCACTAGTATCACCATCATCAGCAGCACTGCTACCATCATCACCAACATCATTATCACTACATACAATGGACAGTTTAACCTACAAGACGATACGATTTCGTTTGGATGCCTTTGCCCCTTGTTTATTGTGTTTTTGTGTTCAGGTGGAGCTGCAGGAGGTGGTTACTCACAGGTCATTCCTATGGAAGAGGTGAGCCCTACCTTGAAGGGATACACAAATCACTTCGAATGATGAATCAGGGCTTCGAGTTAACACGACATATCACAAAATGAATAATAATTTGTTAACACAATCAATCACCAAATTTAACAAGCCTTTTTTACCATCATTTATTTATGCTATAGGCAAGAAACTAAATCTATACAAATTTGTAATCTTACGACTTGGGGGAAATGGGAAAATTTTGTTCCAGTTAGCAGCAGGGTATTCGGTTATGTGCACTCTCAGTGCGTTCACTAAAGTAATAGCTTATTATTGTCATCTTCAGTTCAACCTTCACCTGACAGGTGACATCCATGCAATAACAGCTGCCAACAACCTACTAGGTAAGGATCATCTTTCCTTTTATACTTGTACTATATGAATGTAACTTCTGACGCCTGAAATCCTAACCTTTTATATAGAAACTTGTGCTATATGAATGTGGCATCTGACGCATGAAATCCTAACCTTTTATAATTATGCCTGTGCTATATGAATATGATCCGATTGTTTTTCCAGCCGCTGCCATTGACGCTAGGATATTTCATGAATCGACACAAAAAGACCAAGTATGATCATCCTCGCCATTTGTACAATTCTGTTGGAGGTTTTATTCACAATTTGATTAATTAACTTTTCTTGTCTTGTTTGCTTTTCAAGGCCTTGTATAACCGACTGGTACCAAAAAGAGGTGGAAAACGCGAGTTCCCCAGAGTCATGCTAAAAAGACTCCAGGTGAAAACGGGCTCTTGCTTACTATTTCTAATGAACTTTTTATGAAAAATCTGTTTTTTAGGAACTCAATCAGTTCTGTCTGTAGAAACTTGGTATCGACAAGACTGACCCAGATCTTCTTACTGCTGAGGAGATCGCTAGGTTTGCAAGGCTTGATATCGACCCCGACACCATTACATTACAAAGGGGTATAAATCAGTCTTTAGACTTTGTGTTCAATCATCTTTTTTGGCCTTATATCTAAGGTGTTTTTTTTTTTTTTGGTTAGTGATTGACACGAATGATCGTTATCTACGGAAGATAACCATCGGACAGTCACCCACTGAACAGAACCGGACAAGAGAGGTGTGTGCATTCACCCCATTCACCCATTTTATCTTCATTTATCGTCTCCTTATCCTCCTCCATCGTGGACATAATAAGGCTTTTGGTTGTAATCACAACATTGAGATACGATGGAATCTCGATATAATGATATGGCAAGGGACTGAAAACTTTCATCATTTTGACGAGAGTATCGTTATTAAATAGATATTAGTTTATGGTTGTCGGGACGGGATCTTTAATTCGTATAGTTATACTGAGTGTCATTAAGTCAATATTATTTTCAATAGACCTAATTCAGAAAACATTGTCATTGCAAAAGGCGAATGGAAATAGCAAATTACAGTTCCAAGGCCGAAAGATGCTTATGGGTACTAATTATTCGCAAAGTTAGAGGTTAAAAATAAACCCCAGAGCCAGACATTGATCGTCTTTAATGGATTGTCGTACAGTTAATGCGTATTCTGCATTTGGTTGAAATATAATGAGACCCATGGTACCCTGCGGACTTTCAATCACCATTTGCCGGTTGCGTTGGCGACGTTTTTGAAATAGGTTTTATGTTTTATCGTTAAGGGGATCTGCAATCGATATCGTTACACTGAGAGTATAGTTATATCGAGTTTCCGCTGTCATGTATCACCTCAATGACAGGAACAATCGTCTTGTGTACTAATTTGTGCAGCGTTGTATCATTGAACCTTTTAGCATATCCCTGGCCCTACTTAATCATCTGTACTATCCAGAAACATATTTGCGGCTATTAACAATTCATGCTCGAGTTGACTTATTGCGTGCGTCTCTGTAGACTCAGTTTGACATCACAGTAGCAAGTGAAATCATGGCAATCCTCGCGCTGACAACGGACCTCAGAGACATGAGAGATAGGTACTTCATGTGCTAAACATTAACTGCCTTCAATAAGCTACAAAAAAAACTATGTAAAGGCTTAAGATAACTGTTCAATCGAGAGCGTAGATGGGGGGCAGCAAAGGATGGAGGTGTGAATAGGTGGGAAAAGCTGCAGTCAGCTCGTCAGTGTGTCATGGATGTTAGGCGTGAATGTTAGACATGGAGGGCGTCAGTCAGTCACCCAGTTAGTCGGCCAGCTTGTCAGTCAATGACAATCAGACAGTCTGTCAGTCAGAGAGGCATTAATTCAGTCAGCCTGTCAGTCATTCAGTCCGCCAATCAGTCAGTCTACTAAAGCGGTCAGTATGGTCCTTAGTCAGTCAGTCTGTCACTAAGTCAATCAGTCAGCTCGTCAGTCAGTCAGCCCGTCAGTCAGTGACTTAGTCAATCAGTCAGTGACTTAGTCAATCAGTCAGCTCGTCAGTCAGTCAGCCCGTCAGTCAGTCAGTGACTTAGTCAATCAGTCAGCTCGTCAGTCACTCAGTCAGTCAGCTCGTCAGTCACTTAGTCAGTCAGCTCTTCAGTCACTCAGTCAGTCAGCTCGTCAGTCAGGCAGTATGTCAGTCAGTCATGACAATCAGTCTGTCAATGCAAATCCATTATGTGTATTGAGTCCAATGCAAAATCTACTCTATGCACTCTGTCTGTGGCAGGCTTGGTAACATTGTCGTGGCAAGTGATAGGCACGGGCAGCCAGTGACGGCAGATGACCTGGTAAGACAACACCCATTGTACATATTATTACTTCTAGAAGTTCTCACAGAGAAGTGAAGTGCTCGAGCTCAGATTAGCTGGTCATTGAATTGCAAAGGTAAAATCTATATTCTAGATTTGCCTGGGGGCACATTTTCGATCCATATGCAATAACCATTCATAAGAGAAACCATGAAACAAAGGGTTAGTGATCAGCCAAGACAGTGGCTGCAAAGGAAAGGGGGTCTTGCATGAATCTGGCTTATGGAAAATGTGCTAACTGCCCAACACAAATCTTAAAGAATATAGATTTAACCCTTGCAATTGAATGACCAACCAATCTATGAGCTCGAGCACTTCACTTCTCAACCAGAACTTCTAGTCACTATATATTATTACTGTATAAGGATGATATAATGTTTTGTGTGGTGAATGTCACCATGATCAATGGCACCATGATCAATGGTGATCATGGCGCCTGTGACCCTTCAATCGCAACTGTACTTTGTCTTATCAGTGCTGACGAATTTTATCATTTTTTGACTGACTCGTATTTTTTTAAACTGATTGAATAAATTTCCCTTTTTGCAGGGCGTTGGAGGAGCACTGGCGGTGCTGATGAAAGATACAATCAAGCCTAACATGATGCAGACCTTAGAGGTGAGTGTGTGACAACGTTACCCAAATATACACCTCACGGAGATCATGTCACCAGACCTTAGAGGTGAGTGTGTGACAACGTTATCCAAATATACACCTCACGGAGATCATGTCACCAGACCTTAGAGGCGAGTGTGTGACAACGTTACCCAAATATGTACCTCACGGAGACCACGTCATCAGACCTTAGAGGTGAGTGTGTGACAACGTTACTCAAATATGTACCTCACGGAGACCACGTCATCAGACCTTAGAGGTGAGTGTGTGACAACGTTATCCAAATATACACCTCACGAAGATCATGTCACCAGACCTTAGAGGTGAGTGTGTGACAACGTCACCCAAATATGTACCTTACCGAGATCACGTCATCAGACCTTAGAGGTGAGTGTGTGACAACGTTACCCAAATATGTACCTCACGGAGACCATGTCATCAGACCTTAGAGGTGAGTGTGTGACAACGTTACCCAAATATGTACCTCACGGAGATCATGTCACCAGACCTTAGAGGTGAGTGTGTGACAACGTTACCCAAATATGTACCTCACGAAGATCATGTCACCAGACCTTAGAGGTGAGTGTGTGACAACGTTACCCAAATATGTACCTCACCGAGATCACGTCATCAGACCTTAGAGGTGAGTGTGTGACAACGTTACCCAAATAAACACCTTAGGGAGATCATGTAATCAGACCTTAGAGGTGAGTGTGTGAAAACGTTACCCAAATATGTACCTCACGAGATCATGTCACCAGACCTTAGGTGAGTATGTGATATCGTTACCCAAATATGTACCTCACGGAAATCACGTCATCAGACCTTAGAGGTGAGTGTGTGACATCGTTACTCAAATATACACCTTAGGGAGATCATGTAATCAGACCTTAGAGGTGAATGTGTGACAACGTTACCCAAATATGTACCTCACGGAGATCATGTCACCAGACCTTAGGTGAGTGTGTGATATCGTTACCCAAATATGTACCTCACGGAAATCACGTCATCAGACCTTAGAGGTGAGTGTGTGACATCGTTACCCAAATATGTACCTCACGGAAATCACGTCATCAGACCTTAGAGGTGAGTGTGTGGCATCGTTACCCAAATATGTACCTCACGGAAATCACGTCATCAGACCTTAGAGGTGAGTGTGTGGCATCGTTACCCAAATATGTACCTCAGGGAAATCACGTCATCAGACGTTAGAGGTGAGTGCGTGAAATCATCTAACACTTATGTATAAACGGTAACCTTTAACTGGGTGTTAGTTACAGTTTCATCCACAGTTTTTATCCGCCATCATCGATCCTCTGCTATTTTTTTACCTGGTCACAGTTACCCCTAATATTCCAGCTATCTTATGTTGGTATCTAATGACACACCACCTGTTGTTGTTGTATTATAATGTATTAATAATGAGATTTTTTATGAAGGTAACATGTCACTTAACTGTAAATGTAATGGTTTCGTCAAATAATTATTTCTTTGTATTATTAATTCAAAATGTGTTTGTACCCAGGGCACCCCCGTCTTTGTCCACGCTGGTCCATTCGCCAACATTGCTCATGGCAACTCGTCTATTCTTGCCGACAAGATTGCATTGAAGCTAGTCGGACCTGATGGATTTGTGTGTAAGGCATTTATCGTTTAAGGCCTAGTTTAGACACCGTGGTATCCTAGGTAAGCGGTTCCAAATGCAAATGACGAAGAAACAATAATCATTTCCCTGTTTTTCTTCCAGTCACTGAGTGTGGGTTTGGGGCAGACATCGGGATGGAGAAGTTCTTCAACATCAAGTGTAGATACAGCGGTAGTTACCTCAATTATGAATTTTGAGTGAAATTACCAAAATAATATCGAATACATGCTTGAGCCAGTGGTGCGGGTGTTGTTGAAACCCCTTCCGGCCCAAATTATTATTTACTTGAAACACGTGTTCACCTCTTAGGGCTGCAGCCCCACGCCGCTATTATTGTTGCCACAGTGAGAGCCCTCAAGATGCATGGTGGAGGACCCAAGGTTAGATCCACTTCCTATTTCTCCCTTCAAGCGCGTTATCGAGCGCCACAGAAAACCCGTATTTGTTTATTTTTAGGCCTTTGCAAACGCATTGTCAGGTAGCCCCAGCTCTTTCCCTACTTTCTCATGGAGAGACTTTATAAGAAAATAAAGTAAAAATGCATTATAACCTTCCGCATGTGTATTAGGAAAGACGATATTAATCAAAGTTTCTGTAAATTTAGGCTTACTGTATTGATAAGTAATAAGGTATTTTCTCCTCTCGTTCTCTGGTTACCTTGGGCTACCTGTTGATATATATCTCATCTTGTTCTCTGCTTTTATCCAGGTCGTGGCTGGCCAGCCGCTGGCAACGGAATATACGACTGAGGTGTGATTTCGTAAGACATATCCTGAGATGTTATTTTTCTCAGCCTTCTTGCTTGGCCTTCTTCAACCTTGTTGTTTTTGTTATTCATGAGCGCACTGCCTCTGCGCTGCAAATTCGGAATGTCTAGTGAGACAAAAGCAAACGTTTACGGTTAAATTTCGGGATGTCCAGACCAAGGTATCTGTTTTAGAGCTTTGGTCACCCAATAATATGAATAAACAATTAGTTAGACCTTAAACTGTAGATGGACTTAAAATAGAATAGTCAAATTTCTCTTTAATACTTCTGTTGCAAAACATTTGCTTCTGGTAGTAAATGTCCTTCCTCCTGTATGAATTAAGCCTTGTCTATCTCGTTATTCATGATATCATACAGAATCTCGAGCTTGTTCGGAGCGGCATGTGTAACCTCGCCAAACAGATCGAGAATGCGCTGCTTTTCGGAGTACAAGCCGTCGTGGCTGTCAACAGATTCCCGTATGTAAATAATTAGGACATGTGCTTTGACGTTCTCTCAATGCGCCTTCTTGTTACCGTGTTCTCCACTATTTGTGATGTGTCTTCGGTGATGCAACCCGCTTGATATCAACCCATATAGTATACATACATGATGACTGCCTTCGTGATATCTGCCTGTATCACTGCAAGTCAAACTGAAAGCCGGGTTCCGTTCCTCTACCATTCATTATGTGAATGGTAAAGCTTGCAAATGCAAACAGCCACCGTGTTTGAGGGAGCTGTGAAGTTCTCCGCCAACGATAACTTGAAGCCAGCAATGTTAAACGCTTTTTGTACAGGCCTAACCCATCGTAATTTATTCTTATCCTCAAATCTGATTGGTTAGGACGGATACGGACGAGGAGGTGAAGCTTGTGGTTGAGCTCGCTAAGCAGGCTGGGGCATTTGATGCAGTGGAGTGCACTCATTGGGCAGATGGCGGTAAGAGACTGGGTCATAGTAAAATTACAGACATACTTTTGTGCTGTTTTCACTAACACACAGCCACAAGATGGGTTTTCACTAGGAGTAATCTTCCAAATCACACTAGAACGCAAGCGAGCGCAAGAGCAAGTTAAGGAGAGCAAGCTGCTAGCCTGTTCTCACCGATTCTCACTTGTGTTGCTCTTTGCTCTTGCACTTTGTTCCTAGAGAGAAATACACTTCCGTCGATTTTGCGCGACTTGTTGTTATTTACATACCCTTGCCACATGACAATATTGCATGACACGTTGTGTTATTTAGATGAACGTGACATATGTTTGTTGTGTTATTTACGCACCCGTGCCACATGGCAATATTGCGTGACTCTTGTTATTTAGATGCACGTGACATGTTGTTTATTGTAATATTTAGGTGCTGGGGCGGTCAATCTTGCGGAGGCTGTTCTGAGGGCAGTGGAGCAGCCTGTTAACTTCAAGTTTCTTTACGATCTCACGGTATGAATCCCCGAACTACTTCTCCTTCCTTTACGATCTCACGGTATGAATCTCCGGATTATTTCTCCTTCCTTTACAATTTCATGATAAAAATCCCCGAATTGCCTTACCCCGCCAAATAGCATAATTTTCCAAAACAATAGGATTTCTATTTTTAGGAGACTTGGAAAAATCCGTTTATGGCTGCTTGTATTTCACAGCTCCCAATCGAGGAGAAGATCCGGGTCATCGCTCAGAAGGTGTATGGCTCTGATGACATCGAGTTATCCGACGAGGCGCAGACGAAGATTGGCCGATACAAGAAACAGGTAAACTAATACTGGCCAATACAAGAATCATGTTAACAAAGATTCAAAAATACAAGAATCAGATTGGCCGATACAAGAATCGTGTAAACGGAGATTGACCGATACAAGAATCAGGTAAACGAAAGCCGATACAAGAATCAGGTAAACGAAGATTGACTAATATAAGGCTCCGGTATCTAGATTATCATACAGATGTGATTTCTCCCTATCATTATTTTGTGCAAGCTCTGGGCTACTTTAGAAACTTTCTTAGCGTGTAATTTCTGAAGCCTTACAGTATCAAGTGAGGTATAAGATTACTTCGACATCTTAGTACGTTGTCATGTTTGCAGGGGTTCAATGATTTACCTATTTGTATGGCAAAGACACACCTGTCCCTCTCGCACAAACCCGAGCTCAAGGGAGTGCCTAAAGGTAAGATGACAATCCAAAACACAAGAACAGAAGCGTAAATAGAAGGGGGAGAGGTGACGGGAGGGAGGTCTTAGAGAGAGATCTGGCATAGAGCTCAAGGGAGTGCCTAAATGTAAGATGACAATCCAAAACACCAGAACAGAACCGCATATAGAAGGGAGGGGAGGTGGCTTAAAGGGGGCCTTGCACGGAGCTCCCAAGACACCAGAACATGACCGAACATGGAAGGGGAGGGGGCTCACCCAATTGTAAATAAAAATATGACTGGAGTTGGTAAATGACCTACGCCGGCCTTAGCTCTTTCCTTATAAATGAATACAACTACAGCGAGGTATTAGCCAGTACTCGTGCTGGAAAGAAAAATTCCAAGTGGTAATGCTCTCTTGCCACAGGTATCGTGATCCCTATTCGTGACGTACGCGCGAGTGTCGGTGCAGGATTCCTCTATCCTCTGGTCGGAACGGTAAGCAAGCCGATTTTACCACTGGGTTCATTGCTTGCATTTGGGCATATACTTGCTGCAACATTAGTTTTCTGCCCTTCATTGTTGAACATACTTTTTTGTTTTGGTGATTCCAAGGACCTTATTCATCAAAGGCAAACAGTACCATATTTAAGCCCACAATTGTCCTATCACGTTTCAGATGAGTACCATGCCCGGATTACCGACTCGTCCGTGCTTCTATGACATTGACCTGGATCCCGACACAGAGGAAGTCCTGGGTCTGTTTTGAAGTGGAAAGAAAGTCCTGGGCTGTTTGAGGTAGAATTGAAGTCCTTCGGCTTTTTTAGGTAGAGAGAAAGTCATTGGGCTGTTTTGAGGTAGAGAGGAAGTCATTGGGCTGTTTTGAGGTAGAGAGGAAGTCATTGGGCTGTTTTGAGGTAGAGAGGAAGTCATTGGGCTGTTTTGAGGTAGAATGAAAGTCCTTCGGCTTTTTTAGGTAGAGAGGAAGTCATTGGGCTGTTTTGAGGTAGAGAGAAAGTCATTGGGCTTTTTTGAGATAGAGAGAAAGTCATTGGGCTGTTTTGAGGTAGAGAGGAAGTCATTGGGCTGTTTTGAGGTAGAATGGAAGTCCTCCGGCTTTTTTAGGTAGAGAGGAAGTCATTGGGCTGTTTTTTGGGGTAGAGAGGAAGTCATTGGGCTGTTTTGAGGTAGAGACAAAGTCCTTGGGCATTTTTTAGGAAGAGAGGAAGTCCTTGGGCTGTTTTGAGGTAAAGAGAAAGTCATTGGAGTGATTTGAGGTAGAAAAGTAATTGGGCTTTTTTGAGGAAAGAAAAATTGTAGTGTTTTGATGTAGATAGGAAATCATTATGCTTTTTTGAGGTAGAAAGGAAGTCCTTGGGCTTTTTTTGAGGTAACGAGGAAATCTCGGGCTTTTTGAGGTAAAGAAAGACAGACATTACACTGAGAAAGTCTTGGAAATGTTTTCAAGCTATTATGAGGAAGTCATTTCTGATGTAGAAAGAGTGACAGATGCGACAATTATATCATGCATGAGTTGTAAGCATTGAACTTCCGATTGCTTTTTGTTTGTTTTAATAGCGTCTTGCGAATGAGAAATAGTTGTCAGTATTAAGATTTACAAAAAGATGTAAGCGTTAAAAAAATAATACTCCTTCGATTGTTGTCTTTGATGTTAGACACTTGAGATTAAACGGAAAATAATAAAAATACAAAACATCTGAATCTCGCACTTGGCAACCTCGTGATCACAAAGTCACACGTGGCACCGCTTGAGGCGAAAAATTGTTTACGGGTTTGTGTAATGCTCAAGATATTATTAGCATATGCAAGAGAACGTGCCCGTGGCTCATGATGCCGTCCATGAAAGCCATTTATAAATTGCGCGAGTTTGTCAAGCATAGCATCCATATATATGGCTCATAGCGCCATATTTGGTTATGGGCATCTCGTGAGCTAGTACATTTTCACAAACTTTTTTAACCTCTGCACTTCTTCGCTTCGTTCGCTACCTGTTTTTTTTTTTTTTTTTTTATCCATTCAGCTGCTTCTCATATCTCATGATCACAATGCTACTCGTCGGATAGTGTTCTTGTGTACTCAGCCTATGTTTGGGTATAGGGCTGCCCCTGGGGGTTTTGAAACCTGACCCTGTTTAGGACAAAAATTCTGAAAAACCATACCCTGTTTAGGACAACACCCTTTGACCTCCCACAGCTTGCGATTTTGTGATGGTAACTGGAGACACGCGACGCGCAACAATATCACTGCAGGACAATACTTTTTCGCGGCAGTTTTTTATTGCAAAGTCGATCGCAGAACCAAGCACCCGGTTAGCACACGAGAGCAAGCAAGCTAATCAGATCGGTTGCGGGATCAGCGGTTACGAGTTTTAGCAAGGCAAACAAATCGGTACCCAGTCTATGACAGCCTTGCTTAAAATTATGTACCCTGTTCAGGACAGAGAGGCCTGAAATATATACCCTGTTCAGGACAGAGGGGCCTGAAATATATACCCTGTTCAGGACAGAGACGCCTGAAATATATACCCTGTTCAGGACAGAGACGCCTGAAATGTATACCCTGTTCAGGACAGAGAGGTCAAAAACCATACCCTGTCCAGCGGCACGTCCCCGTATAGCCCATATAAGGGAGTACCCACCCCGGGGTTTTTGTATATGTTAAGTTATATAATGTTAAGTTATCTTATTGTTATATAAATAATTTAACTGGGAGACACCGAATTTGGAGTTCATTCATGATGCATCGGGCTGACTCCAAATAATACTTCTTTTTCTCTGCAATTTGGTGAGATAGAATACCTAGGCATTCTCAGTCTTTTATGTACTTTAATACAAGAAGGCCTTTATTTTTCTTCGATTTACGATATTTTTAGATGAATGAACTTTAATTCTTCTCGCAAATGTTAAGAAATCATGTAACTCAAGAAAAATGCGTACTTAAAAGTATGCATCCTGAAGTGTATCATATAAGATATCCCACACATACACAGCTATCCACACCATCCACAGCTATCCACACCATCCACAGCCATCCACACCATACACAGCTATCCGCACCATACACAGCTATACACCTAATACACAGCTATACACACCATACACATCTATCCGCACCATACACAGCTATCCGCACCATACACAGCTATACACCTAATACACAGCTATACACACCATACAAAGCTATACACACCATACACAGCTATCCACACCATACACAGCTATACACCTAATACACAGCTATACACACCATACACAGCTATCCACACCATACACAACTATCCACACCATACACAACTATCCACACCATACACAACTATCCACACCATACACAGCTACCCACACAATCCACAGCTATCCACACCAATCACAGCTATCCACACCATACACAGCTATCCACGGCATAAACAGCCATACACACCATACACAGCTATCAACACCATACACAGTCATACACACCTTACACACCATCCACAGCTATCCGCACCATCCACAGCTATCCACACCATACACGGCTATCCACCCCATACACAGCTATCCACGCCATACACAGGTATCCACAGCTATCCACACCATCCACAGCTATCCAAACTATACAGAGCAATCCACACCACACAGCTATCCACACCATACAAAGCTATCCACACCATACACAGCTATCCACACCATACACAGCTATCTACACCATCCACAGCCATACACACCATACACAGCTATCCACGCCATACACAGCCATACACAGCTATCCACACCACACAAAGCTATCCACACCATACACAGCTATCAACACCATCCACAGCTATCCTCGCCATACACAGCTATCCACACAATACACAGCCATCACAGTTATCCACACCATACACACGCTATCCACACTATACAGAGCAATCCACACCATCCACAGCTATCCACACCTTACACAGCTATCCACACCATACACGGCTATCCACACCATGCACAGCTATTCACACCATCCAGAGCTATCCACACCATCCACAGCTATCCACACCATCCACAGCTATCCACACCATACACAGCTATCCACACCATCCACGCCATACACAGCTATCCACACCATACACAGCCATACACACCATACACAGCTATCTACACCATTCATAATTACCTACACCATACACACCTATCTACACCATCTACAGCTATCCACACCATCCACAATTATCTACAGCAATGTACAGCTATCCACACCCATCTACACCATCCACAGCTATCCACACCATACACAACTATACACAGCAATCCAAAGCTTCAATCGAACTGATAGGGATGCTCATCGTATTTTTAATCTCTGAAAATTCATTGATCTCAAAAATGCCCTCGGTCAGCACCTATTCAGAACCTCGGTCACAATTTAACTATACGGACCTCCAAGCCGGTAAATAAACAGCTTTTTAATAAACAGGGATTCCCCAAACTAGATAGCTCTGATTTGCTCCTTTATCTTGGGATATCAGAGTTTCCCGCCGCGCGCAAGATTCGATGCCAATCTTTGCCAATTTTGAGTTGAAGTCAGTCGACAAGAAAGTCTAACGACAAGACTGTCCACATGGTGATGATCGGACTATGCGCGCGAGCAAATTTACTCTCGTTCCCATAGTCTGGTAGCAGCAAGAAAAGAAAGCAAAAAAAGAAAATCGTAAATAATTCGACTCCACTAACTACCAGGCGTTGTTCAGGGGACCAATATCTACTCAAATCTGCTTTCAAACCTTCTCTAGCTCTCGACTTGTGCGCAACCCCTATTTTCAGGCTTCTGCCACCAGACTACCAAGCCATTATGTGTATGGTGTGGATAGCTGTGTATAGTATGGATAGTTGTGTATGGTGTGGATAGCTGTGGATGCTGTGGATAGCTGTGTATAGTGTGGATAGCTGTGGATGGTGTGGATAGCTGTGGATGGTTTGGATAGCTGTGTATGGTGTGGATAGATGTACATGGTGTGGATGGTTGTGGATGGTGTGGATAGCTGTGTATGGTGTGGGTAGCTGTGTATGGTGTGATAGCTGTGTATGATGTGGATAGCTGTGAATGGTGTGGATAGCTGTGGATGGTATGGATAGCGGTGTATGGTGTGGATAGCTGTGGATGGTGTGGATAGCTGTGAATGGTGTGTATGGCTGTGGATAGCTGTGGATAGATGTGTATGGTGTGGATGGCTGTGTATGGTGTGGATAGCTGTGTATGGCTGTGTATAGTGTAGATAGCTGTGTATTGCTGTGGATGGTGTGGGTAGCTGTGTATGGCTGTGTATAGTGTGGATAGCTGTGTATGGTGTGGATAGCTGTGTATGGTTGTGGATGGTGTGGATAGCTGTGGATGGTCTGGATAGCTGTGTATGGTGTGTATGGTGTGGATAGCTGTGAATGGTGTGGATAGCTGTGTATGGTGTGGATAGCTGTGTATAGTATAGCTGTGTATGATGTGGATGGTGTGGATAGCTGTGGATAGTGTGGATAGCTGTGTATGGTGTGGATAGCTGTGTATGGTCTGGATAGCTGTGTATGGTGTGGATAGCTGTGTATGGTGTGGATAGCTGTGTATAGTGTGTATAGCTGTGTATGGTGTGGATGGTTGTGGATTGTGTGGATAGCTGTGTATGGTGTGAATAGCTGTGTATAGCTGTGGATGGCCGTGTATGGTGTAGATAGCTGTGGATGGTGTGGTATGATACGGTATGATAAACTATCTTATGATACACTTCAGGATGCGTACTTAAAGTAGTTACCGACTTTTTGCAGGAGCATGCGCTTGGACTTGCCACTTGTAACACGGGCTCAAAACAACGCGCCATCGTTGAATGTTGAATTTCTGTATACATTCCAAATTTTGCTCTCAAAATGTTTTTTTTTTCTTAAATAGCTTTATTTCTCAATACATACTGATTGCAACCAAATTTACCGGGAAATGTCAAGAGCTGCAAATAAACTACGTGAGAATGTTTTTATTATATGACAGTTTACAAAAAAAATCTAAAATCTAAATCTTAACTATGCTAATTCTTATGGAACACACCAAGAGTTGAGATAGTGTGGTACAAAGCCTGCATGTTTTGGTAATTCGGTTTCAATATTTTTAATCTTATGCAATTTCACAAATTTGTGACTAATTCACCGAAGTCTAGCTCCGCGAATCTAGCTTGATTTCAACAGTGATAAAATAACAAACCTTTAACATCACAAAATAGCGTATGTTTATAAATTCTTTGGTTTTTACCTTCGAGATTTTATAATTCACAAATGTAATATTCCGTCCATGGCGATTCGCATGTCCCAGAGATTCAAAAGTTGAGAAACGCAACATAAAATAGCCGAATTGCTAAATGAACTCTATAGATACCTTGCAATAGCATACTGACATAGACATCCGCTGAAAAGTCACCCTGTTCTAAAGAAACTCTTGTCACTAGAATAAGATTCACTTCGTTATAAATTCTTGACCGCTTTTATTTGTGAAATACCTGTCTTATTAACCAAACTTTTCAGTGAGAATATAATTTTTATAAAATTCTGGATATATTTTGCATTAAAAGGAAATTGGAAAAAATCATGTGTTGTAAACACAGATTTATGTTATGTTGTGTTATGTTATGTTATGTTATGTTATGTTATGTTATGTTATGTTATGTTATGCACTTTATGCATTTTAATGTCTTTCATGTCCGAGAAACAGTTGATTGGATCCAGCAAACTCTATGGGAGATCGTTTTCACAACGTTCGTAAAAATGGAAGGTATTTTGGTAAAAAAAGATTTCCATAACAGCCTTTGGAAGTTCACATCGCTCAAGATGGAATCGCGCGTAAGACTCGTGTTGCTAGGATACGTGAGCGCTAGCCAATCAGAGGCGTACCTAAAAATAACTGCTTGTTCTAAAAATAGCTTTCACGGACGACATCATTGGAACATACCCTAGCACGGGGGATTTGTTTTCTTACATCATAGTCCCTTGGCATATGTTAATATACAATGACATTTGACAGGCCTTTTTTTAACTGAATTCCTCCAATGAAAAGCCTGCCGCCTTTTGTGTGATGTTTCTCCTTGTGACTTTGTCATAGTCAAGTTATAATCACAGGTTGACTATCTAGCTATTCAGCTCTTTCGTTTCTTTTCATCACGCGCTCCAGGGTGGCTTCAAGGGTATTATACTCTATGCCCACGCTTTACAACCCCTGTTGTCTCAAGAAAGATTCGAAAGAATATTCGAGCTTCATTTGGTTGTTGTCTTTTGGTGTTAAGTATTTCCCAACCTTAGCTAAGGAATAATCACAAGTCAAGTGATCTGACACATTGAGTTAAAAACTGGACCCTAGATTATTTTCACCGAGCATTTCCTTCTAGACGTTTATAAAATCCACAGGGGAATATAGGTAGGCGGTTGCACGAAATGACTGCGCTCACTTAAATCAAAGTTCTGAGTATTTTGTACGATTCTGCAAGTCTCACTCGGAATACAACCTTCAGGATGACGAAAAATCTGTCGACTCAGGAATCAATGAAGGGCCGCCAGCCCAAAGTCATTCGCATCCCAAGTTTGACAGGATTGAGACCTGACGCAAGTTCGTCTGCGGAGTGTATCTGTACTGCAAGCGATCGCGCTCACAGGATGCGACCCCGAACGGCAAGCAGACTAGTATACCCAATGTCTCAGCTTAATGTCTGCGGGATCAGGTGTGAAAACTGCAGCGGTGATAGACAGCTGAAGACAGAAGAAGTATGGGCGGGAGAGACATGCCAATCAGTTACAAGTCAGTCTTCCCCTGCGCGAACTCAAAAACAGGATTATTCCACCAGATGGGGTGCTGGAATTCTGCGAAGCCTAAGAAGCAAAAATTGTGATTGGGTTGAGGAAAAAGTTGATTGTCCTCGAGGCATCCCCCTATTCCGACCAGTGCCTGACCGCAATTTTTCTGGCGTTTCACTCACAGCTCTGCCTAAACCGATTCTTCCACGCCTTGATAAAGTACCTCCCTCTGATGATAGTGATAGACGCCATCGCAGAGCGTGCGATGATTACACAAGGTTCAGTAGACGGGTAAGGTCCGCCACGGAACAAGCACGTCATCGCAATGCGGCAAACGCAAGTGAGGAGAACCCAGACTGCTTATTACAAAATGGCGTTCTCTTTATTGACTATCACAAGTATGTCCCGAGGCGAAAGCAGTCTGCACCTGTAAGCGTGAGTGAATTGCGTGAAGTGAAGAAAACACAAACGTTTCTGGAGTTTCAGATGGCTTTGGAAGCTTTGAAGGAAGTCCAACATAGCCTGAAGTCACAACTTTGCTGCGAGTCCGCGGATGTACAGTCATCTGAGAGTTTAGAGATTTAGATGTGTTTTACCCTACCCAGTTGACTTTCGCACTCTTTTATAGAGTATTTTTGTGGAGTCATCTGAAAGTATGAAGATTTAGATGTTGTTTTTTTACCCTACCCAGTTGAATTTCGCCCCTTCTACACTCTTTTATAGAGTACTTTTGTAGAGTCATCTGAGAGTTTGGAGATTTAGATGTTTTTTTTTTTTACTCTATCCAGTTGAATTTCGCCCCTCTACACTCTTTTATAGAGTATTTTTGTGGAGTCATCTGAGAGTTTGGAAATTAAGATGTTTTTTACCCTATCCACTTGATTTTCGCCCCTTCTACACTCTTTTTATAGAGTATTTTTGTGGAGTCATCTGAGAGTATGAAGATTAAGATTATTTTTTTACCCTACCCAGCTGAATTTCGCCCCATCCACACCCTTTTAATAGAGTATTTTTGTGGAGTCATCTGAGAGTATGAAGATTAAGATGTTTTTTTACCCTACCCAGTTGAATTTCGCTCCTTCTACACTCTATTTATAGAGTATTTTTGTGGAGTCATCTGAGAGTATGAAGATTAAGATGTTTTTTTTTTACCCTATCCAGTTGAATTTCGCCCCTTCTATGAAATTATCTCATTAAATTTTGAAAGCTTTTTTCATGATATACGTGTGGTACATCGGCCAAGTGGGTGTATGGTTGGTAGTCAGGGAATACGTGCCTTCCCCTATGGAATATTATCTCTACTTGGCTTTCTTTACAGCGTCCGGTGCAGCATTTAAAATACACGCGCATGGCATGCCGGATCTACGTCTGCGTACTCAATTTAAAATTCACGCGCAAGGCATGCCGGGTCTACGTATGTGGAACACCATTTAAAACACACGCACAAGGCATGCTGGGTCTACGTCTGTGGAACACCATTCAAAATACACGCGCAAGGCATGCCGGAGGTCTACGTGTGCGTACACCATTTGAAATACACTCGCAAGGCATGCCGGGTCTACGTATGTGGAACACCATTTAAAATACACTCGCAAGGCATGCTGGATCTACGTCTGTGGAACACCAATTAAAATACACGCGCAAGGCATGCCGGAGGTCTACGTGTGCGTACACCATTTGAAATACACGCGCAAGGCATGACGGGTCTATGAACGTCGAAAACACTTCAACCACTTGCGATAATTAGATCATTTTTATTGGCTTGGTATATAAAACAACACGTTTTATCGTTCTTTTTCTCTTGTACAGTGCTACTAGTACGAAGCCCTGCTTGTTGTTTATTATATCACTTTAAAAGAAGATGTTTGTAAAAAGACATCGAGGGATTATTTCTCACTGGTTAGAAAAATAAATTCAAATCTATTTAAGGATAAAAAATGATGGTTGTTGTCAAAAATACTTATAACACTGCATTATAGCTGTTAAAACTATCGTCAATCCTAGCTCACATAATCATTATATTTCATTATAACGAATCTTTATTTTATAAAATTAAAATTTTTGGTGTGTTTGTGTCTGCTGTTACAACACCTGTCACTGAACTATGGAAGACCTTGTCTCTTGGGCTACCTTTGGACAAAGGTATCCCGGCGTTAATAGTAAATATACCAACAGCTCTTCGGGGTCTATAATTATCCCATCACTCCCTGTGACACTAGTATGTGTCTGGGTCTATAGACTTCTCCCCTCCCCCGGTCGTGCTTCATGCGTCCACCTCCCCCCAGGGAATGAATGCGACCTTGTACGAATCCGGGAATAGCGTCGAGCCTTTCAGGGGGGTTACTGTCTCGCCGCTCTGCACCGCTTGTAGCTTGAACTTCTGTAAGATTCCCGCTAGCAGCACGAAGAGTAGTGACTTTGACATGGTGTTACCTTGAAAAACAAAAAAAAGTACAATCAAAAGGGCACAGCCAATCTTGAAAATGTGTTTTTTTTAGTCTTATATAAGAAAATAGCCCAGGGCAAGATCTGTGGCCTAATATGTTTAAACAGCCGATTATTGGCACTAGAAGCTGTTTCTGTTCGAAAAGCCGCCAGACCTCAATCTGACGGTGGAAAAAGCGCTACACACATAAACAATAGTTTGAAATTCTTCTCCTAAATCTCCATTAATATACTTTAAAATTCTACTCCTAGATCTCTATCGAGCCACCATATCTATCGAGCAACTTCACCTAGCCACTGCTTATCAGTTCTATCGCTAAACCGGGCCAAACATTTTGTGTCTGAAGTCCATGAATCACCAGTGGTCTAGCCTCACCTGCACATGCGCGATGCCCTATGCCGAAAGGTATGGCGGAGCTACAGCGGTCGCCTCTCAGCTCTCCGGCAAGATCCAGGAAACGGTGCGGCTCAAACACGTAAGGGTCACAGAAGTAGCGAGGGTCGTGGTTAATCCCCCAGAGGTTGACAAGCACGAGGGACCCCTCCCTAACCTCGAACCCCTTGACAGTGCAGCTCTTGTTGCAATAGTGTGGTATGGTCAGCGGTAGAGCTAATAACAGAAAGTGTAAATTAAAAGAGTTTAGCCGGTCTCGATAAAGCCTTCACCACCTGATCAAATACACAAAATCCCAAATAGTCTTGACATCTTTTTGCTGCAAAAATATATTGTAGTGCTCCTACGCCTCTGATATGTATTCCAGGCTGAAAAGATTATCCCTCTAGCAAACGCACGAGACAAGCGATTATCTTCAAAACAAGTCCCTTGCACTAAACACAAGCGACTAACCCACCCAAGCCAGTATATTTAGGGCACTAATTGCAGACGCAAATCTGCGTGTGTAAATCTGTGTGTAGTCTGCGTGTAGTGGCAGTGTTAGAGACATCCAGGGCCTACCTTAGAAAATACCAATAACTAAATAGATGACTACTTATTACTAACGGCATTCCCCAAACTCAAATTATTATACACTTTGTCTTTCCTAGAAAGCATCGCGCACAACGACAAAACTTTGTCCACCCCGAGCGTCCACCCTCTGCGTTTCTGCCTTGCAAACCAACTCTTCACCCCGTTCATTTTAGAGACTAGATAGGAATCTTAAAGAGGCAGTGTCATGAAGAGCTTTGCAATAACTCTCCGGCCCAGACACAATGAGTTTCAGTCAAATTCTAATGTTGACTTATGAGCCTTTGGTACATGTGGGAGAAATTCAAAGAAAATGACCACAAACTGTCAATAAAAATCCAGTAAAATATTGAATATAATTTTAACAAGGCATTGACAACTTCAAGTTCAACTGTTTGTAGACAATTAAAAGCCTACAATAAACACTGACTCCAGACATGCGCAGTGCCATGACGCTGCCCCTTTAAAGTCATCCATTATAAGCATACCTGAACCGAGGCGAAAAGTCTCGAGTATCGTGGCTTGCAAAAGTGGCATGTTGCCTTTATCCTGTAGAATCGGTACTCGATCATTGCCCACCACTCGCATGATCTCATCCCGCAACTCGTCTTGTAACTCGTCATGACTCGCTATGTATGCCACCGCCCAGAGCAGTGAGGACGAGACATTTTCGAGACCCGCGCCAAACGTGTCTGCCGCCAGCGTGGCCACAACTTGATTTTCGATCTCTTTTTTCTCTACTTGTTTCTGCCCCTCTTCCATGTGGGACGTTGTCATGAAGGACGATAAGTGCTTTGTTATTGCGCTTGCGTGGCAGGACTCTTGCTCCTCGTTCTCGTACGTCTGACGGCGCTCGAGGTAGATCTTACGCACGAAGTCCATCAAGGCCCGGATGTTTTCTTCAAACTGATGAAAAACGATGTCGTTGCATTAGACCATGTTCCTCTTTGTTTTTTTTTTTATATTCCTGAAAAAAGTCTGATTTCATACGTTTCTTAAAAGTCTGATTTCATACGTTTTTCTTTGACGTTTTGTTTTCTCTGGTTCGCGTACATCTAGCAGCTTTACGCAATAGACATTTTCAGTATCACTGAAGGAAATGGTTAAATGGATGGGCAATTTAGAAAAAAAGGCGTATTGCTTGAACGATGGATGCTGGAAAGTTTGGAAATAATTGAACACCTCTGTGCTTTACTGCCAAGGGCCAAGCTGCCATGATTGGAAGATTCAAAAGGTTTACTTAGCCATACCCCCTCCCCTTAGTAGCCATGTTCTTTAAAGCAAGCCTCGTCCATGGCAAGAAATCCCCCATAAACCCCCCTCCACCACCAAGTAGGCATGGTCCTAGGGTTTCTATACCTTATCCAACGGTTTCTTCAAAGCAAGCCTCGTCCATGGCAAGAAATCCGTCAGAAAAGCCAGATTCGAGGACTCCTGGAACTTTCTGCCGGCTTTTGAGATCTCCATCAACTCTCTCTCCACCTCATCGGTCACGTGCTCTCCGAAAGACAGTCGAAACTGCGTGCGAAACGAGGCACGAATGATGAGATCCCGAGGGTCTTGCGGGTCTGGCCCGCTTGCTGCGAGTTTGCTGTTGAGCAAATCCACCTCGCTGGTGACCACATCATTGAGGATGTCCGCTCGTGAGATCAGGGCTTGGTGGAACATCCGAAGCAGAGCTTTCTTTCGTTGAGTCTACAAGGGAAAAGACGTATAGGTGAATAGCGTAGAAAACATATGGAACTGAATTCTCAACAACTCACTTATCCCTCTCATGTACTTCTCTCCCGTAAAAGCAAGATGTTATCTCATATGTAAAGGCTTTGTTTTATGCGGTACAGTCTCGCATTTCCTTGAAATCAGTAGATTCCCCTACTCCATGGTAAAGATATGAAAAGGAAGCTATTTTAAAAGCAATTTTTGTACCTCTAAGGACGCTCAATCTTAAAACAGTTTAAAAAATACAGTATCTATGAGAATACATCATCCCCCTTATCTTCTGTTAACCATGCCATGTTCCCCTAATAGCTAGCGAAACTGTTAACGAGACAGTAAGTTTTCATGATAGTTACAATTTGGTAATATATAGCTGTTGCATTTTATCTAATTTTTCGAAATCAATACATAGACAAAATCGTGACTGGTATCAGTGATAAGTTAGTCCTTGCTTGGCGAGTTGAACATTTATGTTTTGTTAGATCCTAGAGATCCTACGTGGTTTGTGATTCGTGTATTGAGTTAGATCCTAGAGATCCTACGTGGTTTGTGATTCGTGTATTGAGTTAGATCCTAGAGATCCTACGTGGTTTGTGATTCGTGTATTGAGTTAGATCCTAGAGATCCTACGTGGTTTGTGATTCGTGTATTGAGTTAGATCCTAGAGATCCTACGTGGTTTGTGATTCGTGTATTGAGTTAGATCCTAGAGATCCTACGTGGTTTGTGATTCGTGTATTGAGTTAGATCCTAGAGATCCTACGTGGTTTGTGATTCGTGTATTGAGTCGTGCACTTCGTGAGGCTCCTGAGCCTGGAGGCTTACAATAACAAAGTACACTTTGTGCGCGCACTATTTCGAAAAGTTTAATGCAAGGATTAATTGCTCTATATAAAATAAAATTCCCGAAAAACAAAAATAATTGATAGATTCAGGCTAAGACTTCTCAATTTGCTTTCAACCTGAATATCCCTTTGTTGTACTAAAAGACCTTCACTCGAGAGTAATCACTGAGCCTCTGTCTCTCGGGTCTTCTTGATCTAAATATGCATAACGGTAGTTTGCTCTGAGAGTGCGCGCAGAGTTGTGAGCTAAAATGGGGAATTAAAACGCCACAGTTGACATTACAGTGAAACGAGTTTGCTTTCGTAGAAATACGGTGGTCTGCTACACTCCAACACAATCTTTGCATTGTCTGTTGTGTCGTTCCTCTTAAAGTCTTAACACACACCCGCCTTAAGTTACCTCTCGCCACACTAAGTCGCCTCTAGACTAGATTATACTGACGACTGATTAATAAAGCTGCCCTCTACGGCTCTCCGTTTTTACCTGGACCGAGTTGTAGTCTCCAAACGCCACGGAATACTTGTGGGTACCGAGAGCCTGCAGTGTTTGCCAGTTGGGTGGTCGGCTTGAAAAGTTTTCGGCATTTTGTACGAGCGCTTCCCGAGCTGCTCCGAGGCTGTTGAGCACGACAGTATTCCAGGCACCTAAGCTAAGACCGTATACGTCTCCGTACGTCTTCCCGAGGTCTGTTAGCACAAGGTGCGGCATTGCGTGCATAGCGATATGCGGAAGGCTACCTACGAACGGTAACCCCCAAGGACCAGGGAGCGCTTTTCCTCGGCGCTCTGAACTCCATGACACCCAGTCTCTTAAACGATCCATGGTAGTATGGTAGTGAATTGTCTTCTCGTGTAGTTGTTCTCGGTCTGATGATGAGTCGTGAATGACGCTTCTCTCAGGGTTTGTTCGTGCCTTAATTGAAGGGTCCAGTCCTCACAATTGAGGGATACAGAGCTGTCATGAGTTCAGTGTAGCGTGCAGACTCCGAGCCAAGGGAAAAACAAGTTTAAGAGGGTCAAGGTGAACTAGACATGGGTTGCATCTGCGGCATCCTACACACACTTGATCACACTCCCTTGGAAGATCGCCCTTCCCTACGTTAGCATCTTAAATATGACTTAGCATAGTGAGTCCTACCGATTCCTTGGAATGCGGTATGCATGCTTTTGGTAGTCGAGTACAAACTCGAGATAACCTTCCTCCAGCCACTTAAAACGGCGGATTTGCAGACCAATATATTTATTAGTTTAGGGTAATCTGTCGCAAATGGGAAGCTTAGGGTCGAGTTTAGACCTTGGCCATTTGGACTTGCAAAGTCATTAACAAAGACATTGCAATAACACATACTCTCACGAACAACACCCTTGTATCTAAAAGCTTTTGCGATCTTTTTTTCTAAAAAAAAAACTGCAAGTCCAAGCCTCAAGAAACCGAAAACCTACAAAAACTCTAAAACATTTTCTGGTTTTGCTGCACTTGCGTCGCTGGATTTGTTTGAAGGTGTTTTTCAATACTTCTAGAAACTTTATCGCTCCTATTTAGTTTGTATTTCTGCTGTAGCACGTCTATCCGGGCTCAGAATAGCTGTTCTATTTGCATTCTGCGAAAACAACTTTGGATGCAAATAGCGATCAAGGTCATTGCACGGTACACTGTTCAATAATAAAAGTTGTCACGTGCCGTCGTACTGAGCTGCCCGAAATCATTCTCATACGGGATCGTTAGTTCCGCTTTGCCACGCAAATCATTCATTCATTTCTGTTTACAACCATCCAATTTAAAAAAGCTTGCCCTAGCTTACTAATAAAATCCAAATTATAACTTTTTAATAATATATTTTTGTACCATTTTGCAGCGGACTAGAAGTAATTGTTCCCTTGCGAGCCCCCTCGGGGGCAACTCAGCAAAGGAACCCCAATTAACGTCCTTAATTAATATATTGTTTTGCACTTTCGCTTTATATATTTTTGCGAACTGTCCAATCTGATAAGGGAATCGCGTGTGGAACTAACTGGCGAAAGCTCAATAAAGCACGTGAAGAATAACTGTAAAAATATGATTTCACCTCACACGGGGCACATACCGAAGCTTGTTCTACTCGAGTAAAAGCCCGGAAGGTTATAGGCAAAGTATAGGGGATGGAAGTATACTTGCTAAAAGCCAAGGTCATCCGTGTTGTCATGTTTGCTTCCGCTTGTGATTTTAAGTGCCTTTATTTACTCTATAATTATGGCCGTAGCGATTAAGTGATCGAAGGAGTTACTTTACTCTATACTACGCTGACCGTAACCCAGGAATCGCTGACTTGGGTTAGTATGAGTGCTAAAATGGTATAGATAATCATACTAGAGATGTGATTAGTGTTATGTGTCTTGTGAACCTCAAGCTAAACAAGTCAAGCGGGGTTCCCTGCACACCTATCTCTTAATAACGGCCTCGATTCACAACACTTCTTTTGTGATGTTTTGTTTGCTTGTTATTCACAATTCATTCAAGCTAACGCGGTAAAGGAATGTTTTTAAGGTGATTGTAATAAAGCATCATGCGGAAACAAGCCACCTGCCGGCACCACAAAGCTCTGGGGTTTCACACTGCAAAATCTATCAAATATAACGCCAAAATAATAATTCATGGCTCTGGCTGTCGTCTAGTGTTCCAAGATCTATATTTTACAATTGATGTGCATTATCTACGCTAGATGCGTGACAAGTTTGCTTCTTTTGGTTCTTACAAAAGAATACTTAATCATGAATTGATCTGTTGATTAGTTTCTTTTCTAGAGTTTAGTCAAGGTCACTGCTAGGTAAGGTGACGTGTACTCTCATCAATTTTGTCCTTCGCGTGTCAAGTCAAGGTCAAGGTCAAAGCCAATCAGTCTTTGAATGTCTTGAGAAATCCGATAGATTAAGGTTTGAACCTGGTTACATTTACGCTGGGTACCAGAGTCTCGAGCTTCGTTCGTTTACTATGCGCCCTGATACGGGGAGCGAAACGACGCCCCCTCGGTACCCAGGGTAGGTTACGTCATCCTTGCTGCGCGTCACGGCCCGATTCACGTGTCTCGATATCTCTCGTTTGTGTCTTTGTAATCTTGTTTATCGAGGGTAGCATATTTAACCGAATATACAGTTTTCTAACATATGGCCCTCGGTTAGTAAGCACTGTCATAGGGGTTCTTTTACGTCCCTTCGGTTCAGGTTACACTTTTTTTTAAGAAGAACCTTTTTTTATAAGAACGTCCAGCCTGAGATTTCACCAAATTTTAAGAACATGCCAACAACATGCCGAGGCTGAGATAGCAGAATTTTTTTTCTTTTTTTAGTTGTCATGCGTTCTGAAATGCAAAATCAAATTGTGCTCATACTAACAACCTTATTATTGCTATTAACCATTAGTATAATTATCTTCCTAATAATTCATTGGGTATTATATTCTTTATATACAATAAAATTTAAGAACATCGTTAAGAACATATTCGGTCTTAAAATGTCCCAGAAATAAGAACGGCCCAGCTTCAACAGCTTAGACGTTCTTTTAAAAAGAATGAAATGTAGTGCAGCTTGCAGAGACAAGACCTCCCGTTTAGTGTACTTATCCGAGAAGACTGGAAACACGGGAGAATAACTTCAAATCGCTTGTGACACAAATTCGAATCAAGACAGGAACCCGTAGCAAATGCTCAGTTTGAGCCCGGATTCGAACCTGGGCCACAGCGGTAAGAGGCCGACGCACAAGGCCACCCGTGTTTTCGTGATCCGTCAGTTCATTGGCATGTATTATTGTATAGTAAACACCAAAACAAGGAAAACAACATAAGCAAACGTGTTTGGCTGGTCACGTGTCAGGGTCGAGCTATCTCAGCAGTTGTTCCTTTGCAGGAGATGTGGACTTTAGAAGCACACTAGCATACACACATTGGCACCAGTCGGGCCAAGACGGGACGCTAGCACAGTCTATTACCCGTGCAGTTCGGCAACCATGGACAGCTGTTTCGTCCTTATTAGGACTCGTCAGCATGGCATAGCCGTGTGCTTCTAAAGTTCACATTTGCAGGAGACTAAGTTCGACCGCACTTGGTAATTTCTCACGAGATCAATGCGTATGGGGTCCGGAGATTTTTGCAACTCCTTGTACTTGCCCCCACACACTCATACATGGCCCAGCGTATCTTGCGCCCCTTCAAGTGACCCAGCGTACCTTGCGCCCCCTCTTACATGGTCCAGCGGCCCTTGCGGCCCTTCATGTGGCCCAGCGTACCTTGCGCCCCCTTTTACATGGTCCAGCGGCCCTTGCGCTTCCCACCTCACATACATCGTTCAGTGTACCTTGCGCCCCCTTATATAAACCAAGCGTGCCTTGCGCCCCCTTATATATGGCCCAGCGTACCTTGCTTCCCCTCTTTTATGGCCCAGCGTACCTTTCGCCCTTCTTACATGGCCCAGCGTACCTTGCGCCCCTTCTTACATGGCCCAGCGTACCTTTGCGCCTCTTCTTACATGGCCCAGCGTACCTTGCGCCCCTTCTAACATGGCCCAGCAAACCTTGCGCCCCGTAATACATAGCCAAGCGTGCCTTGCAAACTGCACATATTAGTCGTTAGATGCGGATTCGTGTCTGTTCAAACAGATTGTTTACCAAATTTATTACAAAGTTTATTACCTCGGAAGCTCCTTACCTCCCATTTCCCATTTTCAACCTCCCAACCTTTTCGGGTTCCTGTGTGTGGCTTGGTGCTAAGAACCCGAACTCCAACCACAGGGTGCCCGAGTGAAAACACCTGAATGGACTTGCTTCAGGGCAGAGTGGCAGGTTATTGTAAGTAAAGTTTTGTGGCGACCGTAAATAGTTAAAATATTTTGGAAACAACCGTTTTTTGTCGATTATACATACACTGTCTACAAAGTAGTTCTCAATAGGTCAGTAATTTCCTCCTTGCTACTATTAGCTCTACATCTTTTAAGCTTGTGGTTTCACATCGCGTTTTGCGGCTCGTTAGCGGTATCCAAGCGATGCCTGCTATACACTGCTGTAAGTACACGGGAGATTTGCTTGTGGTTTCACAGCTTGTTAGCGGTCTTCAGGCGATGCCTGCTATACACTGCTCTAAGTACACGGGATATTTGCTTGTGGTTTCACAGGACGTTTGCGGTCTTCAGGCGATGCCTGCTATACACTGCTATAAGTACACGGGGGATTTGCTTGTGGTTTCACAGCTTGTTAGCGGTCTTTAGGCGATGCATGCTATACGCTGCTATAAGTACACGGGAGATTTGCTTGTGGTTTCACAGCGCGTTTGCGGTCTTCAGGCGATGCCTGCTATATACTGCTATAAGTACACGGGGGATTTGCTTGTGGTTTCACAGCTCGTTTGCGGTCTCCAGGCGATGCCTGCTATACACTGCTCTAAGTACACGGGGGATTTGCTTGTGGTTTCACACGACGTTTGCAATCTTCAGGCGATGCCTGCTATACACTGCTCTAAGTACACGGGATATTTGCTTGTGGCTTCACAACGCGTTTGCGGTTTTTAGGCGGTGCTTGCGGAAGCGAATTCTGCGGTTCTGGAACCACACCTTGACCTGTGTCTCGGTCAGGTTCAGTCCTGTTGCGAGCTGACGCCGCTCCTCCCTTGCAACGTACTGCTGCCTCTCAAACGCTTTCTCCAGTCTTTGTAGCTGGTACGGCGCGAAGATCGTTCTGCAGCGCTTACTGGTTTTCTTCTGACGCGTTCTCTCTGACAAGCTTTCTGAAAACAAAACAAACGAGACAATGTTCAAGCTATTTCACCGCTGCTCTAAGCCTAGTAAAATTCCAATAATAAGCCCCCCAGTGTAAATGCCCCCCCTCGAATATAAGCCCCCGATCATTGAAACACAAAAATCCCCCCAATAATAAGCCCCCCCCCCCCCCGAATATAGGCCCCGGGGGGTTATACTTGGAGGGCTGTATATACCAAAAAAACCGGGCCATGAACACAGTAATATTTAATGCCATAGACAGTGGTCAATGTTTTATACAAACGCAAAAATCCCTCCAATAATAAGCCCCCCCCCCCCCCGAATTTTACGGTACCACTTTGTGACTAGGGTGTTTTTTTTTTTTTTATTTAAGCGAATGAGCAATTGGGCGTCCCAGGCCCGAACCAAGGGGGGGAGGGCTATTTTTATAGACAAAACTATAAAGAATAAGCTACAATCCTGGACAAAACCTGTTGAGACACCCAGATTTTTGTGCAAAAAAAGTCCAAATTTCACACGTGCTTAACTAAAAACGTTTATATCCCTCCCTCCACCTCCCCCACAAAGCAATGTTTTGTATAACGTGATGCTAGGAGATTGAGCATGAATATTACGAGGAGTTCAACATTGTTTTGAGGGGGGGGAGGGGTAGATATGAACTAAATTATGAACATCGGTCGACTTTTTTCATCCAAATTTGGGAAATATCTCAACAGTTTGTCTAGATCACTCTAGTATGTCATTAATTCGTAAGTCAGACTTTATTTGTAGCCAAATCCGGCAATAAACGTCCCGCCCGTGGAGATACTGCGAAGGCATAAAAAAATCAGGAAACTCACGCCCTCCCCCCCTTCCCCCAGAAAAATTAGGTACCTTTTTTCGGATTTCGCAGCCCCCCCTTTCCCCCCAAAGAAAAATCCTGGGTAAGGGTCTGCGTCCGTACAGTAAAAAGCTGTTTTAAAAAGTACGAGTGGAATTCCGTTGACTCAGACCCTTAAGTAAAAAAACATAATAAACACATAAAAAAAATAGTCTCTAAGGGAACTTGAAGTCAATATGAGTTAGAGTGATCGGGGTTCCACTCTATATCCTCTAATTTGACTGACGATAGCAGTCTATATTTAGAAATAAGTCAATATCTGCGCTATCTGTCACTATCATCACTGACTTAAGTGTTTACGGTTAAGGGACAGTATGTGAATACAATTAACACCCCAAAAGGGAATAAAAAGAGCATGGTAATTACTGGTGTGAAACCCTCTTTGGGTATTTTTAATAACCAAATAATTTGCTATTGTAGTTTTCTAGGTTTCCTACACTTTGATAAGGCATACTAACGTTTTTTACATGAAACCGGTAAAGTTAATTATAATATCACTCCTGAGGTGTCGACTCTTGTCAAGCTTGCCCAAAGTGTATTAAAGGTTCGGGTGGTATTTTTTTTCTTGCCCTTTTAATTCTTGTAAATAGTGATCCCTAAGAGTATAGCCAGTTGCTATCATATCAATCATATCATTTATCTAAATATGGTATTAAAATCAAATGAGAAACATCAAGATCATTTCTAGTATGTGCTAAATAGCCCAAGTAATGATTATGAGTCATTTACGCTATCATGACTTCAATATCATGACAAATGCGAGAATAGATCTTGCCTAACAAGTCGCCTTAGACTCTAGTACTAGCCCCACCTTGGCTTTTCGTCGGTTCCACTTTAGACCTCGCCGTCACCATGTCGCAGTGCATCAATGCCTTGTCTATGTCACTAGTAGCCGAGATACGGGGATTTCCACCTCTCTCCTCACAGCAAACTGCCTGGCCAGGGAACGCGCAGGACGGAGGCACTACCCGGAAGCACTCACTAGTACTTGTGGTTTGCGGGGATCTGTTGTGCGATAAGATCGACCTGATAGAGAAAGCTCCCCCGAACCGAGCTGCCTCGTCCGCCGTACGGTAAACACCCCTCTCTCTTGGCTCTGCAAACCCTGGCCGTTCGTACAGGAGTACCGACTGACGACCCCATTGACTGCTTGGCGACCCGCTACTATACATCCCGAACTGTCGGCGCTCTCTCGATTCTGTCGTGCTCGCTAAATAGCCATCTCTATATATCAGTAGCATCTTAAAAGGTTGTTTTCGTTGTCATCAAAAGCGCCCAGATTCACGTTCACACACTAAGTGCTAGGCAATCGCTTGCCCCGGAATACCATTCGAGCGCGCTGACGATTACCTGTCAATCAAGGCATTTGGCGCGTGATTATTCGCTGTAGGGGCTTTGCTGTAGATGACGGGTCATGCCGTGGTGTCCCTTGTGTAAGCCCGCGGGCGGTTTCCGTCCTAAATGCGCCTAGTACTCTAAGCCTTCACGTTGTAATTAGCCTTGGCTTTTTGCACATGACGAGTTCTCAGAGCTCGCAGAATCCTATCAAACTTATCGCTGCTTGCTATCTCACGTTAATCGCCTAGCACGCGAATGTATCGCGATAGTAGCGTTGATGGTGCTATCATGATACGCTTAAGTAATGAGGGACGAGCAGGTGCGCAACGCATAACCGATTATAGCTCTAGCTATTTCTACTGCATTCTACAAAAGCCATTCGCACCTTTCCACATAAAAGAGCGGTGTTTTGGGATGTTTCAACAGTGAGACCTACTTTTCTCGATGGTTGTCAATATTATTTTGATTCAAAGTAAACAATCTACTTATAACTATTGTTTTTGTATCGTTTAATCATTTTTTGCAACAAAGTTGTGGATTGAAATAAGCGTCGGTCTATTCAGACTTCAATGAATCTGCCACCGATATTCCTCTCTCAGTTGGATTCGCGATAATGGAGCCATTCTTGTAGGCTATGTTCATGATATTTTCACCTGTGTCTGTTGGCTACTATCCAATTTATTGACGATTCATCTACTATCAGCCACCGAAACGACTAAAGCCAATTACTGAGGACTGTTTCTGATTTTGAGCAAATAGACTATCAATTGATTAGAAAATTTTTCTGTGGGTCAAAATGGGTTACTGCGGTGACAGACGGTGGTGAGAATTATTTAACTTATCAATTATCAAGAAAACGCTGTAATAAGATTTTTATCCACCCTCTTCTATAGTTGCTGTGATTTTTAGAATGTTTAGTTAAACAAAGCGTTTATTTTAGCATCTACTTAATGATTTTAAAGAGGATGCATAACAAATGCATGAGTAATTTTACTGACTCGAGCGACAAAATGTCACCTTTTTTATTCATCTAATTTCTTATGGCTATGACTAGATCGATCATCGCTCGTGTCTTTATGTTGTTGAGTTGATTGCATGCTATTTAGCCATCGAAATATGCTTAACGAATGGACATGACGAAAGTAAAACGTTGGCTCGACAGGAAAAAAATGCCGTTTAAAGAACGTCAAAAATCTCATTTAATAAGACCACATAAAAATCACCACAATATTATTGTTTTTGTATCCTTTTGTTGTAAAACTTAATATTGTTTTTGTATCCTTTTGTTGTAAAACTTATTAAAAACATCTTTTGCATTATCTTGGTAATTGTATCCTGTGATGCACACAAAAGATATGATTGGCAAAACGCTTAGGTAATAGCTCATATTCCGGAGTAATCAAAACCGTTTTTTTTTTTTTTTTTTGAATAGCTAATTCTTGCGCCCACCGTATCATTCGCTGCCTATTATAATTGACGTTTTGCTCATAAGGGTAATGAGATACTAGGGTCTGGTGGAGAAAAATGATATCAGTTACGCTATTATGTGATCTCTTTTTGCAAATCGTGAACAATACCGTGAGCTAATATGTTGTTTCCATTGGGAGATCACTCGGAAAAATCTGTTTTAATGGCATGATTTTTAATCCAGATAGTATAGACTAAATTCGGAAAAAAAAAAGTTTATTTACATCACTCGTAAGGATTGATCTGGATCGGTTTGGTATTTCTTAGACCGGAATTTTTTTTTGCTCGGGATTCTATTTTTCTCATTTTAGCCTTGAAACAAGGCATAATATCACAGCTATAACACACCTATGTCAATTGTGTTTTTTTTAGCGTTTAGCTCTGGCTTAAGTGTTTGGAGAATATTTATCAAAACAAGTGAAATATCACGGTATTCCCTGAGGCTGGCTAGAGGGTATTGCACAAAGGAATTTACAAAATGGAACAATAAAATCATGATTTTCAATTTTAAAAAGCAATGTAGAGTTGATAATACGATCTGAGTTGGAAATGATGACGCAGTTTTCAAAATATCAAACAAGCTTTAATCACCTGATGTCCTCCTTGCTAAGATTCTGAGCTCGTTAATATTACAACTTGAATGCATCCGTTCACACATAGTTAACTCGTTAGTGTTAGATCATAAAATCGTAGTACACACGTAGTAATCTCGCTATTATAGTGTCCCAGGAATCATAGTTATCTCGCTAGTGTTCATAGAAACATGGTAATCTCGCTATTGTTACTGGAATCGTAGTTGCGGTAGAACTACCGGTGCGTCCTGCAAGTCATTTAAAGCCTCGTGGATTTCATGGCCCTGGTCTAATAACGCCTCCAGACCAGACAGCTTATTTATTCCCTCAACCATACCTTGTAGGAGTTGGACCTAAATCAGCAAGAGAAGCGCACTTTAGTTTAGGTTTTGCGGGGTTGCGATTAAACTGAAAATTCCCTCAACCCGCTTGCTGGTCGCCTTACCCTATAGCCCACCCCCATCTTCTTATCCCAAATCGTTTCTTTTCCTGTCCAAATCCACACCCTCGTGTCCCCATCCAATAGCCCTTCAACCCCTTCTCAACCCCTTTTTTGCCCTTTCTTTACAAATCCACACACTTGTTACCCTATCGTCCCGATGTTATTTTCTCTCCCCCGTCTCTCTCACGTCTTCCTATTCTACTACTGTCCGTCCCCTTCCTCGGTCTCCCCCCTTAAATCTCCCTCTTAGTCTCTCTTTCGTTTCACCCTCCACACTTTTGCTTTCTTCACCCCTCCACTTCTGTTCTCTTCATCCCTCCAAACTTCTGCTTTTTTCACCCCTCCACTTCTGCTCTTTTCACACCTTTACTTCTGCTCTTTTCACCCCTCCACTTCTGCTCTCTTCACCCCTCCACTTCTGCTCTTTTCACTCCTCCACATTTCTGCTTTCTTCACCCCTCCACTTCTGCTTTTTTCACCCATCCCCTTCGCATCTCTTGTCACACATCCTGTTTTTTCCCCATCTTTTCACCCATCCCGTTCCTGTCTCTTTTTACCAATTATCTTTCCCTTCCTTTATCCACATCTTTTCTACTCTGTATGTAAAGGGGGACATGTGAAAGTCACGATAAACATAATTCTTTTATGGCCAATACCTCTGTGACTCCCAGGGACAATATGCTGCAGCAATCAAACTGCCCCTTCCTTATGCTGATGGAAGAGATACCTGTGAGATCCGATAGAAAGGAAATTTTTTTAAAGGAAAAGTAATTCATATTGATTGTGTCAATTCATGGTCATTTTTTACAGCTAATATCTTACCCTGACGGCATCTTTTCATGTTGAGACACTTAAGTGCAAAATGCAACCTGTTATCCTGGAACAAAAACGTGCTTTTGAGCGTGATGTTACTGTGGAGAAACTCAAACACAAGCGACATTCTACGTAAACCAAAGTAACGAAAGGCCGGTCTTGTCACGGTAAACCACAGCGGGTCACAGGGTTTTGAATAGCACATAGCTATACTCTAGAGACGATAACCTTAAGTGCCTCTCTATTATCATGGAAAATAAAGCCACTTAAACTGTCGGCTATTGTGACCCATCGATGTTTTACCCATCGTTGCTAGGATGCCATAGTTGCTAGGCTAGCTTTGTCTTAAGCCTTCCTTGTTGCTAAGCTACTAGTTATTTCTAAGCTTCCAACTGTTGCTGGTTCCCATTTTTGCTAGGCTAACATTGCTGCTGTTTAACATACCGTTGCTAAGTGACGGAATTGAACTCGCATGCGCACTTCCATGGCCGTGCCTAAATGCCGTGGATCAGACACGATGTAGCCTAAGTGGTCAGACAGGGCGAATTCTTCGTCGTTTTGTTTAAGCTCTTCCTCCAACTGGCTCAGGCCTCGCTGAAAACGGTCATAGGTGTCGAAGAGATCGGAGCCTTGAGACCAGCATATCACCTAACAGATTGGATAGACAGTGAGGTAATTATTTCAAAATTGCGCGCGGGACATTGAAAAACGGAATAGCAAATTTAGTGGTGGATGGAGTGAAGATCCAAGTGTGTGATAAACATTCGCTTTCCTGCATCCACCACTTTTAACTATCTTTGGTGTCTTGGTTCTTGCACAACCGAAGACGCCACGAAAGATTTTTTTTTTTAATCACAAAGATTACCTACTGGCCTTGCGACCGCTACTTACTCTTTTTTTTCTTTCTTTCTCCGTTGCACAGCCTTGCCAGGGCTTGCGAAATCATTTGGCTTCCCATAATGCAGTTAAATTTTAGCGTTTTTTTTTTACATACGCACCTTGAGATGATCAGCCTCGTTTACGTGTACTACGAAGGTTTTGTCACTGGTAAAGAAGATCCCCCGAGCATCCGGCCAGTCACGTGACCGCTCCGAACACGTCATTTCCGGTGTGTTGTGCACCAACATTAGATTGTTGGCGGTGAGGTGTTTTTGGTCGCTTTCTGGGAGATCCACTATGGAGTAGTATTTTCCCTTGAACTCCCCTAAAGAAAAATGATCACGATCATTTTTATGACCACGTTTAATTCAATTATGGTTTCCCCCCTCCCCTTAGAACAAAAGACATGAACGCAAGGTTAGCAGGGCGACCTGTGCCAGACATGTGTGTACGTGTAACGTCACCCTTTAATCTTTTCAGCGCGCTTTGGATGGCCTGCTCGATCTGCCTTCGATCCAGGCGCCCGCAAGCAGCTGGAAAGCGGTACCCCTTTAAAGAGCGCCATGCGGTGATTCTAGTGGCCTTCCATTTTGCCCGCGGGATGGTCGCGTCTCGAAGCCCTTTACAATCCACGTCCCTCTTTTGTTTTTCCTCGGGTCCGTAATCATGTAGGTCCTTGATAACACTGTCGAGTATTGGTGAGAACACCGTGTACGTCTCTTCATCGCCAGCGACCACGCCTGCTGCACGGCCCCACGGCACGCTGGGACAATCAACTCCTACTTGGATGAGTTTCTCGAGTGTGAACTTTCCTGACGTTTTTCTGTTTCTGCATTTGAAAAACAAAACACAAGAATTTCATTGTTCTGTAAAAGCTTTACAGCTAAGCGGATAGTTTTGTAGTATTTATAGAATCACAGAGGGCGTAAATTTGCGCATGCGTTGTCAATCATTCCGTATACTGTATACTCTGAGATCTTTTGAGGTTTTTTTGATCAATGGTATAAAAATAAATGATAAATATTCAATAAGATCCCGATTTCGACTCTAGGGAGCATGCCACCGGACTTCCTATATTCAGGACTCTAAATCACACTATATCTGTGATACCTCTGTCAGCTCTATATTTGGTCTTCTTCGCTCACATTCCATCCCCCAGCCCCCCCCCCCCCCCCCTCCCATTCTCCTTAAGTTTGGCATAACGCTGACATTACAATAATTTTATCCCGTAGGTCACACCGGTGACGTGTTGCCTAACTGTACTGATTTTCTTATGTTTTGTTACTCACTTAAGTTTCTCGTACATCTCTGGAGTCAAATACTTTGCCATTAGCGTGTTGTTAAGGCTCAGATCAGGAAAGTTACCATACGCGGGGAAACGTAGATAGCCGTTCCTCCTCCTCCATTCCTCACTCGACATGCCACGCCCGGACAATCGTAGGTACAGCTCCCTGGCCAAGTACACCCCGCATCCGAAAGCTGTAGCGGCTAGCAATGCTTTCTCTACTGATACAGAACGCAGCGAATCCTTTGAATCGTCAAGCGATTTGTTTGTCATTTTTCTCTAGTTCTTAAGTCAATCATTTTTGTAAGGATTGATGTCTTTTTCGCCGATGTGTTCCAACTGATGATAATTAGTTAATTCGAACAATTATTCGATTGTTCTACCCGGATAAGTATTAGTTACCAGTCCCCAATAAAAGAGTTGAACACAAACTGTCCGTAAAGTTCTCATGTTGTCGCTGGGTTTGCTGTTTAAAAGTGTTTTCACGAGATTTCAGGACCTTTGAGATTTTGATTTTCTTTACTTTGACCTTTTGACAAGTGAGTGACGTAAAAGTACGAGGTGAAACAAGGCCAGGCCGCGTGGCGCAACTAAACTCCACTCATCGCCATGGCCGAAGCTGAGGGGTCGAGTTTACGCTATCGGGGACCAAATTCTAACAACGGAGGTAACTTTCCTAACCATGGGTTTCCCAACAAAATTATTGAGACGTGTACCAAATGTAGTATTTGTTTCAGCGCTAAAAACCCACCATTTCAACGCTAACCAGAATGCGCTTAGAGCTCAGGAACTTCGCCGACGAACAGAGGTAAAGAGAGAATATAGGGATTTGAGAGATAGCCGGGCTCCGTTTATCCTATAATTTGATGTCCTGGGATGAAACTCTAAATGGTGTATTTGTTATCTAACGATAGAAACTTCGTGAAGAGGTTTTGGAGCAGATCGACGGTCAATTAAACGATTTATTCGATGGTGTGTTGCGAGATCTGGAGTCGTCTGACGAGGATCTAAATGCTGATCGATTTCTGTAAGTAATCTTTTGATTCATTCGTTTCATCGTCTAGCTTGACCTACTTATCTGCCGTGTGTGTGGTTATTTGTTTGACTTTGACGATTTATCAGCAGGAGATTTTGCGGTAAGAAGGGGATAGCATATGCAAAATTTATTTCAAGAAGTTCTTATTCCTCTATGGAAGCAAATATAAAGTATGAGGAAATCGAATCTTTCTACCGTTAATCATTTATAAATAACTTCAATCTGTCGATAAAGTTCTTCAAGTGAAAATCGTATGAGAATGGTACGATAGACTGCGATTAATTTTAGCCACTTTATCGTGTAAGATTGATTATTTCACAATGGGTCTTTTATTTTCATTTTGATAATTTGATAATCTATTTTGATAGCCCCACAGAGCTCAATAGGTCTGGCCGTGATATTTTAAAAACAAATTTTACCTCCTATGATTTACCTATATAGTCTATAATTTGTACAAAAATGGGGCTTTTTAGAATATATACAAATTTATAAAAGTCACCCATTAGACCCATAAAGTATGTCCAGCACACAGAATGAACACTTTCACAGGGTTATGCCATAAGGGGGGTGTCAACATAGGGGGTGGGACACCTCATTGTCTGTATCCCCCCTACTATAGCCCAAGGGATGAGGAGCGGGGGGGGGGGGGGGGGGGGGGTTGAGGGGAGGAGGAGGTGAATGTCCCCATTTTCTCCAGCCTCATGTTTCTCTTCTCTCTAATTTAATGGTGTCATGTTATATTTCATTTATATTTTTCACAATTTTGTATTGGTGAATGTATTTTTTTTTCTAAATCTTGCATTCCCTTAATCATTCATAATTTTCTCTTCCTAATATCTAATGTTTCTGAGGATAGGAGAAAGGGGGGCTTTTGGTGTGTGCGTGGGGGGGGGGGGGAGGGGGCATAGGTGCTTTACAATTTTCATCTTCAGCCATGTTTGTACATGAACACTATTGTGGAATAAAGGCATCTATATGCAATTACAATAAGGGAAAACGAGCTCCTCCTAAGTCGAAAGTGCTACCGCCTTAAACCACATAGGCCAAGTTGAATTCCCCCCCCCCCTATTTGTGATAGGGGTTTTTAAAGATTCGCAATGAAACACTTTCATAGGATCCATAATAAATTCACACAAATCTTTTGTAATCTCTTGACTTGGATAAAAACAGTGGTTCTATTTTTGGCCCATTTGTTGAGTTCATACAGCATGTGACTAACAGAAAGAGGTGAGTTCATTCTAAAATTCGAATACTTGTTTCAAGAATGGAAACATCTCGGCAAGTAATCAAATGAAATTTCAAATAATTAACTCCAATAATCGGCTCTAGGGGTCACGCTTGACCTGGTTTGACTGTAAGTAATCTTTAAATACTATGCTTTTTCCATATGATAACATTGACTGTGCACCCCTCATCAGCCAATCCTGGGTACACGCCTGAATTTAGGTACATTCTTTATTTTTAAAACACAAAACAAAATAGAATACATTTATAGGAAAGTTTCACATCCTATCAACTGAGTGTTTAAAGCCATTTCATGCATTTCCAAAGAAATTGTTGTACATTCAACACCTGTATTGCCTTTTGACAAGGTAAGGATTTTTGATTGAAAAACTGGATTTTACCCAAAAAAAAAGCAACAACAATAATTGTGGTGGAGCATGTGTGACTCTCTTTGTCCACAGGGAGCCCAAAGTAAACTTTACCTCCCTCAAAAAGCAGAATTTATTATTGGTGTGAAAAAAAAATGATCTTTTTGTGTGTTCTCTCCTGCATTACATTTACCTTCATGAAATCCAAATTCTCAAAAGAGCGGGGAAGCAGCAGGCCCCCAAAAAGACAAAAGCTTGTTGGGGTGGTGGGGGTGGTGGGGTTTGGTCAATGGCCATCCCTTTATAACCCCTGTTTTGTCTGTTTATCTGACTTTCTGTCCAATCATCTGTTCAACAAACTGTAATGTTTATTCTTCTGTTTATCTGAGTGTTTGTCAACATTCTAGATGGCCACATATTACTTATTTGCTCATGTTTTTGTTGTAGAGATAAAAGTAATGGAAATAAAGTGTTCAAAGCAAGAAATTCTATGCTAACGTGAGTTTTGAACTTGATGATCATAATAGCAAGATTTTAGAAGTAATACTGTGATAAAGAACAAAAAGCCATGAAAAACACTAAACTCTTGTTCAATTAATTCTTAGGGATCTACTACAAGTCAGTCATGTCCAGACTATCTACAATATCTTTGTTGCATTGCTTGCAGTTTTTGTTTTGAATACTGTCATCTATGACTTCATCGACACTGGACGGTAAATATCTACCAAATTCATTTTTTTGAATTTTATGCTGCATTTTGTTTGTACAGTAGATATTCCATTTCATGATTATACTACAACAGCCCTGCCAATTAAGAAGGATTTTCAAATCTTCCCTCCCCTCAGGAGTGGATCAAAATTTTTTTAATGGATTAGAGGTTCCATTCATAAGTTTGTTACTTTATTTGCTATTTTCTGCAAAACAAAGACACATTACTTTGCTTTTGAACAAATCCTCCCCCTCCCCCGATCTTCAAACAATATAGAATTCTAATCTATTTTCCTGGCTCTCTTTCAGATTGAGCTTGGACTTTTCCATTATGTTTTGGGCTTTTGGCAAAGTGTCTACCGTCATCAACGTCTGGCTAGTTATGCTGATTATGTCACTTCTGATATTTCCCCTGTTTCGTTTTTGGCACAGTTCACAGTCCACTTGGTACCACTTGCCCAACATTGTGTGGCTTGTGGGCTACATTGGCTATATTGTTGTGTTCTGTGTGTTTCCTATCCAGGAGGTTTATACACATGACCTCCCCCCTGTCTCATCAATAATCATTTTAACAGAACAGGTATGTTCTAAATCACTAGCTTGACTTTGTACTACCTGTCAAACCATTTGGTTAATTGTTCAATCTTTTTTTCAGATTCGTCTTATTCTCAAAGTTCATGCATTTGTTCGGTCTAATGTGCCTAAAGTGTTATGTTCTGTAACAAGTCAGACATCAGGTAAAACATAACTGTAGGGAGCAAGGGTGGATCTAGAGGCTGGTCAAGACCACCCCCCACCTATTTTCAGATATTTGGCTTAGAAAAAAACAAGAAATGTAAGGAAATCATCAGAAAAATGATAAATCCTGCTTCTCTTTTTTTAAACACCTACCTTGCCCCCCACCCCTTTTGGATTTCCCAGATCGGCACCTGCAGAGTTGTTTTACATTCCAAGGATTATCATCACCATCACCTTACTGCAACCAAGCTCTTCAAATGTAGTATTCCCTGTTCAAATGTTGATTTGGAATTGTTGTTTTCTATAGGCAGTGTTGCAAGTCAGAGCTCAGACACCAGTGAAAATGAGAATGAGATACCTGAGTTTGGCCAATATTTGTACTTTTTGTTCTGTCCCACCCTGGTGTATCGAGACCATTACCCAATGTGAGTTATTCCTAAAAAAAATGACCATTTTCTTTAAATAGCATAAAAACTTCTACTCTTTAGGCTCCTATGAAAACATTACAACCACAAAATTTGTTATTTTATTGTATTAGTTAATTTCTTCTAGCCAAGCACTATAAAACACAAAGCAGCTTTAAAACAACACACACTTTTATTTGTGTTGGCATAGCAAGCATTTTAGGCTCCATTCGGGTGTTATCAAAACTTCACTTGGTCTTTATTTCTGGGAAAACCCCATAATATATAAATTTTCATGAGAATTCTTAGCAATTTTTCTACTAGTTGGCATAGCCTAGGTAGCTCAACCAACCAAATGTCATTATAATGACTACAAACAAACTTCTGGGGGTGGACCACCCAAACTCACCTAAACTCATGTTCTTATCTTCTTTTTATGTTAACTATACCCTTTTAGGACGCCTTGTATTCGCTGGGACTATGTTGTCTCCAACTTTTTCCAAGTGGCAATGTGCATCCTGTACACATATTATGTGTTTGCGAGATTCTGTGTGCCAGTCTTCAGAAACACAGGCAAAGAGGCAGGGAACTTCAAGTAAGGCTTGAAAAACCATACTCTTGTCATTCTTTTCATTCTCTCAATCTAGGTTTCAACTTGTATTAATCTAACATTTTATTTAGGAACCTAATTTTATCAGCGTTTAGCTGTATGCTTCCTGGTACTATGGTTCTTGTTCTTGGTTTCTTTGCCATTCTACACTCCTGGCTCAATGCCTTTGCCGAGATGACAAGATTTGCAGACAGAATGTTTTACAAGGTAAGGCTTCGAGACCTTGCTGAACAATTTCAAGTGCCTTGTCAACATTTTATAGAGAGGAAACAATATCCGTGTAGCACTTTCTGACTGGCTTTATTTCGGTACTAAATAGGATTGGTGGAACGCACCTTCTTATGCTGATTGGTACCGCACCTGGAATGTCGTTGTCCACGACTGGCTCTACACATACATCTACAAAGATCTAGTGCAGGTATATTTATAATCATATATTTGCAAACTTGGTATTCTTTTGTTGTGTACTCTTTGACGCTAGAAAGCACTTGGAATTAACTCAAATGAAAATAATCGCCATTTCTTTGGCGTTATTGCTTTTTGAATACCAACATATAAAACAGTGCACTTAAGCCTCGAATTTTCCCCACAGTGTTTCTTTCATAACATCTGTCTAGTAAAGCAATTTACTCATTTTCGCCCTTTCAAGGCTAGAATTACTAATTGCTAGTTCCAATCCAAAGGTGTTATCTATTTTTATAGTTTAGTCGTATTTCCTAAATCTTGGTGAAGTCTTTTGTGAAATTTGAGCCACAATCTCAGTTAGAGTAAATGTGATAATTTGTGATTGATGGGAACAATCTTATTAACAAACAAACTACTTATATGGGCCGCCCTGATTAGTAGTTGTACAATCATGTGATTTTGTGTTGCATTTTCAGCTGACGAATAATCGTAATCTCTCCACTGTCGCTGTATTCGTCGTCTCTGCCATTGCACATGAGTACGTGCTGATGTTTGCCTTCCGGTTTTTCTTCCCGATCCTCTTCACCATGTTTGGGGGTGTTGGACGTGAGTATTGAACATATATGACCCTGCAAGGCATTATATGACTCTACTCAAATCATGAAGGCGTGTTGGATAACGCTTCCTGTAAGTTTGATATCGCTATGTGCCAGGAACTCGCTTGACCAATTTGGGCCAGTTAGACACATAGTGTCATGACACGTGCATTTTTTAATCCTAATTTCTTTCTTTACTTCTTTGTTTGATTTTTTTGAGGGGGGATGGGGTGGGGGTGGGGGTGGGGGGGGGTAAAGCAGGTTCATCGTGGATTTATGCCCGAGAGTAACACTCATGTTGCCCATATTCAGTGTCCTTCGTCTTCCTGAAGCCGAGCAAGCACAACAAGCACTCTCAGTGGTGGAACATCTTCATGTGGATCACCCTCTTCCTTGGCAATGGCCTGCTCATGTGTCTTTACAGCCAGGAGTGGTACGCAACCCAAAACTGCCCCAGGAAAAACGTAAGATATACTCTCAAGAAGGGACGCTCATAATTTTCATAGCGTTTCTAATTAAGGGTAGTTTCAGAGGCCCATTGGCAGTGAGCTGAGTGTGGTTCTTTGTTGTTTACAGCAAGACTTGATCTCGATGCTTACTCCCCGGTCATGGAGCAGTGAGTGTATAGGAAAAAGCTGAATCTACACCTACCGTGTCAAGTGATCACTTAATATTTAATTCGATAAATAATTGATGATACGTTAAAGAGTTCATATAAAACCAATTCGCTAAAGAAACAGCCCAATATATTGAGTAGGTACATTTCTAAAGGACCTTCGCTTGTGCTAGTACTGTACGCAAGACGCATTTTTTTTTTAGCGTATATAATTTTGTAAAACGACACTCGACACATTAACCGTCATAGAAGGGGGATAAATAATTTTCTAAATAATAAATAATTTGCCCGTTTAAACACTGATAACGTGAAAGTAATAATTTCCGGCGTTATCCTCGAGGCTATTCTCAATCCAGTGATGCTGTTTTTGTCTGAAGCCTAGCAGCTAAATCCTGCGCAAATAGCGTCAACCTTTTCTGGCGAGACGCTGGTCAAGCAATGTTGGCGCTTTAGCACCATGTTAGGAGGTGCTGAGACGTTTCCTTTGTCTTGTGGGCAGCGAGTGTAGTGATGCCAGGAATGTTGGCGCTGTTTGCACGGGTTTATTAACTTTAAAATTTCTAATCGTAAGAAGATATCTTACTGTTGTGTAAAGCTGCGAAAGATACACGACACAAATCCATATTTTAAAATTGTTCGCTCCGTGGCAGTCCGGCGTGTTCGTCGTTCATCAATAGAGCAATGTTCTGTTAAAATTATAATCTCGACGTTAGAATTTGGTATGATGCAATAAAAAAAGGTCAATTTAGTTGCGTTATATCATCGCTGGGCCAGCAAAGGGGGGAGGGGGATTGTTTGCAATAACCGCCAAAGGGTCCCCCCCGAATGCGACGAATCTTCGTGGTGTCACGTGGTACTACAGTGACCCCGTGAAGCTTACAGAATACAGTCGATTGACAAAACGTTTTGCGGCCACGTGACAAGCCCACGTGTAAGCATGGGTAAAACCACTGGAGCGCCTAGGAGTAAGTACGCAGCTGCTTTGTCTCCTATTATCTTCGTTCTACAAAGGAGTTCTTTTGTCTCTATTCTTCTCGTTCTTTGTGTCGAGGTGCGGATATTGTTCTTTTGCCCAATCAAATTGCAGCTTGTAAGAGCTGCTTACTGACCCGCGCCTAGCTGCACATATTAGCCACTGCATTACTTTAGACTTAGACGCGGTAATGGTGGCTTGAGGGTGGGGCTTCAGTGATTTATGCCCATAATTACATGCGGGTTTGTTGCGTAGTTGCGAAGCCGGGTTGACGACAACGTTTTGTCAATCGACTGTATGCCGCAACGCCTCACCCACTTGATACTTATTTATGCTTCTTACTGTGATTAACCAAAATAGAAAATGCCGCGGTACAAATAAGGGGAAAGTAAGCAAGTAAGAGAACCCGAAACGATCTCCAATAGCAGTCAGAACCCCAGGGGAGGTATGGGGCCTAGGGAAGAATGGAACCTACGGAATAGAGCGGAGGGAATGGGCTTTACGGAAGAGAGAGCCGAGGGATGTACCCCGGGGGAGAGAGAGAGGGCCGAGGGATGTACCCTGGGGGAGAGAGAGAGAGCCGAGGGATGTACCCTGGGGGAGAGAGAGAGAGCCGAGGGATGTACCCTGGGGGAGAGAGAGAGAGCCGAGGGATGTACCCTGGGGGAGAGAGAGAGAGCCGAGGGATGTACCCTGGGGGAGAGAGAGAGAGCCGAGGGATGTGCCCTGGGGGAGAGAGAGAGAGCCGAGGGATGTGCCCTGGGGGAGAGAGAGAGAGAGCCGAGGGATGTGCCCTGGGGGAGAGAGAGAGAGCCGAGGGATGTGCCCTGGGGGAGAGAGAGAGAGCCGAGGGATGTGCCCTGGGGGAGAGAGAGAGAGAGCCGAGGGATGTACCCTGGGGGAGAGAGAGAGAGCCGAGGGATGTACCCTGGGGGAGAGAGAGAGAGCCGAGGGATGTACCCTGGGGGAGAGAGAGAGAGCCGAGGGATGTACCCTGGGGGAGAGAGAGAGAGAGCCGAGGGATGTGCCCTGGGGGAGAGAGAGAGAGCCGAGGGATGTACCCTGGGGGAGAGAGAGAGAGAGCCGAGGGATGTGCCCTGGGGGAGAGAGAGAGAGCCGAGGGATGTACCCTGGGGGAGAGAGAGAGAGAGCCGAGGGATGTGCCCTGGGGGAGAGAGAGAGAGCCGAGGGATGTGCCCTGGGGGAGAGAGAGAGAGCCGAGGGATGTGCCCTGGGGGAGAGAGAGAGAGCCGAGGGATGTGCCCTGGGGGAGAGAGAGAGAGCCGAGGGATGTGCCCTGGGGGAGAGAGAGAGAGCCGAGGGATGTGCCCTGGGGGAGAGAGAGAGAGCCGAGGGATGTGCCCTGGGGGAGAGAGAGAGAGCCGAGGGATGTGCCCTGGGGGAGAGAGAGAGAGAGCCGAGGGATGTGCCCTGGGGGAGAGAGAGAGAGCCGAGGGATGTACCCTGGGGGAGAGAGAGAGAGCCGAGGGATGTACCCTGGGGGAGAGAGAGAGAGCCGAGGGATGTACCCTGGGGGAGAGAGAGAGAGAGCCGAGGGATGTGCCCTGGGGGAGAGAGAGAGAGAGCCGAGGGATGTGCCCTGGGGGAGAGAGAGAGAGCCGAGGGATGTGCCCTGGGGGAGAGAGAGAGAGAGAGAGAGCCGAGGGATGTGCCCTGGGGGAGAGAGAGAGAGAGAGAGAGCCGAGGGATGTGCCCTGGGGGAGAGAGAGAGAGAGCCGAAGGATGTGCCCTGGGGGAGAGAGAGAGAGAGCCGAAGGGGGGAATAGGCCCTAGGGAAGAGAGAGTAAGAGAAGGAATATGCCAAACGGACAGTGCTGAATAACGTATGCGCATGCGTGTGCTCTGGCGAAACAAGCACAATCGTAGTGTTGAATCGTTCGAGAAAAGGTACGAAAGGCTGGCTTCAGTCGCTAATTTGACTAACTGTACAGCACTAAAACCATACTGTACAAAAGATGACAGATTTGTGTGATAATGAGGGAGTCATAAAGAAAATTATAGCCTTAGGTTCTGTCTAGTTTTCTTAGCATTCGCCAAAATGTGACAGTTCGCCGGTAAAAAGCCGCCATTTCAAAACAAAAAGGCTGGTTTAACCGCGCGGTACTGGAACTAGTCTTGCGTTTTTCAGCACTGCCTGCCAAAGTAGAAATTGATTTATTCATAAATACAACCCCCCAAAAATAATCGCTCTATCGGTTTTTTGTTTATCTACAGAGTCTATCTAGTTCTATATTTTCGCTTTATTTCTTCATAGGTAAGCGAGTTTTTTCCAATGCTCTTTGTTTTCAGATACTCGTCGAATTGTCTTCTAGAATGTGAGATACTCGGTCCAGTTGTCTTCTAAAAACTACTAATCCCCGTAATAGTTATAACTTTTAACGTAATTAGGGCCCAGCAAATAAATAAGAGTCCTATACAGTAGATACTATTCCCTGTTTAAATCATCTATTTTATTCCTGCACCGAGCCATAACATCTGCCGGTAGAATCCCTCGTGATGTTGAGTTTCGTGCCTGTCTCGTCGTCGCCAGCTAGCATTACCCTCGTTCGCGAATTCTCTTCCTCGTCTTCCAATGTCTGCATTTCAAAACGGTCGCTATCGTTCCCCCTCTCCGTGCCCTCTGTGCCATGACCAGCGGACGCTCCGTCGTGCTCAGGCGTATCGTCGTCATCAACTGAGAAAAACTGCAAGATCTTGATGTATTTGCCGGTCTTCTGCATCTGCCTGGCGACGCCCGTGGCGCATAGGTTGATGGTTATGGAAACCACAGACAACCCAACGTAGAGCAATGTTGTGTTGATCCAGATTCCCTGAAATATTAGAGTCAGCTGTAGGAACAGTGAGAACAGAACAACACTCTGTCATGCAACATGCTTTACACACATTAATTTACATGCATTAATAGATTATATTATCTTTAAGTTGACGATACTTGTTACTGATTAGACCTAGTAATTGTTATGCAGTTTGTTATCCCTAGATTAGCGTATTTTACCCGGCCATGTTAAATGTCTTTCATATAAAGTGGCGCCTCTCTTATTTGGCAACCCTCAGGACCGTGAAAGGTGGTCGCTAGACAGAGGTTGGTCGCTAAATGGCGGTAGCCAAGTACAGTAGTTATATAGCAAAATCCGGATTCAATGGAGGTGCCGCTGTAAAGTTATTACACCAAGTACTAACAAGTCAGAGGAGAACGGCGTTAACATTCCCACGTGCAGTCATGCCTCATACGACCACGTGCAATAGCAGGAGGTAGGGCTGGTGTCGGTTTCAATGCAGTCCACACTAGCCTTCAGATAATTCCACCTTCGTCCTAATGCGATCCTAATAGCCTTCGCGTCACAGTGAGATTTTGTACCCATGCAGTGAATTACTGTGAATATGGTTTCGTATAACTTTTCGTATGTCCTTAACTTTTTTCACCTAGATACAAATTGTGCTATGGATCTTTCTAATCTTAGGACACAGTGCGTACGCATTGGGTCTATTGCACTTCAGGTCTTAATTTTCCCTAAGCAGAACTTTCCTGAATGATATATGATATGGCAAATTGTGTTGTCTTTCTGATACGTAATGAAAATGTGATCCACTTTTCTTAAATAGCAACTCAAAAAATGTGCGTGCATTTAAAAAAACTAATGGTATGACCCGGTATGAATTTAATCGTTCGACTTTACTTAGCCACAATGACCTGACGCCCCAGCGGACGCATTTTCTACGCATTTCAACGCATTTTCTACTGTATTTTATATAATGCCTCATACATTTACTATCATTATTGACATAAACATCTCCATTATCATCATCATGCCATGAGCATTTTAATCACCACCATCATCATCTTACCATCATCATTATAATCATCACCATGATTATCGTCACCATCATCATCATCATAATCATAATTGTCATAAACACTAATCACAGTTATTACCGCCGTCAATATCATCATCTTTCACCTAAACAAGGATTTTGTTACGTTTTGACACCTACCGCTCGGCTCTTGGGAACCACATCACCGAAGCCTATTGTTGTGAACGTGATAAAGATGAAATAAAGTGACGTCCCGAAGTCCCAGCCTTCCAGCGCGCAGTACACGGATGACATTAAGGTGAGGAACACAAAAATGATCGGGAGGGCTAGCCAGACCGGGGCATTGATCTCGCCGCTAGCAGCCTCAAACTCGTAGCCCTTGTAGAAATTCTTGCGAATGTACCCAACCACATATGCGCATGCGTCGTTAAGTTTCTGCACGATTACAGTACTGACGACAGCGAGCAACATCAAGGTCAGCGGTATCCCTATGAGGGCATAGATGATGCAGAACATTCGCCCGCCCGTGGTGACTGGTGCGAGATTGCCATAACCTGGGGATGCAAATGACAAGGGTCATTTATTGCATCAGAGAAAGTCTGGGATAGTTTATAGTGGTATCCGGCACAAGCCCCGCAAGAATACAGTGAAAATCAGAGAATCATCGGAGCGGGTTAGTAAAAGCAATGGCTAGCGCATTATCACGATACCTTCAACGCAGGCCTTAGATCTCCACCATTCGAACGTAGCCGAAAGATAGAAAAAAATCCGCTTGGTGTGGGACGGCGTGAATTCAGCAAGATCACTCCAGACCAGTTTTTGCGTCATCGCCTTGTGTTTGGATTACGCGACAACAAAACAAGAGAGCTTGACACTCCAAAAAACGGATGGAATTTGCATAGGGCTTCAGAAAGAACTGCCGCACAGATGCGTGATGTAGGAAAAAGAGGGACGATCTGCTAACACGTAACCTTCAGAGCCCACTCTACCCCTTCCCCATCCGGATATGGTCTAGAGACCAGGGGCCGGTTCCTGAAAGCCCGATTAACTTAACCCTAGATCAGCGCCTAATCCTGGGTTAAAATTCGCTAATCGTAGGTTAGCTAACCTTCGTATAACTCGCCGTTCCCGAAAGCCCCAATAACCTCTAAATCGCCTGTAATTACCTCTATTTCATTTCCAAAAATGTCAGGATTCGAGCTGGTGTGTGACACTAGCGAGATAGATTCATTTCAAGTATAAATTTCATGTAACCTTCTGTCTGTCCCAGCACAGTTTTCGATTCAGCATTGCAACGAATGTCGCATGAAAAGCGAAATGTTAGGACATTTGATCCCTACATCGTTTTTGTGTAACGTCTTTCTGTCGGCGGCTAAACTGCAGAATACCCGTCCACTTATTTGCATTTTCCTTGTATTTACTGCCTCGTTCTATAGAAATCGAGGTGTGAAGTCTCATTGCTAACTCTTTGTGGACGGGTATTCTGCATGCTCCCTGTCGGCAACCATTTTATGAAACTTTAGTTCTACTACAACGTTTGGGAGGCCTGTGTTAAACCAACTAAACCGTAGGTTAGCAAGTTAACCCCCCTCGCGAGCAGGGTTAGATTTTATCTCCAAACTAACCAAGAGTTAGTGCTAACCAGCGTTTCGGAACAGACAATTCAATCGTGGGTTAGGGCAAATTTAAGCCTAGGTTGTTAGCGCTTATCGGCTTTTCAGGAACCGGCCCCAGTGTTTTCCGTGGGTGATCGGTAGGTAGTTATTCGCCAGGAGCAGATATAAGATCTATTCCTTTTTTGATTTCACCATAACATAGAGCAATGAAATACGCGTATCGTGAGACAGTTACTCGGGTTACAGATGTCCTTAATTGATTTCTCCCTTTTCATCCCCTGCCGTATTTCTGTATTTAAAGGTAGCTTCACACTATAGAACGTATGATTAAGCATAAATATATCCGTTTCTTCTAGCATTATCGGAAGCCCAGGGCTTCTCTGTCTTACCGTTTCACTCACGTTTCACTGTGTTTCCGAGACTCACCTATCGTAGTCACTATAGTTGTAGCAAAAAACATAGCATTGGAGAAGCTCCATTTGGGTTTTGAGGCAAGACTTCTCTCGTGGTTGATCGCTGCTAAATTGCCGTCTATTTTCCCCAGTTCATCGTCGCTAAGTCTAGACACGATCTCCTTGCTGTTGAAATCACCCGGAAGTAGCTTTCCTGCGTTACTTTCTTTTAGAAGTTCCAGTAGCTCCTCTACTTCATGTGAAGTTTTTGGTTGTATCACAGGGTGCTCCTCAATGGCCCTGAAAATGCAGCCGCCGATATACAAGTAAAAGAGATTTGCTAAAAATAAAACTACGGGAACGAGCTGTTTCTTCTGGCTAGCTGTAAAATTCATTCTCCAAAATACTAGAGTATCCTACGGACCCTAAGGATGTTTTCTTGCTTTAAATTGAGCGAGAGCTATTTTTTCGTGAGGTAATTTAAATTTAAAATGCGAATAGCCATGCGATGAAATATTTAATAGATGCAAGCCAATGGTCGTTGATCCTGCTCTGTCCTTGCAGCTGCCAATAGGGGAACCTCCAATCACACTTTTGAATATTGTGATTTTTTTTTCGCCATTGTTGATAACATTTATTGTTACGCTTATCATAAATGTTTTTTTTTTTCATTTTCATGCGGCCCCTACCACACTAAGGGCTGCGAAATATTCATTTGGGATTCTGCAGACGACAAACATTGATTAACAAACCTTGTGTTGTTTTTATCCCTAACATCCTCAATTCGAAGACAGACAGTCCAATGTTATAGGGATAAATAGTTTTTCAGTTCTTCTTTATTGTTCTTGTCGATTTTGGCGCCAGCCTAGCAACATGATTTGAAGAAAAGCTTTCGAATAGGACAAACACCATTTCAAGTCATATTCTTTCTGGAATAATAGGAACGGATTGCGTTTTTTATTTTACTTTTGCTCCAAGGATCAAGAGTGAAGAAGCATTTTTGTCTTAGTTATTTTTTTAATATCGTTGTAAACGTTATATCTGTATTGAATAAATACAAATCAAAATATCCGAAAAGGGATTAGCCAAGGGGAACACGGTTGAGCAAGGGATACGAAAAACGGAGAACGTAATTTTATTAAAAAATACTTTATTTTTTTCGGGGTCCGGTAACAATCAAATCGCGCGCTCTGATTAGCTCTCTTGAGGTCCGATATTCTACGATCCAACGATCCGGACCCCGCGATTCCAAACCGCTAACCTACAAAGCTCATAATAGTGAGTTGATTTCTAAAATGACCATCGAAAACTGGATGTTTACTCTCGAGGTTATAGATCTTCACACTAAATCGGCATTTTATTTGTTATTTTATCTAGAATCATTGACTTAAAGGAAAATCGTCGGCTTCAAACTCCCTGTCCCTGTGATTTGACAATTTCCCGCCATAATGATTTTGCAACGCGCGCGACAATGTGTAGTTCCAGAAAATATTGATAGCCCCCCTTTTTGAGGGTGTAGGAGGTATTACTCCCCACCCCTCTGGAATTTCCAACCCCCTCAATGGGGGGGGGGGGGGGGGGGTATATGACGATACGGACCTCCCAGCTGGTATATAACATATATATCTGACCAATTTCCGTTTTATCAAAGCTTGGGTGTGAAAAGTCTTCCAATTTTTTGGGTGTATTTTTTTCTAAAAGCCATATTATGCGATTCTAAAAGGAAATCAGATTTGAATTTCAGATCTGGTAACATTTAATTTGGTCTTTATTGTAAATAGTAATAGCAACTAAGGGTGATTAAGCTGCCTGCTGTCTTCGTATGCGCGTGCGTGACTGGACAAAGAAGAACAAAGGCTAAAGGCAGCAATGTCGACCTAGGTCGTAGTGTGCTACACATGATGACGACATGACTACATTACTATAGCAACACACCTATTCCCAAGAGACGCAAGCGGGAAAAAGACCCCTATTTTTTTCAGTGAATATTTCAGCGAGCTGTGCGTGGCGTAACCGACTAAGGGCTTGGGATCCTGGTTATTGCCTCCCCATTAATGCGCGGGTACCTCAGGTTCCAATGTGTTGTACAGTTCGTTAGATAGCGGTGCTGGGGCCGAAATCTCCAGCTTAGCCGTAAAGCTCTATGCTGCCATACGGTGTTTCAGCGCATGTGTCTGGAAGTATGGTCTATGTTTTTTTTTTTTCATTTTATCTGGATATGGACGAGGTTCGATTCTCGGCCATGTCCTCGATTTTTTTTAAAAAATTTTTTCACTGTTTACCAGTTACAATTCCACATTCCTTGCTCCCCTTAGCTCACCCCCGTTCTTAGTTTTTCGGTGAAGTCCATATTCCTCGCTCACCCTCGCTCCCCTATGCTCATTCCTTTTAGGGTATTTTATCCCCGAATTCCCGAGAGCAATGAAGACATCTAGATGTAATAACGTAAAGTAGTGAGCCCAGACTCACCTTTTTAACCCGGATTCAAACAAAAAAAGACAAAAATGCTTGGTCACCCTTGCTCCTTGTATTGGTAGCAAGAGTTAAAACGCAACACCGTTCCTGGCCTAGACATGGAATGCAGGTATAGAAATCACCAGTGTGGACGTAAAGCTTTAGCTGCCATACGGTGATTCAGCACACGTCTACATGTATTATCTATATCTTTATCTATTTCCTAAAGCTGTCCAAATCCGAGATTAGCATTTTGACATTTTCTATATTAATTGTGTTCTTTTTTTCATTGTGACAGACGTGATTAAAAGTAAAAATTTAATTTTGTCACCCAAGAGCTTTCACGCGTCACCTTAAGATAAGGGTCTCAATACGGGTACCTAATTTACGGTTAACGGTTAAAAGAATAGGCGTTTAAACGGCCGAAGGTCCACTTTCGGTTCTCAATAGACGTGCTATTTGTAGACAAAACTATAAAGCATAAGCTAGATCACTCTGGTAGTCAATCCGACAATAAACGTCCCGTGGAGATACTGCAAAGGCATAAAAAATTCCATTTTTGTTTTTTTTCTGAGGTGGTAAGATTTTTATCAGAGAACTCACTCTCACCCACAACCCCAAAATTAGGTCCACTTTTTCGGATTTCGCACCCCCCCCCCCCCCAAGAAAAATCCTGGGTACGGGCCTGATCATCATCATCGGGAGAGAGTAAGTATGCCTTTCCCTTGATGCATAACACTATTTGTGACAGAGTAGACACCTATGTGTATAGTGTGCAGTATTCTATCCGTACCCTATCCATTATGTAATATAAATACAGTATAGTACTATTATGCTAAGTTTAAACGTCGTACTATCCATGAGCCGTATTCAATGCAAATGCATGCAAATGAAGATGAAACAATCGACTCGATTCATTTGCATGCATTTGTATTGAATACGGCTCATGGATAATACGACGTTTGAACTAAGACAAGACAAGACAAGACGAAGACAAGACAAGACAAGACTAAGACAACACTGTAACATTTTAACAGTTATCTAGCATATGGCTGCCAAATGTCTTCAGGTTGGCTAAGGGGTGAGATGGACAATTTATGAGTAGTTAGGTTTTTGTTGAACTAAATTCAGTCCCACGCATGTTTTTATAGCATTTTCACATACTCAATAAGTGTTCCCTACTCTTTGTTTAATCCGATTTTCAACATTCTGTGAGCTCTGGTAAAAAATTTGCTAATCCTAAAACGCTTTCTGTTTTCCTTCTTCTAAACTACGGGTTTACATTTGTTGTTTTTTTATTGGTTACCGCCTGTGGGGAGAGGTGGCGGCGCACGGATCCTCGTTTTATGTGCACCCGTCGCTGGCGATCAAGAAGCCTGCGTAGCAGCTCAAGGGAGAGGGACGGGGGAGAGGGGGCGAGAGGAGGAAAAAGCGAGCGCGGGGCCGAGGGGGACTGGGCGGAGGTCCCAGTCCCCCCCTTCCCTTCCCTTGACCCGCTACGCACCTAGCGATCAAGCTTGTCGGCGAGAGTTCGTAAAGCATTGAAAACCGCAGTACGTGTAATAGGGCGAATCAAACATTTTCCCTCAGCCCTTGAGAGCTCGAGTTACGAGATTCCATTGCGTTCTTTGACCATTTTCTTCTTCCAAACATCGTGCGTCGTCATTGTGTAATAAGTTGACATTCCCGCTCTTGTCATGCAAACATTTTGCCATTTGGTATATGGTGACCTCGGGAACCATCAGCGGTAAACTTGCGGCCGGAAGTTCTACATGAGTCAATGTCACGCAAGTTCGTCAAGAATGACGAAGAGTACACAAGGAGACAGCAAAAATAACTGTGATCATTTCCGTATCAGACCGTCAAGACCCTTTCTATCGAGCCCGCAAAGAGACCCAGATCTGTGAGAAGTGCAGAGGTATGTGATAGAGACAGAAAAAGATGTGATTGTATGGCAGTGTAGGTAAATCGCAAGCAATAACTATTTGGATATATTGATGTGATGTCATTAATATACGTATTTCGATTCTGACATTCGTGCTATTAGGAATCCCTCCACATCTACACACAGGGTATTTAACGTATACTGAATATGATATTATATATAATATTTAACATAGAAAAGTATGTTATATGTGATATAATTTCGTGTTTTTTTTGGGGGGGACTTGTTTACCTTAAAGGTATACTTACAATGTATTGGAAAGTCTTGTTCCCATTAACCTTGCAGCTTCTTTTAAAGTTCTCCAATATGTTTACAGTTCTGGATTCGATAGAATTGACGAGTATGGCATTAATTGGACAACAAAAAGCGTGTTTTGCAATTATTCTCTTAAGATTCGCCCAAGCGTATAAATCATTTTAAAAATGCGACATTTGAATGAAAGAAAAAAAAAATAGCCTAAACAAGCCAAAACACAACACCACAAGCCATTTACTACAACGGATTACCGATTCGTCACGTATTAGTTTGTGTTTTTTTATCGCCCAGTTTGCCCTATTTTAGGGCACGTTCGGCTGATTATACACATGGTAATAATATTAATATTCTACTGATACATAAGGTACTTTCGCTTATTTTATCCATGATATGACGTGGAATTTCTTAATTCAGCTCCTTGCTGAAGTTAATCTCGTATAACCTACTCGGGTTCACATGCTCTAAAGGTTCAGAACCCGTGTTTTCACGGGTCCTAAAATACTACATTGCTTTATACCGTCCCTGGGCCTTCTATCAGCAAAGGGATGCATCCGGGCATTGTAGAGAATAACAGAAATATTACTTGCATTTTTTGCACAAAAATAGATCCGCTAATGATTATGTCAGACACTGATAATCTACGGCTCAGTATTGTCTGCGCAAAGTTATTAATCCATGGATATAGGAGCAAGATTGCATTACTTAGGGACGGTAAGGGTATTTTCAGATTCGTGTACGAACTTTTTTGTTATCTTGAATCGCGAAAGGGACGACCGTGAAGTTCGAAACGTGATCAGCTGAATCTAAATCGTCGTTTCCGGTTAAGGATTGTCCTCTGTCCAGCGTACGCTAATTAGTCGTGGAACGTGATCACCCGCCTCTAACCCCTATTCGTATTTCGTACACTGTCTTCCAACATATCGTATCAGAACTGGAAGCGTTAGCAGAATTGAGGCGTTCCTCACTGTGTGGCGGTTACTATACACGCCATACATAGAAGGGGCCAAAAGTCTGTACCAACCTCCACTCTCACGCTATCCTACAGCCCGTGATCGTACATTGTGTGTCAGGGTATGGCTGGTGCGAGCTGCTATGCTGGAGTCGTCTGGGTTGTCATCCTTGCAGTGAGGATAAGCGCATCAGGTAATGAACGATGACCAGACTGACGGTCGGCCAGTCGGTGGGTTGGCCTGTCAATCAATCCTTTAGCCTGTCGATCGTTAGCTTTTAGATAAAATATATCAAGGGCTTGGTCTACTGGTAGCTTTTTCTCTTAGTCTCTTACAGTCCGTTGGACGGTTTATAGTCTATCGGACTGTCTATTGGAGGTTCTGTTGGATGGTCTATAGGTCTATCGATTTATAGGCGGATCGGACGGTCTATAGGCGGATTGAATGATCTCTAGGTCTACCGGATGATGTATTAGGTCTATAAGTCTATTGGGCGGTCTATAGGTCTATCGGACGGTCTAAAGTTCTTCCAGTCTATCGACGATACGTTCAAGTTTAGCTTGATACTATAGCACAGCACTTATCGGTTAACACATTGATCGCCCTGAAGCAAAGGACTTGATTACTAGTAAAGTTTATCTGTTTATTTTCCATTTCCAGGTAGCGAAACAATAACATCGAATTCAAGGTGAAATGATTATTTAATGGCCAACTTAATATTACACCTTACTAATTAATTCATTTAAAATTTTTATAAAAAAGACAAAAATATAATATAACAACAAAAAAATAACAAAAATAACCATCATCATCATTACCACCACCTACAACATCACCACCACCATAGCTAACTACCTACACTAACCACCATCATCACCACCTACACTAACCGCCATCATCATCATCATCACCATCACCATCACCATCATTATCACCACCACTACCACCACCACCATCACCACCACCACCACCATCACCACCATCATCACCACCACTACCACCACCATCATCACCATTACCATCACCGTCACCATCATCGTCACCACCATCATCACCACCACTACCACCACCACCATCATCATCATCATTACCGCCATCATCACCAACACCCACCACTATTACAACCACCACCACCATCTTCACCATCACCATCACCATCACCGTCACCGTCACGGCCCCCACCATCACCATCACCACCACCACCATCATCACCACCACCACCACCACAATCATCATTACCGCCATCATCACCACCACCACCACCATCACCACCACCATCACCACCATCATCACCACCACTACCACCACCATCATCACCATTACCATCACCGTCACCGTTACCATCATCGTCACCACCATCATCACCACCACTACCACCACCACCATCATCATCATCATTACCGCCATCATCACCAACACCCATCACTATTACAACCACCACCACCATCTTCACCACCACCATTATCATCACCACCACAATCACCACCACCATCATCATCACCACGATCACCACCCCAAATCACCCCCAACACCTACCTCTCCAACATCATTCCCACCGCCACATATCCGGGAGGTAATAATACGTAACTCCGCGACCGTGATCTTTTTATCCTTTTCAGCTGTGTGCAAGTTTACCCTAACGTCTTGAAAAATGATTATTTTTGTAACCGCTATGTGGGGTACCCTAAGGGTTACTGCTCGCCCATAGTCGGCAACGCGCATGTCTATGGCACCAAAGAGAGCCAGAGGCAATCGGAGAAAGGCATGCAAGTGTTTCAATTCGGCAAGACGGTCATGGAGGACATCTACGGTCTAATAGTTCGCGAGACGTGCATGGAGGTGTTCAATGCGTCCTATTGTCGATGGAGTTTTCCACGATGCGACTACACAACAGGTACTGTTACGAGTTGACCTTCCGGTACTGCCACATCCGGTTGTAGGCCTTATATGGCTAATCCATATTTTGAATGACACTTAATCCAACATGGCTTCTTGTTAGTCGCAAGCGTAAAACAGCTACTATATATTCGTAGATTAAGACGCCGGTAATAAACGATCAACTGCCGGCGAGAAGAAACTGACAACACTCCCCCTATTCATCGTTATCTTCTATTTTCCTAAATTTATTCTATATTGCTCAGTTTTCTATTATCATCTTTTGTGTGTTAATCATCCACGAACTTTTTACACACTTACTGTAGCATGCCGCAATTGTTTATAACATGAAGAAGGCAGGTATTGACCTGCTAAATGATATCTAAAAAAATCTGCATTGTGCCGACGTTTTCTTAATCATTGGAAGGTTTACAGACGGGTAAATAAGATTGAATCATTTTATAGCGTCCCCCTTCCCCTGGACTCCCTATGTATAGGTTATTCAGGCCCGTACCCAGGATTTTGGATTTTTCTTGGGGGGGGGGGGGGGGGAGGTGCGACATCCGCAATAAATTTCCCCGGGGGGGAGGGCTTTCTGATAAATATTTGACCACACCGAAAGAACAAAAAGGGATTTTTTCGGTCATTGCAGTGCCTCCACGCGACGTTTATTCTCTGCCTTTTGCGGGGGAGGGGGGAGGGGGGACACACCCTGCAACCCCCCTCCCTGGTTACGGGCCTGTTATTCAATAATTTCAACATTTACTTTTATTATAAAACGGACTATTGTTAAAAACATTTCAGGGAAGCTGATGAAAAAGCCGATTTGCTATGAGACATGCAAGTATGGGATGAAACAGTGCGACAAGGAATTCGAGATGGCCAGAAACTTCAACAAGATAAACCAGGGCCAATGGCCCTATCAGTGGAATATTATGGAATGTGATAACGGAAACTTCCCGAGACGTAACGGTGGGGATAACCCGAGCTGTTACTACATACCCGACTTGATCAGTAAGTGATGATTCATTTGATACGTGATTTATAGCCAGTTACAATCAGACGTGATTCATAATCGACTTTGTTGTTGCGCGAACGCCAAAAAACAAATATCAACGTCTAAATTTGGGAATAACGCGCTTTCAATCAAACCAAACAATTAAACCTTGCCCCAAATTTTGATTGACTACGCGACATTCTCAAACAAGACAAGAGTTTTGAGTTCTGGGCGGGAGCGAACTACGGCTGTAAATGGCATCATTCATATCACTTTTGTTTTCTTTCATCAGCTGAAACAGATAAATTATTATCATCAGGTATGTATAAAATTTATCAAAAGAAAGAAGTCCATTCCGGCAACGTTAACGAGCACGTGATCCTTTACATAGACTGCTACTATGGCGAGGGCGTCGGTTACCGTGGCAACATAAGTGTTACGAAATCGGGAATCACGTGTCAGTCCTGGTCGTCCCAGTGCCCTCACCGCCACTATCACAACTCGACCCAGTACCCAGAGCTTGTAAACGCAGCCAATTTCTGCCGTAATCCTGGTGGCATGGGCCCGGACGGCCCGTGGTGCTACACGACCAACATGTCAATGCGTTGGGAATACTGCGATGTGCCCAAATGTCCCCCGCCAGGTACAGCGGTTATCAACTAGTAGAGTGCTTATCAAGCTGGTAGTACTGTGATATGCCCAAATGTCCCCCCCACCCCCCAAACCAGGTACAGTGCTTATCAAGCTGGTAGTACTGTGATATGCCCAAATGTCCCCCCACCCCCACTCCCCACACCAGGTACAGTGCTTATCAATGTGGTAGTACTGTGATATGCCCAAATGTCCCCCCCACCCCCACCCCCCAAACCAGGTACAGTGCTTATCAATGTGGTAGTACTGTGATATGCCCAAATGTCCCCCCCACCCCCACCCCCCAAACCAGGTACAGTGCTTATCAAGCTGGTAGTACTGTGATATGCCCAAATGTCCCCCCCACCCCCACCCCCCAAACCAGGTACAGTGCTTATCAAGCTGGTAGTACTGAGATATGCCCAAATGTCCCCCCCACCCCCCAAACCAGGTACAGTGCTTATCAAGCTGGTAGTACTGTGATATGCCCAAATGTCCCCCACCCCCACTCCCCACACCAGGTACAGTGCTTATCAATGTGGTAGTACTGTGATATGCCCAAATGTCCCCCCCACCCTCACCCCCCACACCAGGTACAGTGCTTATCAAGCTGGTAGTACTGTGATATGCCCAAATGTCCCCCCCCCACCCCCACCCCCCAAACCAGGTACAGTGCTTATCAAGCTGGTAGTACTGTGATATGCCCAAATGTCCCCCCACCCCCCAAACCAGGTACAGTGCTTATCAATGTGGTAGAAATGCGATGTGCCTAAATCAAAGAGCAAGAGACGACAATTGTGAAAAACGAAAAGGGTGAGAAAGGGTGCGTATTGAGAAAGGGTGCGTATTGAGAAAGGTTGCGTATTGAGAAAGGGTGTGTATTGAGAAAGGGTGTGTATTGAGAAAGGGGTGTGTATTGAGAAAAAGTGCGTATTGAGAAAGGGTGCGTATTGAGAAAGGGTGTGTATTGAGAAAGGGTGCGTATTGCAAAAGGTGCGTATTGAAAACGGGTCTGTATTGAGAACGGGCGCGTATTGAGAACGGGTCTGTGTTGAGAAAGGGTTCGTATTGGTTGGTTGAGTGGTGGGTTGATTGGTTGGCTGGCTGGTTGGTTGGTTGGTTGGTTGGTTGGTTGGTTGGTTGGTTGGTTGGTTGGTTGGTTGGTTGGGTGGGTGGGTGGGTGGGTGATTGGTTGGTTGGGTGGTTGATTGGTTGGTTGGGTGGCTGGTTTGTTTAGTGCAACACTAGTAAGAGATTTGCTTTCCCTTACATTCAATGGAAGAGCGTTCTATGCTTTGCCTCAAACCAAGTCCGTTGGCCGATAGTGCGATGGACACTAGGTACAATCAGACTACTGCGTTTACTATTTCTTTTACTGATGGTATTAAGGAAGGGTGTGTATTGAGAAAGGGTTCGTATTGAGAAATGGTTTGTTTGGATGGGGTCGACCACAAACGATTTATAAATCGCAAGGTGACGGTTACCTAAAACACAGGTCCAACGAAACCACCTACGTCCACCAGAGCCTACGCGACCGGACCTAACAGTATCTTAATAGAGTGGAAACCAGTCCCCTTGCCTTTCGTCCACGGTACACCACAGGGATACCGCATTATGATCAAGGAGGTGACCGCTGACCGCTATATGATAAGTAACACCACGGGCGCCGCCGTGTTACGAATAGAGTTCCAAGGACTTAAGCCGCTTACGAACTACAGTCTCGTGGTTATGGAGTTCAATGAACACAGAGATGGGACGCCGAGCTCGCCGGTCTACGTCATGACCATGCCGACAAGTAAGTGAAAAGTTTATTGTATTCGGGAGCAATGTACTGTGGGACGGCTTTACGGGGCCTGCAATGGGTGGTTATACGGCGCGCGATGTGCTATCTTTTGTGGGGCGATAATACGGGGCGCGCGGTGTACTGTGGGACGGTGATATGGGGCGAGCAATGTACTGTGGGACGGTTATACGGGGCGCGATGTGTGGTGGGACGGTTATACGGAGCGCGATGTACCCGTAGGACGGTTAATCGGGGCGCGCGATGTACTGTGGGTCGGTTATATGGGGCGCTCAATGTACTGTGGGACGGTGTAATGGGGCGAGCAATGTACTGTGGGACGGTTATATGGGGGGCGCTATATGGTATGGGACGGAAATATGAGGCGCACGATGTGATGTGGGACGCTTATACGGGGCGCGCGATGTACTGTGGGACGGTTATACGGGATGCGTGATGCACTGTGGGACAGTTAAACGGGACGCGCGATCCACTGTGGGACGGTTATATGGGGCGCGCGATGCACTGTGGGACGGTTATATTGGGGGCGCAATGTGTTGTTAGACGGCTATATGGGGCGCACTATGTACTGTGGGACGGTTATATTGGGGGCGCAATGTGTTGTTAGACGGCTATATGGGGCGCACTATGTACTGTGGGACGGTTATATTGGGCGCGCGATGTGCTATGGGACGGAAAAATATGAGCTGTCCGATGTAATGTGGGACGGTTATACGGGGAACGCATTGTACTGTGGGCAGTTGTACGGGGCATGCGATGTGTGGTGGGACGATAATACATGGCGCGCTATCTTTTGTGGGGCGATAATACGGGGCGCGCGATGTACTGTGGGACGGTGATATGGGGCGCGCGATGTACTGTGGGACGGTTATACGGGGCGCTCGATGTGCTGTGGGACGGTTATACGAGGCGCGCGATGTACTGTAGGACGGTTATATGGGGCGCGCAATGTACTGTGGGGCAATAATACGGGGCGCGCGATGTACACTGGGACGGTTATATTGGGCGCTCGATGTACTGTGGGACGGTTATACGGTTTATCTGATCATACGCACATAAGTTATTGCACAACTAAGACTTTTCATCTATAGATTCCGTAAGAGTGCGGTTCATCGTAACCCTTGGAAACAAGTTGTTCTCTGCTAAATTACTAGATCGCACGACACCAGAGTACAAAGCACTGGAGAAACAGGTCAAGGAATCGGTATGTAGACCTTTTACAACGAGTACAAAGCACTGGAAAAACAGGTCAAGAAATCGGTGTGTAGACCTTTTACAACGAGTCAAGGTTGCGAGATTTCTGATGCATTTAGATGATGAATTGGAGTGTTTAGTCTAGCAAACGATATACTCTTTTCGCCGAACTCTTTTCGCTTTAAAAGTTTAAGTCAAAAGTTGATCTCTTTTCAGGTGATTGAGCTTTATAAAGAAGCTGCCTCTGAACTGTACTACATTCATCAAATTGAAGTAATTAAATTCACGTGAGTACAGGTTATTATTCGCTAAATTGATGAGCCTTTTTCCCCCACAATTTCTTGTTTTGATGGGCATGGGCTATCGCGGTTAATTATGTTTGTTTATATTATGACCAACAAAGTTTACTATTCTCTACAGGAATGGCAGCGTGAGAGCCCACTTTGACGTCACAGCCGGGTTTAACCAATCACTGACTGACGCTGAGACTGTGTCGGAAGCTGTGGTGGGTGCCATGGTAACGGTTCCGCGAATTGGGGCCTTATCTGTCAATCAAACGCGGGTCACAGGTAAGAGGTAGATGACGATGATGATAAAAATGATGATTATGACAATGATGACGACGATGATAGCGATGTTGATGACGATGATGATGATAGCGATAATAATTATGATGGTGATGATAGCGATAATAATTATGATGATGATGATGGCGAAAATGACAATTATTATGGCGATGATAATGATGATAAGGATGATGACGATAGCGATTTGACGTTGATGATGATGATAATGATGATGATATGATTATACTTATCACAGATGTATTTTTTAAGGACCACCTCCAGCACCTAGAAGAATCCACGCCGCGAAAATCGAGACAACCTCTCTTAGCGTGCGATGGCAGGCACCGGTCCACTCCGAGACATACACCATCACCAACTATACCGTGATGTTCAAGAAAGCCACGTCAAGTCTTAACTACCTGGTGTGTCATCTCACGTAACTATCATAATTAAGCACTCACATCCATTTAGAGAAGTACACCAATCATTTTGTCGCTTTTTGATTGACTTACATTGACTATCTCTTTTGAGCACATAAACTTTATCACAAATGTTTTGTCGCTGACATCTTTCTTTTTGTTTTTCTTAAGTTGGCAGGATCGGTGGACGAGGGGACGCGAGAGTTCCAGTTAAACGATCTAGACCCTGAGACCGAGTACAAGATACGAGTAGCCACACACAACCAACACGGGAAGACGAATAGCGAGCCAATCAGAGCCACGACTGAAGGTTAGACTAGCCAATCAGAGCCACGACTGAATGTTAGACTAGCCAATCAGAGCCCCGACTGAAGGTTAGACTAGCCAATCAGAGCCATGACTGAAGGTTAGACTAGCCAATCAGAGCCATGACTGAAGGTTAGACTAGCCAATCAGAGCCCAACATAACCCTCATCCTGGGTATCAAGATCCCTGTGGTAATAATATCCAGGCAGCTTAGGACAATGTAAGGATGAGTGTGTTGAATCGTTCTATGTATCCACAGCTAAGCCCAACATAGCCCTCATCCTGGGCATCGTGATCCCAGTGGTTATCCTCGTTGTCATAGTCGTCGCGTTCTCCGTGTTGCTAAGGCGATGGTGGAAAAAGAAAAGGAAACTGGAAGATGCCTTTGCTCTCGAAAGGGTAGGAATACAACGGTGGATCTAGATTATTCTAGTGAAGGGATTTTGGCAACGTTTCTTTTCCCCCTTTTAAAAGATCAAGGAGATTCAAGACGGATATCTCGATACGAGATGTTCATTTCACGTTGTTCAGAAGCAAACTTGAGTTTGCTGAGCGAACTGACGCTCAAAAAGGAGCGTTGCTCACTTAGAGACGCAGTATCATCCAACAGGAGCTCATTTGCAGCCCTTTGTATTTAAAGGAAAGAGCTCACCTGCAGCCCTTTTGTATTTAAAGGCAAACCGTGAAGCCATGGAGGACCATTATCAGAGCGCAAATGACGTTCTCGCCTTACTTGGGCTGGAGGGAGCGGTGAAGGAATGGTGGGAGATACCACGCGGCGATCTAACCATTGACAAGGAGCTGGGTTCGGGTGCGTTTGGAGTCGTCAAGAAAGCTTCTCTAAAGATCAGGGAAAAATCGACAGAGATAAATGAGAAAGACGAAGGGATAGGGGAGGAAAAAGAAAACGAGGAACCGGAGGAGGAAGGGAAAGTGCTGGAGATTGTACAGTGCGCTGTCAAGATGCTGAAAGGTGGTTTTTATAAGCACCATTTTTAACAATAAGCTATTACATTGCGTTGTCTTTCACAACCTAACTAATGTCGTATTGCCCCTCGCGCTTCAGATAACCCCACGGAGAGGGAGTTGCGTGACCTGTGTAACGAGATCGCCATCATGGCGCTAGTCGGCGATCACCCGAACATCGTCAGTCTGCTTGGGGCTTGCACTGTCAACGGTGAGTTATAACGCGTGACGTTGATATATTGATGGCGTGACGCAAGGTGATACACTGATTGCGTGACGGAAGTGTGATATATTGATGACGTAACAGAAGTGTGATATACTGATGGCGTGACGCAAGGTGATACACTGATTGCGTGACGGAAGTGTGATATATTGATGACGGAACAGAAGTGTGATATACTGATGGCGCAACGGAAGTGTGTATATTGATGGAGTGACAGAAGTGTGACATATTGATGGCGTGACGGAAATGTGTATATTGATGGAGTGACGGAAGTGTGATATATTTATGGCGTGACGGAAGTGTGACATATTGATGGCGTGACGGAAGTGTGTATGTTGATGGAGTGACAGAAGTGTGATATATTGATGGCGTGACGGAAGTGTGTATATTGATGGAGTGACGGAAGTGTGATATATTAATGGCGTGACGGAAGTGTGACATATTGATGGCGTAACGGAAGTGTGTATATTGATGGAGTGACAGAAGTGTGATATATTGATGGCGTGACGGAAGTGTGTATTTTGATGGAGTGACGGAAGTGTGATATATTGATGGCGTGACGAAAGAGTGATATATTGATGGCGTGACGGAAGTGTGTATGTTGATGGATTGACAGAAGTGTGATATATTGATGGCGTGACGGAAGTGTGTATATTGATTGCGTGACGGAAGTGTGATATATTGATGGCGTGACGGAAGTGTGACATATTGATGGTGTAACGGAAGTGTGTATATTAATGGAGTGACAGAAGTGCGATAAATTGATGGAGTGACGGAAGTATTATAAATTGATGGCGTTATGGAAGTGTGATATACTGATGGCGCAAAGGAAGTGTTTATATTGATGGAGTGACAGAAGTGTGATATATTGATGGTGTGACAGAAGTGTATATATTGATGGAGTGACAGAAGTGTGATATATTGATGGCGTGACGGAAGTGTGTATATTGATGGAGTGACAGAAGTGTGTGTATTGATGGAGTGACGGAAGTATTATAAATTGATGGCGTTATGGAAGTGCGCACAACGGAAATGTGTATATTGATGGAATGACGGAAGTATTATAAATTGATGGCGTTACGGAACTGTGGTATGTTAATGGCGCGACGGAAGTGTTATATACTCTTTTATCATCGGAGAAGGCTAGTAGGCTATCAACGTTACGCAGCACAGTCGACGTCACGTAACACAGAGCCGACTTAACAAAGAAGCATAGGCTGTTTTTGTATACAGCAAGCGTAGCACACTTTTCATTTGCATCTTAAAAAACTTTCTTCTATTTCATTAGGTCCGTTGTGGCTGGTTGTCAAACTTGCTGAAAACGGCTGTTTCCTCGATTACATCAAAATGCACCGGTCGGTAGTTGTATACGAGAATACCGAGAACAAGATCCATTCCTACGAAAACGTCACCGATAAATCACAAGTGGCCCCTATGACGGAGAAGGAGAAGTTCAAATTCGCGTACGAGATCGCCAAAGGAATGAGACATCTTGAGCAAAAGAAGGTATAAACGGATAGCTTAGTTATCTATATTCCCGCGGAATAGAAAGGTTTTATTGACACCTGTCATCGACATGTGCGATTGACGAGTTCGATTGAAGAGTGGGGTTGAATTCTGTGATTGATATGAGTTGCTGACATGTGTGATTGACGTGTTTGGCTGATATTTGTGATTGACATGTATAATTGACGTGTGTGGCTAACATTGTTGATTATCGTGCGTGGCTGACATGTGAGCTAGACGTGTCTGGCTGACATGTGTGATTGACATAACTTATTGACGTGTCAAGCTGATGTGTGATTTACGTGTGTGATTGGCATATGTGATTGACGTGTCTGGCTGACATGTGTGATTGACGTGACTGGCTGACATTTGTGATCGACGTGTCTGTGATTGACGTGTCTGACTGACAATTGTGATTGACGTGTCTGGCTGACATTGTGATTGACGTGTCTGACTGACATGTGTGATTGACGTGTGTTTGATTTACATGTCTTTGATTATCATTTATTTGATTGATTATGTCTTCCCCCTCTCAGTGCGTTCATCGTGACTTGGCTGCTCGGAACATTCTTTTGAATGCCGATAACGTTGCCATGGTATCGGACTTCGGACTTTCACGTGATGTGTACGAAAGCGGAGCGTATGATAACACGACAGGGGTGAGTGTAGAAGATTCACCAACACGACAGGGGTGAGTGTAGAAGAGTCACCAACACGACAGGGGTGAGTGTAGAAGATTCACCAGCACGACAGGGGTGAGTGTAGAAGATTCACCAACACGACAGGGGTGAGTGTAGAAGATACACTAACACGACAGGGGTGAGTGTAGAAGATTCACCAACACGACAGGGGTGAGTGTAGAAGATTCACCAACACGACAGGGGTGAGTGTAGAAGATTCACCAACACGACAGGGGTGAGTGTAGAAGATTCACCAACACGACATGGGTGAGTGTAGAAGATTCACCAACACGACAGGGGTGAGTGTAGAAGATACACTAACACGACAGGGGTGAGTGTAGAAGATTCACCAATACGACAGGGGTGAGTGTAGAAGATACACTAACACGACAGGGGTGAGTGTAGAAGATTCACCAACACGACAGGGGTGAGTGTAGAAGATTCACCAACACGAAAGGACTAAGTGTAGAAGATACACTAACACGACAGGGGTGAGTGTAGAAGATTCACCAACACGACAGGGGTGAGTGTAGAAGATTCACCAACACGACAGGGGTGAGTGTAGAAGATTCACCAGCACGACAGGGGTGAGTGTAGAAGATTCACCAACACGACAGGGGTGAGTGTAGAAGATTCACCAACACGACAGGGGTGAGTGTAGAAGATTCACCAACACGACAGGGGTGAGTGTAGAAGATACACTAACACGACAGGGGTGAGTGTAGAAGATTCACCAACACGACAGGGGTGAGTGTAGAAGATACACCAACACGACAGGGGTGAGTGTAGAAGATTCACCAACACGACAGGAGTGAGTGTAGAAGATTCACCAACACGACAGGGGTGAGTGTAGAAGATACACCAACACGACAGGGGTGAGTGTAGAAGATACACTAACACGACAGGGGTGAGTGTAGAAGATTCACCAACACGACAGGGGTGAGTGTAGAAGATTCACCAGCACGACAAAGGTGAGTGAAGAATATTCACCAACACGACAGGGGTGAGTGTAGAAGATTCACCAACACGACAGGGGTGAGTGTAGAAGATTCACCAACACGACAGGGGTGAGTGTAGAAGATACACTAACACGACAGGGGCGAGTGTAAAAGATTCACCAACATGACAGGGGTGAGTGTAGAAGATTCACCAACACGACAGGGGTGAGTGTAGAAGATTCACCAACACGACAGGGGTGAGTGTAGAAGATACACTAACACGACAGGGGTGAGTGTAGAAGATTCACCAGCACGACAGGGGTGAGTGTAGAAGATTCACCAGCACGACAGGGGTGAGTGTAGAAGATTCACCAACACGACAGGGGTAAATGTAGAAGATTCACCAACACGACAGGGGTGAGTGTAGAAGATACACTAACACGACAGGGGTGAGTGTAGAAGATTCACCAACACGACAGGGGTGAGTGTAGAAGATTCACCAACACGACAGGGGTGAGTGTAGAAGATTCACCAGCACGACAGGGGTGAGTGTAGAAGATTCACCAACACGACAGGACTGAGTGTAGAAGATACACTAACACGACAGGGGTGAGTGTAGAAGGTTCACCAACACGACAGGGGTGAGTGTAGAAGATTCACCAACACGACAGGGGTGAGTGTAGAAGATTCACCAACACGACAGGGGTGAGTGTAGAAGATTCACCAATACGACAGGGGTGAGTGTAGAAGATACACTAACACGACAGGGGTGAGTGTAGAAGATTCACCAACACGACAGGGGTGAGTGTAGAAGATTCACCAACACGACAGGGGTGAGTGTAGAAGATACACTAACACGACAGGGGTGAGTGTAGAAGATTCACCAACACGACAGGGGTGAGTGTAGAAGATTCACCAACACGACAGGAGTGAGTGTAGAAGATTCACCAACACGACAGGGGTGAGTGTAGAAGATACACCAACACGACAGGGGTGAGTGTAGAAGATTCACCAACACGACAGGGGTGAGTGTAGAAGATTCACCAACACGACAGGGGTGAGTGTAGAAGATTCACCAACACGACAGGGGTGAGTGTAGAAGATACACTAACACGACAGGGGTGAGTGTAGAAGATTCACCAACACGACAGGGGTGAGTGTAGAAGATTCACCAGCACGACAAAGGTGAGTGAAGAATATTCACCAACACGACAGGGGTGAGTGTAGAAGATTCACCAACACGACAGGGGTGAGTGTAGAAGATTCACCAACACGACAGGGGTGAGTGTAGAAGATACACTAACACGACAGGGGCGAGTGTAAAAGATTCACCAACATGACAGGGGTGAGTGTAGAAGATTCACCAACACGACAGGGGTGAGTGTAGAAGATTCACCAACACGACAGGGGTGAGTGTAGAAGATACACTAACACGACAGGGGTGAGTGTAGAAGATACACTAACACGACAGGGGTGAGTGTAGAAGATTCACCAACACGACAGGGGTGAGTGTAGAAGATTCACCAACACGACATGGGTGAGTGTAGAAGATTCACCAGCACGACAGGGGTGAGTGTAGAAGATTCACCAACACGACAGGACTGAGTGTAGAAGATTCACCAACACGACAGGGGTGAGTGTAGAAGATTCACCAACACGACAGGGGTGAGTGTAGAAGATTCACCAACACGACAGGGGTGAGTGTAGAAGATTCACCAACACGACAGGGGTGAGTGTAGAAGATTCACCAATACGACAGGGGTGAGTGTAGAAGATACACTAACACGACAGGGGTGAGTGTAGAAGATTCACCAACACGACAGGGGTGAGTGTAGAAGATTCACCAGCACGACAGGATTCACCAACACGACAGGACTGAGTGTAGAAGATTCACCAACACGACAGGGGTGAGCGTAGAAGATTCACCAACACGACAGGGGTGAGTGTAGAAGATTCACCAACACGACAGGGGTGAGTGTAGAAGATTCACCAACACGAAAGGACTAAGTGTAGAAGATACACTAACACGACAGGGGTGAGTGTAGAAGATTCACCAACACGACAGGGGTGAGTGTAGAAGATTCACCAACACGACAGGGGTGAGTGTAGAAGATTCACCAACACGGCAGGGGTGAGTGTAGAAGATTCACCAACACGACAGGGGTGAGTGTAGAAGATTAACCAACACGACAGGGGTGAGTGTAGAAGAGTCACCAATACGACAGGGGTGAGTGTAGAAGATTCACCAACACGACAGGGGTGAGTGTAGAAGATTCACCAACACGACAGGGGTGAATGTAGAAGATTCACCAACACGACAGGGGTGAGTGTAGAAGATTCACCAACAGGACAGGGGTGAGTGTAGAAGATTCACCAACACGACAGGGGTGAGTGTAGAAGATTCACCAATACGACAGGGGTGAGTGTAGAAGATACACTAACACGACATGGGTGAGTGTAGAAGATTCACCAACACGACAGGGGTGAGTGTAGAAGATTCACCAGCACGACAGGATTCACCAACACGACAGGACTGAGTGTAGAAGATTCACCAACACGACAGGGGTGAGCGTAGAAGATTCACCAACACGACAGGGGTGAGTGTAGAAGATTCACCAACACGACAGGGGTGAGTGTAGAAGATTCACCAACACGAAAGGACTAAGTGTAGAAGATACACTAACACGACAGGGGTGAGTGTAGAAGATTCACCAACACGACAGGGGTGAGTGTAGAAGATTCACCAGCACGACAGGGGTGAGTGTAGAAGATTAACCAACACGACAGGGGTGAGTGTAGAAGAGTCACCAATACGACAGGGGTGAGTGTAGAAGATTCACCAACACGACAGGGGTGAGTGTAGAAGATTCACCAACACGACAGGGGTGAGTGTAGAAGATACACTAACACGACAGGGGTGAGTGTAGAAGATTTACCAACACGACAGGGGTGAGTGTAGAAGATTCACCAACACGACAGGGGTGAGTGTAGAAGATTCACCAACACGACAGGGGTGAGTGTAAAGATTCACTAACACGACAGGGGTGAGCGTAGAAGATACACTAACACGACAGGGGTGAGTGTAGAAGATTCACCAGCACGACAGGGGTGAGTGTAGAAGATACACTAACACGACAGGGGTGAGTGTAGAAGATTCACCAGCACGACAGGGGTGAGTGTAGAAGATTCACCAACACGACATGGGTGAGTGTAGAAGATTCACCAACATGACAGAAGTGAGTGTAGAAGATTCACCAACACGACAGGGGTGAGTGTAGAAGATTCACCAACACGACAGGGGTGAGTGTAGAAGATACACTAACACGACAGGGGTGAGTGTAGAAGATTCACCAGCACGACAGGGGTGAGTGTAGAAGATTCACCTTTCAAGTTTAACTTCTGTTGCGGATAAACTGTTAACAATGACTTTCGATATTGGTGGATTAGCGTGTGGACATCGTCATTGCTTGGTAACAGAACATGCCATCTCTTGCAGGGCGTTCTCCCTGTTCGCTGGATGGCTATCGAATCCCTGGAAGATTACACCTACACCACGAAATCAGACGTGTGAGTCCAGCAATTGTACAAACGTTGGAGTATCGTATTTATGCACATATAAAGAAGATTCTCAGGCCTTACCGTCTTTCTACACACATGTTGTGTTCATGCCTGTTTTACGTATAATAGTTCCTGTATATGGTCTTACCGTGCTCGTCTTTCTACACATATGTTTGTTTATGCCTGTTTAACGTATGATTGTTCCTGTAGATGGTCCTACCATGCTCGCCTTTCTACATGATTGTTGTGGTCATTCCTAATTTGTTCCTGTAGGTGGTCTTACGGTGTGTTGCTATGGGAGATGGAGAGCGGGGGACTCATGCCGTATGCGGGAATGTCCGGCGTCGAGATCTTGGAGAGGCTAAAGCAAGGATACAGATTAGAGAAACCTTCATGCTGCTCACAGGAGCTGTAAGTTGAAAGTTCTTGTATTTAAAACCACAAATTGCTTAGAACACCCCTAGTCCATATACCCCGATACTGGTATGTATGTGAAGCAGTGTCTTGGGCGTTGACCAGTTGGTGAAAGTGGACAGGTCATGGATTACAGAAAGAATCTGGTGCCCACCCTGTCAAGATGGTACTTTCTTGACTTTTTTATGAATATTCTTCCAGGTACGCTATTATGTACGAATGTTGGAATCCTGAGCCGAAAAACAGACCCTCATTCTTAGACATCGTACATCGACTAGAGGAGATTCTGCGAGGGAAAGCGGTGAGTTAATCTGTTAGGCAGTAGCGAATCTAGGGGGAGGGTTAAGGGAGTTTAACCCCCCCCCCCCCACTTGGGGTTGCCAGAAAGCCATATTTAACAAAAAAAATGCCCCCTCCCCCCTTTGTCAATGAGCCAAACCCCCCTTTTAGCGAAAAGCTAGATCCGCCCCTGTTGTCTTTTACCCATATGACCCCGGTGAACCCAATGCTTTCTTTTTTTTCTTTCTTTGCTTTCAGGGATATGAGGAGATTCTTCCAGAAGATGGCAAGGGAGAGACGCCTTACGATGAAGTTCATGTCGACGAACGTTTCCTCACAGAACAAGACACGTAAAATACCATTTGGACACTATTCGCTAGTTACGGAGCAAGCATAAGATTTTAGATACAGGCCCGTACCCAGGGGGAAGGGGGGGGGTGAAGGGGAAGGGGTGCGAACGCACCCCCCTCACAGCGGCCGAAAGTCCACATTTGGTTCACAATAGACATGCTATTTGTAGACAAAACTATAAAGCATAAGCTAGATCACTCTGGTATGTCACTAATCCAAATGTCAGACTTTATTTGTAGCCAAATCCGACAATAAACGTCCCGTGGAGATACTGCAAACATAAAAAATCCCTTTTTGTTCAGGTTTTTATTTTTAGCAGAAAACTCACTCCCTTTCTCCCCCCCACCTCCCCCTAGAAAAATTAGGTCAACTTTTTCGGATTTCGCACCCCTCCAAGAAAAATCCTGGGTACGGGCCTGAGATGTAGCTTTGAACAGCTGTAATGCTACCTTTTGACCCGCACTACCCCCAGTGAGGTATTTTTATATTATCTTTGTGCTGTTGTCGTTATTATAATCATTTATCAATGTTCTCCATATATGTACATTTGTATTTAGTCCCCATATCCATCAGTATGGAGTACTGTAAGAGTTAGTATAATAACTTTATAGGGCATTGTTGTCATTTTAAAGACTAAAATGAATAAAATCAGTGGGCTAAAATACATTTGAGCCCGCTTTAAAGTTTGCTTGCTTCTTTAAATGAAAATGAACCTGAGTCGGGCCAAAAGATATATATGCCCGCAAAACCTCAACTATATTGTTATAGTAGAATATCATTATTCTGAACTCTGCGGAGAAAGCATGGAATCAGAGATGTATCTTCGGGGTAGGTGAAACGCCGCCTGTTGACCCACCCCATTTATACAAAGTACATCAAACCGCAAGGTAAGGGCTGACTTTATGCCCTTGGCATAAAACGTTCCGCAAAATGTATGTTTCGCAGCCCGTTTTTTGCTGGCTGGGAAGATGTTAGACCCCTGAGAAAAAAAGTTTCCGAATGGTTCTGCCCGCAAATTTATGTAGTACTATAATAATATATGTTTATTTCTACACCATTGCAGCTATCATGGCTGAATTACAAGTGAGAGGTCGTCACACAGAAACTAACAATAGCGCACAGTCACAAAATCTCTAAACCTACAAGTTTTAGCTTGCGGTCCTATTATTTTCTCATTTCCTGATCTCAAATTATATCCATGTTGGACAGTTGTCATGTTATTAACCACAGATTTTAAGGGTTCAACAGTTTTAGCTCTTGCCATAAATTTCCGACATGCTTCATCCCTTCTCTCAGACAAAAATTGGAGAGACGTTGAGGCAAGGGCACTACTATAGCTCGTATATTCGTGCCTTAGAATGATTTTTAAAGCTCTTTTCTGTATAGACTCCAGGTGCTCAGATAGGTATTCCGGTAGAGCAGCCCACACCGGCGACGCATACTCGAGTACAGACCTTATGAGCGCGCAATAAATAGTACACAAATCATGTACTGATAAGCCAGCCTTTTTGAGAAGTCTTAACGCGTACAGGCGCTTATTTGCCTTACTGAACACGTGTTCTACATGATTATTCCAAGACAGGTCATGACTAATGAAAACTCCAAGAAACTTGTAGCAGGTAACCCTTTTGATAGTTGAGCCCATTAAATTGAGTGCACATGTGGGAGATGGTTGATATTTTAGGAAATTAATTACTAGCTCCCTACACTTGCTAGGATTTAATCGCATGCCGCATTGTGTTGCAAACCCACAGATTTCATTAGCGATAAAAGGAAGGTAACTAGGCGAGCATCTTGGTACAACCTCATAAATAGTGGTATCATCAACATATTTTACCCTATACGGCCAGTTATCTACTAATCTGTTTACTAAGACGGCAAATAAGAGAGGCGCGATTTTAGTGCCCTGAGGGATACCCCCATGGGGACGTACATACTCAGACAAAACCCTAGTTGTGCTGGGAATATTTTAATGGGCGCTGGAGCGGATGCTTGGGGAAAAAATATCGTCCCGATCGGTTATACGGGCAATTATTCATGTGCTAAAATGCCTAACCACTGCTGGCTGGGAAAAAAAAAGAATGTCCCTCCTGGGAAAAAGGAACAGATATCTTTTTCCCAGCAACTTATAAAATTGATATTTTCGGCATCAGAACATATTCAAACGAGGAACAGAATTTAGCCAAGGCAAGTTTTTGTTTGTTTTTGCATTTTCAGTTAGTAGTTTTGTATTAGGTTTAGTCTAGCACGCCGAGTGATGGTGTCAAAAGAGGGATAAGTAAACAGCGTCTGAATGCACCTCAACACATTCAAACATGTTTCATCTCAAGTTGGCGGACCATTGCAGGTCCCGGATGTACACAGGGTTCCCATACATAACACGGGTTAGCAAAGAAGACTAAGCATTATGCCACAAATAGAATAATACTCTTTGCCACAGTAGTTGATTATTACACATTCGAATTTCACTTTTTTTGCTCGATTTTATTGCCCAAAAATAGCGAATAAAAAGTGTCGCGAAATATCAAAAAAAAAAATACCAAAACAAAAGCTCGACCTACATTTTGTTTGAGGGAGGGGCGATCATTCAAGAAGGGGCGCTTTTTGGAAGCTGAGGAGTAAAACGAGCATTTTCGGTATTTTTTAATCTTTGTTGCTAAATTTGTCGCTAGAAAAAGGACGGCTGTTCGTTTGTTTTGCGCACCAGGAGACATCCGGGATCTTCGTGCGTAACCAATGAGATGTTCTATTAAATCCTTGAGCGTTGTGTTGGTAATATATCTCTCACCGAAAAGTGGTGTCATTAGGAGTTAAAGGAAGACCGACCCAATAGTTATCCTCCACGCAGCTACAACTGTATTGCTACCCATTTTTCTTGTTGTTGTTTTTAAATATAATTTCAGGAGAGAATTCGAAAGAGCTAGAGCACTGCATTTATTAACACATAGATCGATTATCTAAATTGAGACAAAAGACTAAACGAATGTTGCCTTATTTGAGAGGTTTCTTTTTTAAACGGAGTTCAATACCGATAAGAAAAACAGTCTTTTGAATTTTCTGTTCTTTTCTGTTCTGTTCTAAATTTTCTGTGCTGCACACAGGATACAGAAAATGTCCCATACCGCAAAGCGCTGTTTAAGCAAGTTATTATCGTCACGTTCAACACCATGTTTGAAAAGTTTGTTCCGATTCGTGTTCGTTTGTCAGTAGAATCTGCACTTTTTTTTTATCTAACAATTAATCAACAAAGTGCAAGAACATTAGCTACACCCTGCATGTTAATGGTACAAGAGTTTATTAGCGTCGATTATATCGCTTTACAATCGATCAAAATCAAAAGAAAAGCATAAACAAATAAAAAAAAACACACCCAAAACATGTGCTTAGAATTCATCGGCTGTGTGTTTGCCCAGTGCCTTTAGGACAGTGCAAAGGGAACTGCAATACTAGAAACTCAAAGCAAATTCCCTGAGGACGTTCTAAGGTGGCCAGCTACACACCTTGGCCTCCACTCATAAAAACACTAATAAAACAAGTCTAATAACACAACTACACTGTTGTCATGACAATGGCATGAGCACTACCTGCGCTAGCTGGAAGAATTTTACTCAAGAAATCAAGTTTTGTACTTCTAAATAACTGCATAAAAAATAAAGGCTTTTTTATTGAAATAAATTTTGCACATCATTCTTTTTTTCATCTTGTAGCTTGAGAAAATCCTGCATAAATACCTACTGAAGTACGTTACCCAGTTGACGTCATAACAATTGTGTAAACACAAACCACCACTTGCAGTAGTCAAAAATGGCTTTTTTTAGTATGTTGTTATGGACAAAGAGAATGGACTGGACTGGAGTTGGGAACCATGTCCAGTCCAATTGATCTACACTTCCGGTGGCTCATCCGACTCATTGAAATGTTGGTCTGATTTATGCAGGCAAATTTCTTGGACAGTCTTTTTTTTTCTTAAAAGAGGGTGGGAGCTCTTAGGGAAGGGGAGGTGGGCTGTAATAAAGTGGTGGTGGCTTATTTCAATCTAATTCATCATATTTTACGCTTGGTATTTTGGCCCCTTCAAAGGACTTAGTTAATAGGGCGGTTCTTGGTGCTTTAGGTTAAAGCCCGCCATTCAAATTGTATGCATCTATCTAGTAGAAAACGTGTTATTGATATTAACATATATCGTCTGAAAGGTTGCAGTTTATATTATATAAAGGCAGGTGGAATTTCATGTAAATTTAACTAAATTTTACCATCTATCTTCCTTTTCTAGTATGTTCTCAAATATCCTATTTTTAAATAGAAGACACACAAAAGGCTTACCTCAAACCGGTTGTTTAAAGCTTTTATAGCGATATTGCTGGAGTTGCTTTACACCCCAAGGGGAATACAGTCATGCTTTCTTACATAAGAGGGAACGTTGAGATGAATACAAACTATAATTTGCATACCAGGTGTATGATTTAAAAATAAATCATCAATCATCATTCCCGTCCTTATCCCTCTCCCTCCCCCTCTTTCTCTGTCTCTCTCTCTCTCTCCTCTGTCTCTCTCTCTCCCTCTCTCTCTCTGTCTCTCTCTCTCCCTCTCTCTCTCTCTCTCTCTCTCTCTCTCTCTCTCTCTCTCTCTCTCTCTCTCTGTCTCTCTCTCTCTGTCTCTCTCTCTCTGTCTCTCTGTCTCTCTCTGTCTGTCTCTCTGTCTGTCTCTCTGTCTGTCTGTCTCTCTGTCTGTCTGTCTCTCTCCCTCCCTCCCTCCCTTCCTTCCTCCCTCTCTCTCTCTCTCTCTCTCCTCTCTCTCCTCTCTCTCTCTCTCTCTCTCTCTCTCTCCTCTCTCTCTCTCTCTCTCTCTCTCTCTCTCTCTTCTTCACTTAATTTTGTCAAACACGATGATAGCAAATGATATATCGATTGCTCTCCTTGCGTTGTTTATAAAAACGGCCCCAAACGGTCCCAAAAATGACCATAACATGCTTCGCCAATTAATAAACAGTTCCTGACTTTGAGGTAAAAATTATTCAAATTTGAATACCAATTGCCGGAAAATTCAGCAGAGCGCACAAGTTACAGGAAGAGGTCTTTGTTTGTTCTGCACCCAGACAGCACTTTGATTGGTGCATTAATCCACAGCAAGCTTCATTAGAAGGCTGGTGTTTTTGTCAGTCAAGTCAGTTGTCTCTACTGTCGACTCGATTTGGCACCAAATCTGGTAAGCGAATCCATTCAAATATTCAACAACTTCACACCGTTTCCACAGATTAATGATATTTTGATACATTCTTGCAACAATGCTCACTCGTTTAGGCCTCTTAGGCCATCTTCAAAGTTGGATGCTAAATTGCCTATTTTCACGAGTAGATTACCTACAAGATTTCGTGCCCTTCTTTTTTGGACAGGACATGGGTAATCAAAATGGCCTAAATTCATCGGACTTAGTCGTTTACCTTTTAGCGCACCAACTAATAAATTTGCTTTATTTTTACCTTTTTTAACAAAGTGAATGTTCTTAATTTTTCACTTTTCCACGAGTTGGTGGTTAATTCACACTTTTTCCTGTTTCGCCTCGGCAAGCTTTTAGCCCTGTCTCATTCGAATTCAATTGATTCTCGTTTTGTCGGTTTTGTCTGACGCACGACTGTAATAGTTTTAAAAACTGATATCTATATTTCAATAATAAATCGAGCAGCACTTATTTTCTTACCTTGTTTTTTTACATGTCTACTTCAGCAACAAGACATTCCAAACCTTCGTAATCGAATTATGAAATTGTGAAAAAATGGACTCTCTGATTCATTATAACTTTTTCTCTAAAGCTACTTTTTCTCCAAGAGTGCTTTTTCAACAATTTCCTTTCTCGAACGTGTTTCTCTACTATCCGCTATATGGAATTCAAAGACGTTATTGACCCAAATTTGAATTTTCCCCTCGCAAAAGCGCGCGATACTCTTGCAGGCCATATGTTCTTCAATGACGTCATCATTTAAAAACAAAAAAACTTGTCTAGCTTGCACAATCCAGTCCAGTGTTAATTTTTTTTTTTTGATTTTTATCATTTTCTTTCTGTTTTTAGACATCCCAGAGTTATTTTATTTTACTTTACGATTTTATTTTATAATGTACGCACGGCTATTAAACCATATCATTATAAACAACTAGTGGTTACCCGTGAAATATTCACGAAAAGCAATTCTTTGTTGTCCCTTTGCCTCCCTTTTGAGACCCCAATATATTTATCTCATATTTGGCTTTCTTGGGCTTAGTGCCTTATTTGGTGGTCGATTCCATACTTTTTTAATGAAAATCGATGTGACATAAAAGGTATGTGGGTCTGAAAACAAAAAAAGACCGCCAACTATTTGTAATGAGCAAACCTTATGCTTAAAAAAAAAATCGAAGAGTAAGTTCTTACTTCTTATATCGAGATTGATAAGAAGGGTTGTGCACCATCTCGATCTGATCAAATAAGCGTTTATGCACTGTCCTTTAATGGATTAAATTGAAGTTGTTCAAAAGTCATTGCAATTGTAGATAAAAGCTCTTTTATTCCGTTTTCTTGTTTGCGAACTGTTTTTTTTTTCTTTTTACGCGCGATAAAAATAAAAACCATTTTGCACACCTCCTCTCCGGCAATGTGTGAAAATGGCGTGGTTTTGGAATTTTCTAGCTCAGCCGTTTTTTTGTTGTTAAATGGTGGTCAATAGTCCATTCCTTAGCGTAATATACAGATTTAGGCACTGCCTAAATGCGGAGCCAGCGTTTGATACCTTTTTGTGTTGACTGATAGGGGTAATTTAGGGGGATCTAGGTGTCTTTAAAATGTTTTTTTTAAGTAGATTAAAAAAGTCATTTTTTACTGCCATGTCATTATGAATTGTACAGGCCCGTACCTAGGAGGGGTCCCCCCCCCACACACACACACAACGGCCAAAGGAACACTTTCGGTTCTCAATAGACGTGCTATTATTTGTAGATAAAACTCACTCTGGTATGTAGCCAAATCCGACATTAAACCTCCCCTGGAGATACTGCAAATTTGCGGTCAGAATTTTACCAGAGAACTCCCCCCCCGGAAATATAAGGTCTATTTTTTTTTACTTCTCACCCCCCCAAGAAAAATCCTCGGTATGGGTCTGTTGCATTGACCCCTCCAAATGTATCAAGCAAGCACTCATTTAATAATATTAAATATGCAGTATGAAAGTTAACAAATACTAAACCTTGGTGTGAAAAAGGCTGTCAAAGTTTAGGTGTCTTAGTTGACGAGAATGATTTTCAGGAGTCTAATGGTCAATTCTTATTTTCCCTCTCATTTAACTCCACTATCTATCTATATATTTTTTTTATCAAAATAGCATTCTAACAAGCTTTGACCTTGTGAAGAATATATCAAGGATGTAACAGTATTCCAAAGAATTAGATGCCATACTGTAGTTTTCACGTACTGCAACTGATTATTCAGAAGAATGTGTTGAAATTAAACTCCACAAATATACCTCCTGACATGCATTACATATTGGTGCACCCACCCTTTGGCCTTTTTTTAGAAACTTTGGATCCACCCATACAGGCTACTAAAAAATGAATGCAATGGAGGCAAATCCTAAATTACTGAAAGTTTCTAATTTCAAACCAAACCATGTTCATTGATCTATGTTGGGGGCAGAGAGGAATAAATATACAAATAAACAAAAAGTCAATTGGGAGCGGAGAAATGGAGAAACGTGACTCTATTTAAACAAAATGTTACTCTATTCTAAAACATTTATAACAATAATGCAATAATAACTTGACTGAGCCATTTCCTAGTATTTTTCCCTTCCCTATTACCTTTAGGATTGATATAAAACTGTTTTCTTTACAAATTTATTATTGAAAAAGCACGAGTTTGTTGTTATCTTTATATAATTTAAGTACTTTGATATAATAAAAACCTCTTCCCTTTATAGAAGTATAGAACTTGTATCAAAGCTACATTCTGACCAGCTTTGCCCTCGCAAAGAAACAAATAATGAATGAAACAGCATTCCAAAAATATAATAATATAGTTATACATCTCAGGTGCCATATGGAAGTTTTGTCTATCACATACTGGTAATACTCCATCACCAAGGATATTACAGTCATGCATTACATATTGGTGCACCCACCCTTTAGCATGGTGGCCTGCTGTTTTATAGAAACCCTGGATCCACACATGCTAATGCTACTCCAAAATTAAATGCAATGGAGAAGAACAAATTTACTTGGGAAGCAAATTCTAAAAAAAAAATCCTTGATATTACTGAAAGTAGTGCTAAAAGAAAATGTCTTATTTCAAACCTAACATATTTTAATTTATTTAGGGTGCAGAGGGGAAACAGCAAATAATATCAATTGCATACAAAAATAGTCAGCAGAGAAAAAAGGAAGAAATGGGAGTATATCTTTGATAAAAAAATAACAATAATGCAACAACACTCTCCTAACATTTCCCCTTTCCTCATTATCTTTAGGTTGATAGATAAATGTTTTCTTTACAGATTTATCATTGAGAGCAAGTATCTTGCTCTAAAAAACCTATTACACTTATACTGTTGTATAAAAGTAAGAAATCCCCTACTATATTATCCTCATATTTGCCTATTATTATACCTTCCAGCCTTTAGAATCAATCATGGCCCTCAGGTAGTCCTTGGTTGGTTTTACCTAGATAAAAGTGAAAACACTTAATTATTTTTTTTCTTTCAAAACAATATTTTCATCATGCCATTTATAACCTTACTAAATTTCCGCAACTATTTGAATAAAAATAAATAAACACATTAGGAAGTATGCAAGATGCAGACAATATAAAAGCAAAAACAATATAGGCAAAAAGGATTGCATTTTGTTTTTTTTATTTTGGAAGAGAAAATTCTTTTGTTATTGTAAAGTTAAAGTTTTAACTTAAAAGTTATGAAATGTTGAAAAAAATATTGCTGTATCTTTGAAAAGACTAAATACACAGAATATAAAGACAAGAAAGGTCTTCTCTAGCAATATATGACAGGATGATATTTGTCAGCCTTCATTAAATATCTCAACGCAATCAATAAAGTATAGAGAGAACGGAGAATATCAAAGGATGTGATGCTCAACATGTTTGATTAGACCACGAATTCTCAAAGCAAACTCTAGAAACAAATGTATAAATCCAACAAGCTAAGTGGCATTGATACAGTAACTAGACTACTACGTATTCTGTCGTTAAATTCTTACTTACCGTAAGGAATATACGCCTGAATTTATAGAACTTGTAAGTATTTACGTATTTACACCAATACAAGGATATATGACTTTGATATGGCATCTTGACATCAAACTAAAGCTGGTACGGTGTTTTAGTCTGAGCGATTGGTTATGGAAAAAAAAAAAACGAACAAACGAGCATTATAAAAGCACAATAATGAAAGACAAATAACTTTCATATTCTCAATACAAATCGTCGTCTAAAACTCACCTTGGCAGTTTTTTTTTCGCTTTTTGTTGTGTTGTTCGCTTTTGTTGTAAACTGTGAAGTTGTCGAATTTCTGCTAGCAAGGAACTCGTCGACACAAGCGAATGATTTTTATAGCTGAAAACAAACATCAAGGCCCTTTCTTCTCAGGATCTCCTTACATAAATTTAGGCGTGAATGAATATACAATGGTAGTGTAGATCCTCCACAGTCCTCCTCTATAGTCCTCTTTTTAGCTGTTGCGACGGGCGGGATTCACGAATACTAGGGTAGATTTTACTATCGACTCGTACTTCAGACAAAACGGTTCCTAAATGACTTCAGTCCATTTGGATCCGCATATTTTCTCATTTAATACTGCCTTTTTTTCTGTGAACATACGAACAATGAACTAAAAACACATAAAAGCGTAAGACCGAGAGGGGCCTGAGAGTTGCGCGGCTGGATTACTGGCCGGCTGATTTGTGACACCACAGGGTAACCGCGCGATGACCACAAAACCAAGTCTCCATAGCTTACCATATTTCTATACCTATGGAGCTCCGCGCTGGCTCCGCTATTATGTATAGTATAGACATATATATAACAAATGCTACAAGACGAGTCTGGGTAAGGTTGGTATAGTATCCAAGGATAGCAATAAATACACGGGCCGTGTACATGTATTAACATTGTGTTTTTGTCTGTTTTGTCTAATAACCTTATCAACCCACCGGAACCTTTCTTCGAATCAGGTGTGCATCTACGTTTTCAAGTCAAATCAAGTCTCGCTAGATAACATCCTCTTGTAAATGAGCCATAGCTTAAAGCTAGCTAGTGTTTAGTCCTATGAAAAATTGAACGAAAAGATAAACAACTTAAACAGCGACGTCTCTGTATCCGATTGGAGAATATGTATAAAAATATAGGAAAGACAGACAAAACAGAAAATTACAACGTTTCAGACTTTTACTTTCATTCGTTCAACAGAGCTGCCACTGTTGAACTGAAAGTATGAAACGTTGGAATCATTCGACTTGTTTTGTCTGTCTATGTCCTATGACACATATTTCGTCATAATAGTTGTGTTGGATGTTATGACTCCATGCGTCATATCGCTCAATTTAGGCGAAGAGTTTTATCCTGTGCGGCCCCAAGTTCAAATTGAACCCAGTCGTGCTGGGGGACATCTGACGGAGTCCCAATGGGAAGGGCATTAGGCTAGCAGATTAGGGGCTTGCTGCAATACTAAAAATATTCTCTTAAGCATCGGTTTCATGTTTTATTTTTTTAAATTTGGCCAATGTTACGAGCAGGACACACGCACAATGGAATATCCCAAAGGGAGCGACGTAAGATCATTGAGGTATGGGGTCATCATCAACATCTAGTCACAATACTTGATATAATCCTTACTTTTTATTTAACAGTTAAATGATCAATATTTCAGCCAAGCACAACGCATCCGTGAAAAGTAGCGATGCACCGGTAAGCTGACGCACAAGTGAAGTGAAGCCGCCTTTTACAAGATGAACAATTCAACATCCCATCATCACTTCAATCTTGCAAACTCAACGATTCAGAACGGAAGTAGAACTTCTACAGATTCCTCTTACGGCATCCCCACATCCTTCGTCGTTGTCTTCTCGTTCTTGCTTGTTCTATCGCTGCTTATCATCGCCACCAACTCTTCTGTGATATACTTCGTGGCGAGTAGGCGCTACCTCAAGACGTCTACTAATATTGCACTAGCATCATTGGCTGCCTCGGATCTGCTGACAGGTCTTCTAGCCATCCCACTTATCGTAACCTGCAATATCCACCATAAGGTTTGCCTGGCGATGGATATCACGTCGCGCTTCATTGCCTACTCGACTGTCCTACATCTACTGGTAGTTACCCTCGAGCGGTACATCATGATCGTGCACGCCATGAAATACAAGCTGTGGATCACAAAGAAGAGAACCAGTATTGTCCTGACATCGGTATGGGTCTTCTCTGCCGCCACATCCTTTATCCAGCTCTCCTGGGTCGATTTGAAGAACCCCAATGACCCCACAGATAGCACGCTGAAGAAGGACCTGGTCTACGATCTGATCTGCTTCGCAGGTATTGTGCTGATGTCTCTAGTCCTGATCGCATTCGCATTAAGTAGCGTCTTCCTTGTCTTGCGACGGCAAGCGAGAAACATCAAGAAGCTGAATAGCTCCGTGGAAAGATCTTGCCGTACTAGGGCGAAGAGGATCCAGTGCAAAGCGGCCATCACCTTCGCAGGAATGCTTCTCGCTTTCATAATCTGTTGGTTCACCTATTTTTTGGAGGGCATCAGAAACGACTTGCAGCTTGAGGCACTTAAAAAGCCTTTTTGGGCAGATGTTGTCTTAGTGTTCATGCGCTTTGCGACAGCCATTGTCAACCCGCTTCTCTACGCACTGATCAAGAAAGACTTCAAGCGAGTCATCAGGCTTCCGTCTTTCAGCTTTGATCGTTCCACTCCCCCATTGCCACGCAATGCTTTGAATCCTGAGAACAATGAGGCAGAGGACAGCGTGTAACGCGTCAGCAACCAAGGGAACTCGGACCGTGAAGAGATCAATCACCATGATAGCCAAGACATCTACACAAAGACAGTAATCACACGAAAATACTGGACGAGAAAAACAACACAAATACGGGTAATACAGAGCAAGACATGTCACCAACAACCATGATAGCCAAGACATCTACACAAAGACAGTAACCACACGAAAATACCGGACGAGAAAAAGAAAACACGGGTAATACGTAGCAAGACATTACAACACAGAGAGGGTTAAAATAGCTTTAGTTGGATTTTAATGAATTATCACAAAAGTAGTACATGCTAAAAATCATTAATGACCTTAGTGGGTCCTAGTGGTTGTCTATGATCAGTGTCTTAATGGGTCTTTGATCAGTGTCATAGTTCGTTGTTAGGAGGGGTTCTTGTTATAAGGTACTGGTTGTGGGGGGAGAGGTGGTTATTGTTGTATGGTACTGGTCGTGTGGGGAGAGCTGGTTATTGTTGTATGCTACTGGTCCGTGTGGGGAGAGCTGGTTATTGTTGTATGGTATTGGTCATGAAGGGAGGGGTGGTTATTGTTGTATGGTACTGGTCATGAAGGGAGGGGTGGTTATTGTTGTATGGTACTGGTTGTGGGGAAAGAGGTGGTTATTGTTGTAAGGTACTGGTCGTGTGGGGAGAGGTGGTTATTGTTGTAAGGTACTGGTTATGGGGGGAGAGGTGGTTATTTTTGTAAGGTAATGGTCATGAAGGGAGGGGTGGTTATTGTTGTATGGTACTGGTTGTGGGGAAAGAGGTGGTTATTGTTGTATGGTACTGGTTATGGGGGGAGAGGTGGTTATTGTTGTAAGGTACTGGTCGTGTGGGGTGAGGTGGTTATTGTTGTAAGGTACTGGTTATGGGGGGAGAGGTGGTTATTGTTGTAAGGTAATGGTCGTGTGGGGAGAGCTGGTTATTGTTGTAAGGTACTGGTTATGTGGGGAGAGGTGGTTATTGTTGTAAGGTACTGGTTATGGGGGGAGAGGTGGTTATTGTTGTAAGGTACTGGTTATGGGGGGAGAGGTGGTTATTGTTGTAAGGTACTGGTTATGGGGGGAGAGGTGGTTATTGTTGTATGGTACTGGTTATGGGGGGAGAGGTGGTTATTGTTGTAAGGTACTGGTCGTGGAGGGAAAGGTGGTTATTGTTGTATGGTACTGGTCGTGGAGGGAGGGGTGGTTATTGTTGTATGGTACTGGTTATGGGGGGAGAGCTGGTTATTGTTGTAAGGTACTGGTTGTGGGGGGAGAGTTCGTTATTGTTGTGAGGGCTTTTTCATGTTGCAATGGGTGGTTGTAAGTTACTGGTTTATGGTGGACGTTGGCTGTTCTAATCAGGGCACTGGTCGGTGTTGTGAGTGTGTGTGTGGGGGGGGGAGGTAGTGAGCAGATTTTGCTTTAAAGTGTTAAGTCCAAACTTAACTAGGTTAAAAAGCACTACTTTAAGGCGTTATTAGTGTAGAATACTTCTACTGTAGAAAATAAAATCTTATTATTCACGAATTGTCTTTGTTGTTGCACAAAGCTGATAAATCATTAAGGTCTTGGTTAAGGAAAATTTTACACCACTGTTTCTTTTTGTGGTTTTTGCAAAACCTGTATCATAAGTTCTTTAAACTTTATTTTTGCAAAAAAAATTTTTTCCATAAATCGCATTCTAAGACGGCTAAAATGGGCCTTTGCTGTTTCCCGTGACCCGCTGACCGTGAATTCACGCCAAATCTTTGACTTTTCTAGTGTATTACTTTGAGGCGAGAACTCGAGCTTGTCGGGCGTAACCTCGCGACGGGTTTTAAGATATTGCCTTCAAATTTTCAGGATCTGATAGATAATTATGCCATGTCATAACGTGTGTGAGGAATTTTCGATTTTCGACTGAAGATCGCTCTTATAGCACTTTCGTGTCCAAATTTCGCCAGAAATGAGAGTTCCAACTTTGGTTCGTGATATTTTGTTGACAGTGTCAAATAACAAAAAGTCCTCGTTCACTTTGGTAGATCATCTATCTGTCATTGAGATGCAATTATGTGCAAGTGCATGCGCAATAACGCGAAGGTGCATTAAGCTCTAGAGTAAACTCCGTACTTTTCAGTTTGAGGCCTTAAAACTTAAACACAGAATTAGCTATTGCAAAAATAAAACTTGCAGGAGATAATTCAATCTTTTATCTATTATTTGATATATAGTTTGTACATGTAGTGAAAATTGCGGCGCGACAATATTTTTTTCCGTGGACACGTCGTTTACCTTTACCGAGACCTTAAGGGATCAAGTCGGGATTCATTAAAAAATTCGAACACTCGAAACCAGGGGCTGACTCGAGTTTCCAGGGATTAATTACACGCGAATAAACAGACGGTGCAATTCAGTACCCGTGGTTTTTATTATGGCACCCACTCGCCTAGATTTGGCAATAAACATTACCTTATTGCACTATAGCAATAACTTGTATACTCAATTAATAAAAAAGCTAACTTTGGCCTCAACTCTAATGTTTCCATTTTCAACTCTTCTAATGAAAAACCCTGTACAAAAACGTCAGCATGGCATCACGGGGGGATCCCATGGTTCATAGCGAGTTCCCAGGTACTCTCCCACTTATTTTACCCGTGAGGTCAACACAAGTCACGTGACCACTTAATCTAAGCGCGCTTTAGACAAAAGGGTTTATAGATTCATCTTATCATAATGCAGCAGATCCGAATCGACAAACTCCATGAACCCATTCCTGAAACTGATAATTACGATCTCCCATCTCTACTACTGCCGAAACCCAGATACCTAGGGGTCAGCGGTCATTCCAAGCCCCGTGCAAATACTATGGTACCATCCAGAATCATTTCTCATGTTCAGTCACGAGCCTTGTCATCTCATTGGTTGATTTCCCATTTCCATCCACGTGCCTTCTATGTCCTCTCACTGGTTGATTTCACATGTTCAGTCACGAGCCTTGCAATCGTGTCCTTTCATTGGTTGATCTATAGTAATTGACACAATCTCAATCCAGTCAATTCCAACGCAACACACACGCGGCTTCCGACACGATTATTAGTCTCCTTAGTGGTGTAAGTCATGCTAAATACTAATCTACTATCACAAGAAATAAATCAAGCAGATCACTAATAAATCAGAGATCTTTTTCCAAGGGCAAAAAGACAAATCTCTTTGAATTAGTAAATTTTTAGTTTATAAATAACAGACCGTTCTAACAAATAAAAATCAACAGCCAAAACAGAAATGACTATCGAGTCTCCAAGCCCCACAATATTAATACAACATCAGTGTCACGTCACGCGCCACAATATTAATACTAGAGTGTAACGTGACAGCGTCAATGTGTTTGAAAGCTGAACGCAGGACATCTAGGACCCAAAATACTTTATAAATGGAATACTTAATAGATCTGAGCGGGTATTAAAGGTTTTGGTGAAGGTTTGTAGTGGATAAAGACAGGTTCAGACAAGCCCAATTCCCGTAGTCTCAGTCACTTTCAAAGGCTGGGACCATACAAGTCAGAACCACGTCCACTCAAAAAATCAACTCTCTCGTAAGTTAAAAATAAAGACTTGTCATCGTCTTTTGAAAGAACGTCAGGGCGCTGGTTGCTATGGCCAGATTATTTGTCCGGTCGTGGTATTAATACTATGATACTGGTTTCCTGACCTCCCATGGGCCCTCAACATCTGCAGAGTAATAAATACAGATCCATTAATATCTTGATGTGAAATCTTGTAGAACACTTGGGACTCTCTGTGGTTTTGGTTATATACTATTAGAGCGACTCACTCTCTGTGGTTTTTGTTATATACTATCAGAGGAACTCACTCTCTGCACTGCCACTTGCAAGGTTTTGGTTAGATGACGATCTCCTACCAGCTTTCTTCAGTGCTACAATTTCTCCATCTCGTCCAGGCAGCTTTACCGTGCGATGACTGCCGTCAGACATCGCCTGAAGCTTGCGACCTGACGCACCCTCCCCGAGGGGCATCATATTTAGTCGGTCAACACTGGCAGAGGAGCGCATGCTCATTATATCACCGCTGGACGAGAGGATTGCGGCATGAGAGCCACTGCTTCGGCGGCGATCGTCCATTCCCATAGCACCATTCACATTGCTGGTGAAATAAAATAGTCCGAGTGAGACACGTGGCTGCTCCTGTGTGCTATACTTCAGTGTTGCTAGGTGAGATGCTTTGAGTGGGGGTGTGTACAGCTTGTGGGTGCCCGATGACAGCGTTTTGAGGAGGTATGGTGCCTAGCGTGATCATGCATTGCGTTACTTGCTGCCAGCAATACTGTGTGTGATATTTTACTTGACAATGGATATGTTGACAGAGTTTCCATGCATGATGCGTGACCATGAGAGGGCATCATGTTACACCTACCTAGGCATTGCGTTACTCACGAATGCAAGCCATCAGCAGATGAAGGTGTTAACAGTGGCGTTAGGTGGTGTTACAAGTGGCTATGCATTGCATTACTAGTGTTGCGTTACTAGTGTTGTGTTACTGTGGTTGCCTTACTAGTGTTGCGTTACTCGTTTTGTGTTACTAGTGTTGTGCTACTGATGTTGCGTTACTAATGTTGTGTTACTGATGTTGCATTATATTGTGTTACTCTTCCCTGCTAGCAGAGGCTTCTTTTCTCTGTATTTCGCTGGGCTGGCGTCCGCGAGGAAAAGAGACCTCTGCCATGGGTCGAAACTGTTTTCGTTGCGCATGCGTGAGCGTTTCTAAGCGACCACATGACGTGCCAAAACCCGTACCATCCCGCGAAAGCTGTCAATATGCTAATTTTTGTCGCAAATTATGAATCAAACTCCGGTTAGTTCTCCTCTTGAAAAAAAGAAAACAACTGTTCAATTTCAATCCCCCAAATACGCTTCACGCATGCGCTAGTCATTGTGGGCTCAAATAGTGGCCAGAAATTAATAAAATTAATAAACGGAGCACGTGCTCTGGATCTCCCGTCCACGATCTTGGACGGCGGTTTGATCAAACGAACTTGCGACTCATGGCAGAGGTCTCTTTTCCTCGCGAACGCCAGCCCAGCGAAATATAGAAAAAAGAGGCCTCTGCTAGCAGGGAAGTGTTACTCGTGTCGTGTTACTTATGCTGCGTTACTCGTGTTGCGTTACTCGTGTTTGTTACACGTATTGCGTTACTCGTGCTGCGTTACTAGTGTTGCGTTACTCGTATTGTGTTACTAGTGTTGTATTACTAAGGTTGCGTTACTTCTATTGCGTTACTCGTGTTGCGTTACTCGTATTGCGTTACTCATGTTTCGCTACTTACGGATGTGTGCCTGAAGCAGACTGGTGCAGATGGCGGTTGAGTGACTCAGTGCTGACAGCGTTCCGGATCCGCTTACTGTAGGACACGACAGGCTCACTGCTGCGGTTGCCGCGGATGACAGGTGTCACAATGCCGACAGTAGCTCCGTTCGGTGAGCTCGGTACACTAGGGTTACTAGGGCTACTCGGTACATTAGACCCTAGGGCGGCTATCCGTCCCATTCCCAGTAGGGCACCACCTAGGGCGGCGCCGCCCCCTCCACGGATGGGCACGCCTTGTGAAGTACCCTGCTGGCCTGCGCGGATGGGTTTAGCTGCCAGGGAAAATAATAGTATTATAAGGGTGGTAAAACATGTAACAGATGAATAAATCCGACAAATAAATAACAGGATAGCAACAAACATCACATTAAAAAAACAAGCTCTAATAATAAAAATAAATTAATAAAATTTATAATAATAATCAAATAAAATTAAAAGCTAGTCAGCCAATAGATCCATCCAAGGCCAGCTTCAAATCCTGTGCTCACAGGTTGTGAGCATGTTGTTGTCAGTATAAATTCCCTTTATCCTGAAATCGATATTACCTAACTCAAGTTGAACATGGGATTACCTATGTGGGCCTGGGCGCTCTTCTTGGACGCCGCTTGTTTCTGCCTCATGGACTCCCTAATCCGTTCCACTTCCTTTTGGTACCGCGACCTGTCCCGTTGGGCTCCCTGTTTCGCCTCCTTCAGGGCGTGTTCCAATGACTTGACTCGCTCTTGCGTCGCGCGCAGGCGTTTTTCCAGCTTGGGTAATTCGCATCTTAGATCAGCGTTGTCGCGAACAAGCTAGACAAAACAAATAAAGGTATCATTGTATATTAATTTTTTCTATGATTTTCTTTCTTTCTACCCCTCTATATCTCCATCACCTCATCCCCACACCTTGTCTCGATATCTTCATAAGCAGTCCCTCATTTACGAACACTTCCATACCCTGAAGATAGTTAAGGGCGGACCCCAGCGATAGCCAAGTTCACGAAGTCAGTCAGCCGTCAGACTTCCGTTCTTTTCATGGCCACCCAGGCGTTGACAATGCAGCCTATCTCGCTACCTCTCGGCACGACACGACAAACCTCGCACGCGATCGCACACAATATAGTCAAGCACATCTGTCAATATCAACCACGATAGAGTGATAGTGAAATCGTCGCATATCACAAGACAAAGAGATATTAGATTGGCAGTGGAAAAAGGCCAATCACGAGCGAGGTCACCAATCAAAACAGTGCATCTGTCAAGGCGAGTGATCAAAAGCATTGCGCCTATTTCACACAATTGGCTTTCTTCGCTAACAGTCAACTGGCCCCCCAAGCTAGCACTCAGATGGTCTTCGAAATGCCACACTTAAATGGCTACATAGAGCGAAGACTAAGAAATAATCTTGGCGCGAAGACTACCTAATTCAGAGGAAAGAGGATTCATAAAGACTTGATACGTCAACAGCACAAGCACCTAGGAGGTAGAGTATTTGCGATTTTGAAACAGTTTAAGAGCAGATTTTACCGACAATTTTAGCTATACTGGATAAAATTATTTCGTGTTTTTCAAGAGATATAGAGGCTATTTTAAAAACAGCGGGCAAACCTGCGAAATGAGCAGAAAAGCGGTATGTGCTCCCATCAGGGATGAAAAACAATTAGCTTTTAATGCGATGAACAATATTAAGGATAAGAACGGGAAATAATAGCACCATTAATCTGCTTGGATAACTCTCATAAAATGCCAAGAGCCTTATACTAGGGGAGGTTTAAAACAAAAACGCAAGGCCCATAAAAATACATGCAGGTGAGGTTTGATACAAAAATACAAGACTCGTAGAAATACAAGCAAAGAATCTTATACCAGGGGAGGTTTAATACAAACATACTTGTAGAGGGATTCTATACATCGAGCTTTTAGCAAATATTTGATGAAGACTGAAGCGCCCTCAGAATTATTTCGTTTTCAGATGCAATGTGCTTGGGGCTTAGATTTTAGAAGCAGCTATCAAAGCATTCCAAAAATACCATAGCTTAAGGTTCGTCGAGTGTGTCATCCAAATTCGTGTTACTTAGCCCAGGACAGCACACTGCGTTCTAGTACATTTTCACTCAAAAATATCTTTTTTTAAGTCTTGAGTGCAAGGCAAATAATTCGATATATCTAAACACATTTTCAAGATAAACAGTTATAAAACTAATTGTCAATACCGTTAGCAATATTGTTATTTAGAAAGAACAAGCTCGAGTCACGCTAGATAAGATCGTTTGTTTATCTTTCCGTATTTGCAGATTACCAGCTTTCAAATCGAAAACAGCTTTTGGCTGATTCTCAGAGATATGGCGATTTTCTTTTAACCACAAGTTCAGGCAAAGTGGGTTCAGTAAGCAAAAAAAATGATTTGTCTGATTCAGTAAAAGCGTTTATGGAGTGACAAGTAAAGCCAGTCACCCAATCAGTATTGAGACTTAACACTGGGCACCGGTGCTTATGTGATATACCCTTTAACGTTATGTAGTTTAATCGTTTCTGTAAGATTTCCTTTAGTGGGAAAGTATCTTTCATACAACAAGAACAACATTGAGAGAAGAGGATACACATGTGTATGAGCGGCCTAGCCTTCTAGCCGGAGGCAATTTGTCTTGGTATTTTTAGACATGGTCCGGTGGAGATCTGTGACAAATAACCTGTAGAGCACTCAAGCCACGCGAATAGGCTACGAAACACTCGATTCCTTGCCGAACGATTGGCTTATCCCGAGTTCGTAAACAGGGCTAGTTTGGTGAATCATGCCTGATTAAAAAAGAACAAGAGTGAATCATCACTACTAGAATTGTAGTTATCTATAATGTACAAGTAGCCATCCCTTGAAGGGAAGTCTAGTATATCTGGTAGCTAATAATAATTTCATTGGTTGTACTTTGAATTTATTTGTGAGGAACAAATAAAATAGAAAAGTTAAATGGATCATGTGACACAAGGGCTTTAGATATAAGGAGAGCAAGAACGAGTTGACGATAAACACACAGGTCACGGGGGGCCCCCACATACTCCAGGGGCGATACAGCTGAAGGCCATTCTACCTGCCCTTGCGGTATGTGTGGGGTGGACCATGGCGCGATTACTACATGCGCGATCATGTGTTCTAATCACTGTTCTCGTCGCCAAATTCACAATTCATATCCAAGTTTCGGTTATAGCAAGGAGAGTGAATTGGCGGTTTATAACGGCTTTTGGGCCAATGTTGCTTTCATGTCAATATAACAAGAGAAAGATGTTGAGACCATGCCTCACAGGTTTGTAAGCGCTATTGTATCGCTCATCAGCAGACGCACAACTCAATGTCACGTTAATCACACAATATCTGCCTTTACCATGTAATAATATTCTTATCTTTTTATTCTGAACACTCGGCTACAAATATCTCATAATTTAAGAACTTCAAATATTTCCGCATACTACGTTAATTATAAATTATTTCCTACTGTGTTAAAATTCTTGTTATGTAGAAATTTATACAAACTTATATTATATTACATACATCATAAAGGTTTATCTTGAACCGCGTCCTAATACCGCGATCAGGTCAACCAAAAGAGAGGCGACAAAATCAACGGTCGGTGCCTGGCACGCCCAAAAACTCGACTTTCGGGTTTGACCAGCAAAAGCAAGCATATCAAAGGCACGAAAACGATAAAAGCATTACAGCAAGAGTCGAATGGCGCATTTGTTAGCCGTCTGTTTTGTGATGCTTGTTCAGGAATTCTTGGCGGATTCTCTTTACCATCTTTAGTATCCTGCCCTGTTAAGATAATACACATACGCTCTCAACTATGCTCTGTTTCCCTCTTAAAATCTGCTCCGGCATTCCAGGGTCCAGCATACTGTGGTCGATTAAAAACTCCTATTTGGAGTCTATACAGCTCCCTCCCCTCCCGTCCCCTCCCGAGCAAGCATTCTCATAAAAAGTTATCCAAATGTTCAGAACAAACACAAAGCAGCGAGGAGTAACAGCTCTCGCAACGTCAGGATCTCCAGGAAAGAGCCAGGCGCGAAGATATTTACGTAGCTGCAGATATGTTTCTGTCTGAAGCAATCACAAGTACTCCTCTATCCAACTACACCCAGCACACCCCAGTCACTACACCCAGTACACCCCAGTCACTACACCCAGTACACCCCAGTCACTACACCCAGCACACCCCAGTCACTACACCCAGCACGCACCAGTCACTACGCCCAGCACACCCCAGTCACTACACCCAGCACACCCCAGTCACTACACCCAGCACACCCCAGTCACTACACCCAGCACACCCCAGTCACTACACCCAGCACACCCCAGTCACTACGCCCAGCACACCCCAGTCACTACGCCCAGCACACCCCAGTCACTACGCCCAGCACACCCCAGTCACTACACCCAGCACACCCCAGTCACTACACCCAGCACACCCCAGTCACTACGCCCAGCACGCCCCAGTCACTACGCCCAGCACACCCCAGTCACTACGCCCAGCACACCCCAGTCACTACACCCAGCACACCCCAGTCACTACACCCAGCACGCCCCAGTCACTACACCCAGCACGCCCCAGTCACTACACCCAGCACGCCCCAGTCACTACACCCAGCACGCCCCAGTCACTACACCGAGCACGCCCCAGTCACTACACCCAGCACGCCCCAGTCACTACACCCAGCACGCCCCAGTCACTACACCCAGCACGCCCCAGTCACTACGCCCAGCACGCCCCAGTCACTACGCCCAGCACGCCCCAGTCACTACGCCCAGCACACCCCAGTCACTACGCCCAGCACACCCCAGTCACTACGCCCAGCACACCCCAGTCACCACACCCAGCACGCCCCAGTCACCACACCCAGCACGCCCCAGTCACCACACCCAGCACGCCCCAGTCACTACACCCAGCACGCCCCAGTCACTACACCCAGCACGCTCCAGTCACTACACCCAGCACACCCCAGTCACTACACCCAGCACGCCCCAGTCACTACACCCAGCACGCCATATTAAGACCAGTAACCTTTTAGTCATCATGTCATTAGACCGGGAACACAATAGCTGTCATGACCACCGAGTATGAGTGCGAGTGAGTTGCACTCGCTGCACAAGAGACCAAGATCTTGGTCACACCAGAATAAGGCCTAGAAACTACAGCTACTGGATGGGTATAATACATCCTATCATCACGTCGGAGGTCATAGTTTGCTGGTAGTATCCTACACTTAAGGTCACAAAGCCATGATGGGCTAATACCCCCCCGGTCACCACAGAAGCCATGATGGGCTAATACCCTTCCGGTCACACCAGAAGCCATAATGGGCTAATATCCTACCGGTCACCACAGAAGCCATGATGGGCTAATACCCTCCCGGTCACACCAGAAGCCATGATGGGCTAATACCCTCCCGGTCACACCAGAAGCCATGATGGGCTAATACCCTCCCGGTCACACCAGAAGCCATGATGGGCTAATACCCTTCCGGTCACACCAGAAGCCATGATGGGCTAATACCCTCCCGGTCACCACAGAAGCCATGATGGGCTAATACCCTCCCGGTCACACCAGAAGCCATGATGGGCTAATACCCTCCCGGTCACCACAGAAGCCAAGATGGGCTAATACCCTCCCGGTCACACCAGAAGCCATGATGGGCTAATACCCTCCCGGTCACACCAGAAGCCATGATGGGCTAATACCCTCCCGGTCACCACAGAAGCCATGATGGGCTAATACCCTCCCGGTCACCACAGAAGCCATGATGGGCTAATATCCTACCTGCTTGTGCACTTTCGTCAGCTGATCCAAGTTGTTCTCTAAAAAAGCAATCTTTTGTTTTTGTGCTTGACTTCCGCCATCATCCTCAGCTTCACTTTCTGTTGCAGTCTATGAGATACAAGCGTTAGAAAATACACCAAAAATACGAAACGACAGGGGACATCGATACCAGGATAGCATTGATCCACTCACCACCTTGAGGCGAGCTTGCAAGTCTCGGACAAACAGCTGTCGTAACTTGTAAAGTGTCGCGAGCTCCTTAGCCTTTAAAAAACACACAAGCACATATCTTAAACTTTGTTACCAACTCTTTTCTTGGATATTGTGATATGATATTGGCCCTGGTTGTTGCCTTGTTCATTGTGATAATCGGTCATGGTGGTATGGTCTCTGACATACAGTAGTAATGTTGTCAAGTCATACTGATATCACATTGCTTACAAGAGCTGCCAGGGGTAGATTTAGAGAAATGTTACAGGTGCTATCTTGAAAAAAGGCTTTCACACCACGTCTGGTCTGCAGCCTGATCTGGCAGCGGAGCGATCAGAACCATGCATTGTCAAACCCGTTCAGCGGTAGAAAATTGACGTTAAACGATAGTAAGTGAGTGATAGCAATATTATCCTTTGGGTATTGCCTTTGCTATACAGTGATGATATTATCTTTTTCCTATCGGGATATTTCCTGTTTGTGAATGGCCCAATGCTATGCTCTTGGGTCTCATGACGCACTATGCCTTGTATACATATGTACATACCACAGTTTCTTCGAGACCTTGGAGATCTTTTCTGGCCTGTTCTTTTTTTTCTACTTGGACGCTGAAGATAAAAGGGGACGATAACATTATCAGTACAATTTTATCCAATACAAGCAAAAGAAAGGATTAACGAACAAATTTACAGTAGTTTCCCAATAAGCATAATCCTAACTCGAACGTTATCCACGATTTTTTTACAAGATCGCAAAAGTCGTTAAGCATAAACAATTTTTCGCGACTGGGCGTGCTTTTAATCCTAGTACAAATAAAGGTCTTGCGTCAGGAATATTTAATTAGTTTGTTAACTTGTCAACGTCTTTTTTATAGCCGATGCCTATGGGATCGACTCTATATTCACCCGTGAAACTTCGAATGGGCCACCGTTTATGCTTTGTCTCATGGGGCCGCTCACACGTCGACGAGCGCTACAGTGGCCACATTGGCAGTCTCGTGAACTGGGCCAATAAGTATGCGAGAAACGTGCAACATGGTTGACATGAGGTTTACTAGCATACTTGTGATTGCCTTGCTGGCCACGGTAGCGCGCGTCGCACTATAAGTTGAGCGATTTCAGAAAATTGTTTTGATCTTTCTGAAATTCCGACGTAAGTTTCTGCACAAAGGACTGATCAGACCGACATTAACCAATGAACCAAACAAAATAATAAAGACGCCTTAAGAACAAATGATTTATCTAGTGATTGAGTATGCGCGAGAGTCAAGCAGCGAGTAAGTACTGCAAGTAAGAATAAAGTGAGTAAAGTAAAGGAGCGAGTAAGTACTGCAAGTGAAAATAAAGTGAGTAAAGTAAAGGAGCGAGTAAGTACTGCAAGTGAGAATAAAGTGAGTAAAGTAAAGGAACGAGTAAGTACTGCAAGTGAGAATAAAGTGAGTAAAGTAAAGGAGCGAGTAAGTACTGCAAGTGAGAATAAAGTGAGTAAAGTGAAGGAACGAGTAAGTACTGCAAGTGAGAATAAAGTGAGTAAAGTAAAGGAGCGAGTAAGTACTGCAAGTAAGAATAAAGTGAGTAAAGTAAAGGAACGAGTAAGTACTGCAAGTGAGAATAAAGTGAGTAAAGTAAAGGAACGAGTAAGTACTGCAAGTGAGAATAAAGTGAGTAAAGTAAAGGAGCGAGTAAGTACTGCAAGTGAGAATAAAGTGAGTAAAGTAAAGGAACGAGTAAGTACTGCAAGTGAGAATAAAGTGAGTAAAGTAAAGGAACGAGTAAGTACTGCAAGTGAGAATAAAGTGAGTAAAGTAAAGGAACGAGTAAGTACTGCAAGTAAGAATAAAGTGAGTAAAGTAGAAGAACGGGGAGTTCCAGGGAGTGTCTCACCTCATATCGTTCAACCTGTTGGACTTCTCGGAAAGTTCCTTCTTGAGTTTCTCGTACTCGCCCTTGAGTTGCTCGGCGTGTAAGTCTTTCTTCTGGTTCTGCTCCTTGAGTGAGGTAATAAGGGCGTGTTGGGACTCGATTTCGTCGCGTAGGTTGGCCAGCTGCTTCTGGTGCGTCTCCCGATGCGTCTCCATCTGCTTTTCCAGCTCCGACTAATTAACAGAAAACGGGGCATTTCAGAGGGGTATATACGAGAGCGGATGAATCATAGAACGACTTTGACTAATAAACAAAAAGCGGGGCATTTTAGAGGGGTATATACAAAAGCAGATGGATCTTGATAGGACTTCAACAAATTATAAGAAAACGGGAATTTTAAAAGGGGTATATACAAAAGCGGATGGATCACATAACGGCTTCGACTGAGAAATAGAAACGTGCCATATAAGAGAGGTATATACAAGAGCTGATGGATCTTGATAGGACTTCAACTGAGAAATAGAAACATGCTATACAAGAGAGTTATATCCAAGAGCGGACGGATATGATATAATATGACTTTTACTGATTAACAGAAATGTGCAAGTTAGAGAGCTATTTATTAGACGGACGGATCATAGATCTGCCCAGAGGGGCAGATGCAGATCGGACACGTCACGGCAAGAACGTTTCTCAAACCGACACGACGATGTGTTTTATAAAAAGAAACTGTATTAAAAAAAATCTCACTTATTTTGGTCATAAGAAATATATGTCAGGGTGACAAAAATACTTTCGATTTTTTAAATAAATACTAGCAACTCATTTATAATACATGGATTAAGTAAACAAATTAAAATCACCGAAAATTCTTGCCCTCATATTTTCTAGAAATGTTTAAGTGTGAGGGGCGTTAAACGCGGTAGGGGAGTTAAACGCAGTAGGAGGGAGTTAAACGCGGTAGGGGGGAGTTAAACGCGGTAGGAGGGAGTTAAACGCGGTAGGGGGGAGTTAAACGCGGTAGGGGGGAGTTAAACGCGGTAGGGGGGAGTTAAACGCGGTAGGAGGGAGTAAAACGCGGTAGGAGGGAGTAAAACGCAGTAGGAGGGAGTAAAATGCGGTAGGGGGGAGTTTAACGCGGTAGGAGGGAGTTAAATGTGGTAGGGGGGAGTTAAATGCGGTAAGGGGGCGGTTGACACTCATACTAAGCAACAGCTCTTTTTCGCGCTCTTTTTGGAATATGAATTTTGGGTTAAAATTATTTGAGTTAAAATCCTTCCGAGCATTTGATAGACACTATAGAGACATCGAAACCATTAGAGCGCGAAAGTGGTCTTTATCGTCATCCTTCTAGTACTCACAAAATTAAATCACGTTTGGGCATTAGAAAAGCGGATAAAATTTCTAGGTTATTTCTACCAATGGATTTAGATTTAGAAAGTTTTTTGGACGATTTGGACAAACATTTGGTCTTCCTTTTTTAATATTTTTAGGTCGGAATTTTGGTATTACGATATTTTGGTTGAGTTTTTGGTATTATGATATTTGATTTAAGCAGCCAAAATATTTTTACAGGTTGCGTAAAAGCACTCAATAACTCGAAATCTTCAAATGATTCGCTCTAGAATTCTACCTAACAAAAATACCACGGTTTTCATAGCGCGACGTAGGCACGCAAATATATATATTTTATTTTCGAATATGGCGCCAAAAAAGGGAAATAGCAAATATATACACTAACACATTCAACGATCTGTCTCAAAAATAACTCTTGGCGTAACAATAAATGAAAGGGAGTGAAATTAGAACCAACGTGTCACCGAAGGCGGCGCTAGCACACCACAGGTTTCCCAAAGTTGAAGAAACATGCCAGCGGTCATTAGAAGGAGGGAAATAAAAACTGCTGTCGATTGCTATCACGCCTTCAACTTCCTATTCATTTGCCGTTATAGTTCAGAGTCAGATAAAACTGCTGATAAAAGGAATGACCTGGAGTGAGATAAAAAAAAGCGTGTTATGGCAGCTTTAAAATTAACTGAATTTGTCTTTTCGCCACGAATTGCGCATGTAAGCAAATACGAAAATTTTTATTTTCCATATTGGTGATTTTGTTATGTTTTTCTGCCGGGGTAAATTATAAAAAGAAGCGCGTTTTCCGTCTACGGAAGACTAAGTGATCAGTTACGGCCCGCCAGCTAAATTGCAAAGACTGTTTTTGTCTCATTCAATCCAAATCTTCGAGGACATCATTAGAATTCTAGCCGCCGATAGCCGAAATGCCAACTCGACAAATCCTGTTCTAAGTTTATACCATCAAATAAAAAATAAATAATTCTTTTTTTAAGGGAATCTAATTCATGAATAATTTGCAAAAAGTTGTTGCTTTGGAGTTATCTAATCAAATGCAGATGCCATATAAGAATGAGAACAAGAAATACCCAAAAAAATATAAAAATAAGAGACGCAATATTATTTCGCAAACTTATATTATACTTGAAATTGTCTGATAACACTTTAAAGTAAAATCAAAGATCCAAATGTTTAACTTAGTTTAGCTTTTCGTGTTGCGCAATGGCCGCGAAAGTGAAAACGAAAGTGATAAAAACGGGTAACGAACCCTTGGCATAGCATCATTTAGCACGTCGCTGATCACATCGGTAATAGAATCCAACATTTTCACGATCGTCAATCCGCCATTTGCCATTCGCTGCCGCCGGCTGCACCACGACTCCCGTTCTCGCGTCATCCCAGAATTTCCTTTCAAGACTTCTCCAAAATACTGACTGATTTATAAAAACTCCTCGAGAATTTCTCCATCTCCAGTTTCAATTGCACAATAAAACAATTGTTTTTTTTTTTTGCTTCTCCTGACTGTTTATCCGTGTTTAATGGAGTTGCGATGACGATTTTTCAAGGCCAGTTATGAAGTCTGTTAGTATCGTAAAGAGACGGCAATATTAAATGAGAGATTTACAATTCAAATGTGCCTGTACTGCGACTGCCTGTAGAGATGTATAACGTGAACTGCAATTAGAGACTGTAGACTAATGCACAAGTTGAAAACGAGATCGTTCGCGAATAATACAGATATGAAAACACACTTCACTTTGGAAGTTCACTACGGCACATGAACAATAAAAACCAAACACAAATCATATATTCATCATATATCATATATTCCTTAACATTAAATTTTCAACAAAGACAAAAAAGAGAGAAATACATAAACTCAATGGGATTGTTAATAATTAAAATGTCTGCTTCAGACACTGATTCATTGAAGTTCATGATGACCAGCTCTTCTTTGTATTTAGTTCAAAATAAAAAATGGACGAGTCGGCGAGTTCCAAACGACCAAAAGTGCTTATTATAAAACAGCCTGTTTTCCGGGGGCGTTTATAGGCTGCTTTCTCGAGGACTCTAACCCATTTATTTCCTTATCAAAGCGGTGATTGTTAAACACACGCCAAGCAAACCCAACAAAAACACAATATCGATGTTTTGATTACGCAGAGAAGCAGAGTCCCCTCTGTATTTGAATAATTTATACTTGTGGATGAGTCGCAAAAAAGGAAGGAAAAAAAAAGTGGTATAAAACATCTAAAGTGCGGTGCAGACTAAAAGCTATCTTACTTAGAGTCTATGGGTATCTCAAAAAAATATACGAGGAAAAAATTAAATGGCACCCACGCGATAAAATATTCATCACATAAAAGCCATAGAAGACGAGCCACGTTAAAAGGACCTCACAACCAAGCGAGCGAATCGCTAATCGTTTTAGGATTTGAAAAAACAGTAAAAATAAAATAAATAGCTGAGTCGTGTTGTTAGTTTCGCTAAGGGATGATTTTGTAGAAGAAAAGATAGCGCATCAGTGTGTAGGGGAAGGTCGCACAAGTGTGTTGAGGGGGAGGGGGAGGGGGGTTAGGATCTCTCACCGCCACTTGCTTGGCATTTCCCAGCATGCCCTCGTGCTCCTGTTCTTTGTCTCGGAGTGCAAGAACGTGCATTTGCGCTGGAAAGATAATGTCATACATGAGGATCTATAACCCAAAAGTCATTCCTTCATCTCTGTAACAGAGAGGGAAACAATAAGTTTGTTTCTGTCGCGTTTTGAACGTATGCTCTCGAAGACAGTGGACAAAATCCGCCTTTTCATCTGTTCTGTTCTCTTTTCCAGTCACTTAGAGACAAGTTACAAAATACCCGAGTCCACGTGACCAAATACCCTAGTCCACATGACCAAATACCCTAGTCCACATGACTTAATACCCTAGTCCACGTGACCTAATACCCTTGTCCACATGAGCTAATACCCTAGTCCACTTGACCTAATACCCTAGTCCACGTGACCTAATACCCTTGTCCATGTGACCTAATACCCTAGTCCACGTGACCAAATACCCTAGTCCACGTGACCAAATACCCTAAACCACGTGACACAATACCCTAAACCACGTGACACAATACCCTAGTCCATGTGACCAAATACCCTAGTCCACGTGACCTAATACCTAGTCCACGTGACACAACATACTAAACCACGTGACCAAATACCCTTGACCACTTGACCTAATACCCTAGACCACATGACCAAATACCCTATTCCACGTGACCTAATACCCTAGTCCACGTGACCAAATACCCTAGTCCACGCGACCAAATACTCTAGTCCACGTGACCAAATACTCTAGTCCACGTAACCAAATACCTTAATCCACGTGACCTAATAGTCTAGTCCATGTGACCAAATACCCTAGTCCACTTGACCTAATACCCTAGACCACGTGACCAAATACCCTAGTCCACGTGACCAAATACCCTAGTCCACGTGACCAAATACTCTAGTCTACGTGACCAAATACCCTAGTCCACGTGACCAAATACCCTAGTCCACGTGACCTAATACCCTAGTCCACGTGACCTAATACCCTAGTCCACGTGACCAAATACCCTAGTCCACGTGACCTGATACCCTAATCCACGTGACCAAATACCCTAGTCCACGTGACCTAATACCCTAGACCACATGACCAAATACCCTAGTCCACGTGACCAAATACCCTAGTCCATGTGACCTAATACCCTAGAACACATGACCAATACCCTAGTCCACGTGACCAAATACCCTAGTCCACGTGAGCAAATACCCTAGTCCACGTGACCTAATACCCTAGTCCACATGACCAAATACCCTAGACCACATGACCAAATACCCTAGTCCATGTGACCTAATACCATAGTCCACGTGACCAAATACCCTAGACCACATGACCAAATACCCTAGTCCACATGACCAATACCCTAGTCCACGTGACCTAATACCCTAGTCCACATGACCAATACCCTAGACCACATGACCAAATACCCTAGTCCACGTGACCAAATACCCTAGTCCACGTGACCTAATACCCTAGTCCACATGACCTAATACCCTAGTCCACGTGACCTAATACCCTATTCCACGTGACCAAATACCCTAGTCCACTTGAACTAATACCCTAGTCCACATGACCAAATACCCTAGTCCACATGACCAAATACCCTAGTCCACGTGACCGAATACCCTAGTCCACGTGACCTAATACCCTAGTCCACATGACCTAATACCCTAGTCCACGTGACCTAATACCCTATTCCACGTGACCAAATACCCTAGTCCACTTGAACTAATACCCTAGTCCACATGACCAAATACCCTAGTCCACATGACCAAATACCCTAGTCCACGTGACCAAATACCCTAGTCCACGTGACCTAATACCCTAGTCCACATGACCTAATACCCTAGTCCACGTGACCTAATACCCTATTCCACATGACCAAATACCCTAGTCCACTTGAACTAATACCCTAGTCCACATGACCAAATACCCTAGTCCACATGACCAAATACCCGAGTCCACGTGACCAAATACCCTAGTCCACATGACCAAATACCCTAGTCCACATGACTTAATACCCTAGTCCACGTGACCTAATACCCTTGTCCACATGAGCTAATACCCTAGTCCACTTGACCTAATACCCTAGTCCACGTGACCTAATACCCTTGTCCATGTGACCTAATACCCTAGTCCACGTGACCAAATACCCTAGTCCACGTGACCAAATACCCTAAACCACGTGACACAATACCCTAAACCACGTGACACAATACCCTAGTCCATGTGACCAAATACCCTAGTCCACGTGACCTAATACCTAGTCCACGTGACACAACATACTAAACCACGTGACCAAATACCCTTGACCACTTGACCTAATACCCTAGACCACATGACCAAATACCCTATTCCACGTGACCTAATACCCTAGTCCACGTGACCAAATACCCTAGTCCACGCGACCAAATACTCTAGTCCACGTGACCAAATACTCTAGTCCACGTAACCAAATACCTTAATCCACGTGACCTAATAGTCTAGTCCATGTGACCAAATACCCTAGTCCACTTGACCTAATACCCTAGACCACGTGACCAAATACCCTAGTCCACGTGACCAAATACCCTAGTCCACGTGACCAAATACTCTAGTCTACGTGACCAAATACCCTAGTCCACGTGACCAAATACCCTAGTCCACGTGACCTAATACCCTAGTCCACGTGACCTAATACCCTAGTCCACGTGACCAAATACCCTAGTCCACGTGACCTGATACCCTAATCCACGTGACCAAATACCCTAGTCCACGTGACCTAATACCCTAGACCACATGACCAAATACCCTAGTCCACGTGACCAAATACCCTAGTCCATGTGACCTAATACCCTAGAACACATGACCAATACCCTAGTCCACGTGACCAAATACCCTAGTCCACGTGAGCAAATACCCTAGTCCACGTGACCTAATACCCTAGTCCACATGACCAAATACCCTAGACCACATGACCAAATACCCTAGTCCATGTGACCTAATACCATAGTCCACGTGACCAAATACCCTAGACCACATGACCAAATACCCTAGTCCACATGACCAATACCCTAGTCCACGTGACCTAATACCCTAGTCCACATGACCAATACCCTAGACCACATGACCAAATACCCTAGTCCACGTGACCAAATACCCTAGTCCACGTGACCTAATACCCTAGTCCACATGACCTAATACCCTAGTCCACGTGACCTAATACCCTATTCCACGTGACCAAATACCCTAGTCCACTTGAACTAATACCCTAGTCCACATGACCAAATACCCTAGTCCACATGACCAAATACCCTAGTCCACGTGACCGAATACCCTAGTCCACGTGACCTAATACCCTAGTCCACATGACCTAATACCCTAGTCCACGTGACCTAATACCCTATTCCACGTGACCAAATACCCTAGTCCACTTGAACTAATACCCTAGTCCACATGACCAAATACCCTAGTCCACATGACCAAATACCCTAGTCCACGTGACCAAATACCCTAGTCCACGTGACCTAATACCCTAGTCCACATGACCTAATACCCTAGTCCACGTGACCTAATACCCTATTCCACATGACCAAATACCCTAGTCCACTTGAACTAATACCCTAGTCCACATGACCAAATACCCTAGTCCACATGACCAAATACCCGAGTCCACGTGACCAAATACCCTAGTCCACATGACCAAATACCCTAGTCCACATGACTTAATACCCTAGTCCACGTGACCTAATACCCTTGTCCACATGAGCTAATACCCTAGTCCACTTGACCTAATACCCTAGTCCACGTGACCTAATACCCTTGTCCATGTGACCTAATACCCTAGTCCACGTGACCAAATACCCTAGTCCACGTGACCAAATACCCTAAACCACGTGACACAATACCCTAAACCACGTGACACAATACCCTAGTCCATGTGACCAAATACCCTAGTCCACGTGACCTAATACCTAGTCCACGTGACACAACATACTAAACCACGTGACCAAATACCCTTGACCACTTGACCTAATACCCTAGACCACATGACCAAATACCCTATTCCACGTGACCTAATACCCTAGTCCACGTGACCAAATACCCTAGTCCACGCGACCAAATACTCTAGTCCACGTGACCAAATACTCTAGTCCACGTAACCAAATACCTTAATCCACGTGACCTAATAGTCTAGTCCATGTGACCAAATACCCTAGTCCACTTGACCTAATACCCTAGACCACGTGACCAAATACCCTAGTCCACGTGACCAAATACCCTAGTCCACGTGACCAAATACTCTAGTCTACGTGACCAAATACCCTAGTCCACGTGACCAAATACCCTAGTCCACGTGACCTAATACCCTAGTCCACGTGACCTAATACCCTAGTCCACGTGACCAAATACCCTAGTCCACGTGACCTGATACCCTAATCCACGTGACCAAATACCCTAGTCCACGTGACCTAATACCCTAGACCACATGACCAAATACCCTAGTCCACGTGACCAAATACCCTAGTCCATGTGACCTAATACCCTAGAACACATGACCAATACCCTAGTCCACGTGACCAAATACCCTAGTCCACGTGAGCAAATACCCTAGTCCACGTGACCTAATACCCTAGTCCACATGACCAAATACCCTAGACCACATGACCAAATACCCTAGTCCATGTGACCTAATACCATAGTCCACGTGACCAAATACCCTAGACCACATGACCAAATACCCTAGTCCACGTGACCAAATACCCTAGACCACATGACCAAATACCCTAGTCCACATGACCAATACCCTAGTCCACGTGACCTAATACCCTAGTCCACATGACCAATACCCTAGACCACATGACCAAATACCCTAGTCCACGTGACCAAATACCCTAGTCCACGTGACCTAATACCCTAGTCCACATGACCTAATACCCTAGTCCACGTGACCTAATACCCTATTCCACGTGACCAAATACCCTAGTCCACTTGAACTAATACCCTAGTCCACATGACCAAATACCCTAGTCCACATGACCAAATACCCTAGTCCACGTGACCGAATACCCTAGTCCACGTGACCTAATACCCTAGTCCACATGACCTAATACCCTAGTCCACGTGACCTAATACCCTATTCCACGTGACCAAATACCCTAGTCCACTTGAACTAATACCCTAGTCCACATGACCAAATACCCTAGTCCACATGACCAAATACCCTAGTCCACGTGACCAAATACCCTAGTCCACGTGACCTAATACCCTAGTCCACATGACCTAATACCCTAGTCCACGTGACCTAATACCCTATTCCACATGACCAAATACCCTAGTCCACTTGAACTAATACCCTAGTCCACATGACCAAATACCCTAGTCCACATGACCAAATACCCTAGTCCACGTGACCAAATACCCTAGTCCACGTGACCAAATACCCTAGTCCACAAGACATCCCATCGTACAAGTTATTTAGATTGACATGAACAGTTCCTTACCCTCTGCCTTGAGTTTGGCGATGTCCTCGTTGAGAGAGTCTACGGCTTCCTCCAGCACGCGTTTCTTGCCCTCCAAGTCCTTCATGGCAATACCCAGTGATTTCATCTTGGCTTCGTGCTAGTGATAGAATCAAATTGAGGGTTTAGGGAGACCTAGCAGCTAGGGAGATCTATTGGTTAGGAAGACCTAGTGGTTAAGGAAACCTAGTGGTTAGGGTCACCTAGTGGTTAGGGTCACCTAGTGGTTAGGGTGACCTAGTGGTTAGGGTCACCTAGTAGTTAGGGAGACCTAGAAGTTAGGGATACATAGTGGTTAGTGAGGCCTAGTTGTTAGTGAGGCCTAGTGGTTAGTGAGGCCTAGTGGTTAGTAAGGCCTAGTGGTTAGTGAGGCCTAGTTGTTAGTGAGGCCTAGTGGTTAGGGAGACCTAGTGGTTAGGGTCACCTAGTGGTTAGGGTCACCTAGTAGTTAGGGAGACCTAGAAGTTAGGGATACATAGTGGTTAGTGAGGCCTAGTTGTTAGTGAGGCCTAGTTGTTAGTGAGGCCTAGTGGTTAGTGAGGCCTAGTGGTTAGGGAGACCTAGTGGTTAGGGTCACCTAGTGGTTAGGGTCACCTAGTAGTTAGGGAGACCTAGTGGTTAGGGTCACCTAGTGGTTAGGGTCACCTAGTAGTTAGGGAGACCTAGAAGTTAGGGATACATAGTGGTTAGTGAGACCTAGTGGTTAGGGTCACCTAGTGGTTAGGGTCACCTAGTGGTTAGGGTCACCTAGTGGTTAGTGAGGCATAGTGGTTAGTGAGGCATAGTGGTTAGTGAGGTCTAGTGATTAGGGAGATCTAGAAGTTAGGGATACATAGTGGTTAGTGAGGCCTAGTGATTAGGGAGATCTAGAAGTTAGGGATACATAGTGGTTAGGGAGGCATAGTGGTTAGTGAGGCATAGTGGTTAGTGAGGTCTAGTGATTAGGGAGATCTAGAAGTTAGGGATACATAGTGGTTAGTGAGGCCTAGTGATTAGGGAGATCTAGAAGTTAGGGATACATAGTGGTTAGTGAGGCATAGTGGTTAGTGAGGCATAGTGGTTAGTGAGGCATAGTGGTTAGTGAGGTCTAGTTGTTAGGGAGGCATAGTGGTTAGGGAGACCTAGTGGTTAGTGAGGCCTAGTGGTTAGTGAGACCTAGTGGTTAGTGAGGCCTAGTGGTTAGTGAGGCCTAGTGGTTAGTGAGGCATAGTGGTTAGTGAGGCATAGTGGTTAGTGAGGCCTAGTGGTTAGTGAGGCCTAGTGGTTAGGGTCACCTAGTAGTTAGGGAGACCTAGTGGTTAGGGTCACCTAGTGGTTAGTGAGGCCTAGTGGTTAGTGAGGCCTAGTGGTTAGTGAGGCCTAGTGGTTAGTAAGGCATAGTGGTTAGTAAGGCATAGTGGTTAGTGAGGCCTAGTGGTTAGGGTCATCTAGTAGTTAGGGAGACTGAGATGTTAGGGAGACCAAGTTGTTAGGGAGACTGAGTTGTTAGGGAGACTGGGTTGTTAGGGAGACTGGGTTGTTAGGGAGACTTTATCTTGGCTTCATCTGGTTGCCGCAAAGTGTGACTTATTCGAGGATCATCAAATAGTATCCTTTTTCCATGTGATACCTATATTTCTATGCCCCATAAGCCAATTCAGAGTATGGTATGCGTCTGGATACACCTACTGTACTGTACATGAAGAGTGCGCAAGGCAAATCCAAAAACTTCTGTCTTATTATGTGTATTTACCTGTGAGATGACAAGTGTGGCTTGCTGGAGCTCGGTCTCTGATGTACTCAGCTTCTCTTTAAGTTGACCCTCATTCTGCTCAGCACTGTTGTATCTCTGAACACAATAAACACACTCAACACCAAGATTATTTTCTTGAGAACTGTCTTAAAAGTGTTCATATTAGAGTGGTGTTCCTACAACACGGTCACATTGTATTGATGTAGATTCTCCATTAAAGTCCAACAACAACTGATTTACATGGGCTCTCTCACACACACAAGGGCTGACATAAAACAGTACAAACTTACATTGTGTAGTGACTTGACTTCGGATTTGATCTTGCTGACATAAATCCTGGCAACAGTGAAGTCATCATCCAATTTCCCAGTGCAGTTAACATTAGGCTTCTTGACCTCTGCTGCTGAGCCACCAATCACTGTACCAATTTCCCCTAGGTCAGTCATCAGGCTGTTCATCATCTCGGCAAGACGTCTACGCAGGATTGACGATGAGTCACGGACTTCCTCCAGAGCCTTGGTGGTCTTACTCAGCTCTACCTGAAATACCAGCACAAAAATAGATAACCGAGCCTCCATAATATCATATTAAAGAGATAAAGATCTGGCTAAATGTTGACACATATGCAGGCTTAACTGCAACACATATGCAGCATATAACAAGCAGTCGAGTACCTCTTGATATTAGTCCATGTGAATAGTGCACATCATTACCCATGTATGCAATAATTACAGACATTTTGGCAACAAGCACAAAAAACAATATGGAAAATATAGTAAACTTTTGACCAGCTTTTGATATAAAATAAACTATTCATCGCTAGGTTTTTTTGAGCAGACAATCTGCTGCCACTTTTTTTATTTCACTCTCATCAATCTCATTAACAGATCTCATTCACAGCATTCTGAAAGGAGCTAAGAAAAAAATGGGGAAAGGTGATTATGCACCTGCTTGGTAGTGATTTCATCATTGAGCTTATCATTTTCCTTGTTCTTTGCATCCACTTCTTGCAGTTTCTGGTCATAGTTGACGGCAAGCTCCTCCAGTGCTTGAAGGACCTCTTTAACTTCAGTTTTAGACGTCTCACTTTCTGCTTGGATTGAGTTGATCTGGGTCTGTAGCCTTTCATTATCCGAGCGAGATGCCTTCAAACTCTGCAAAGATATCCATGTGTCCCAGATATCATTTGAAAGCTGGCTCTACAAATGCAACACTTTGCTAACAATGCTCATTTAGCCTACACTATATGACCTGAATCTGTGTCAGTTTTAACTCAAAGAAGCTGTAAGGGAACATCTAAGGAGTTCACTTAAATTAGTAAATTAGGTAAATTATTGTAAAAAAGTTTGTAGATACAATTGTACAAACCTCTTCTTGTTCAGCAATCTGCTCCTTGAGTTGGTTGATGATCAAGGATTGTGACTGGATTTCATCATCCTATAAATCACATGTAATAGGATCAGAATTCACATGTAATATGCATGCAACACAGTATCTGACAGATCCAGACTCTATGAGGCGAACTATAAAATAGATAACATGTAAAGGGGTGGATAACACAAAAAAATCATCAAAATAGCCATTAAACCTTTAAACCCTTAAACCTACCCCCCCCCCCCCCATTTCTAACCTTGGATATGTATGCATTAAATGGGAATAAATAGTTATAATATGGAAAATTTCTTAGTTGAACTGACCCTCTCGTCAAGCTGCAAGAAAAGTTTTGACCGCTCATTCTCATATTTCTTTTTCTCTGCATTTGACATGGCAGCAGGAGCTGCCTCAGGAAATCCCAGTTGTTGAATGCTTTCAAACAAATCACTTTTCCTGTTCTCCTTAGCATTAGATGTCTGCTCATCTGGAGGCACATTCTCGCCTTGAAAAAAAAAACACACAGGCATATGAATGTTTGCATTTCATAACCATTTAATGACATGACCCTCTTGTAAAGAATATAAAACAATAATGACTATGATCATATCCTTTTACCAAAATACAGACAATGAATTTATGCTAGGCTAATTCCTTTTTGGCAATTGTTCAGACATCTACAGTAAGAAGTGATTAATGGAAATATTCATTCACTCCTTACCAACAAGTCCCCTAATCAAGCATAATTTCTCTGTGATAAAGTGAAGTTTTTCATAGACCTTTTCCCAGCTGAGTTTACCTTGCCGCCATCGCTGCAGTTCCTGCTCATATTTAATCAGTGCAGCCTTTAATTTCCCAGTCTTCTCTTTTTCTTTCTCATATCTTCTTTTCCATTCATCTGCAGTCAGCTCCTCATTGATGACCACAACATTCTTTATAGTTTTTGCTCTGAAGACAAAAAAATGGACCAAAAATCAAAACGCAATCAATTACAGCATCTTTTTCAGCAATTTGACTTTTAAAGGATTTATTTCAAGTCTTTTAATGAATATATGTCCAAGAAAGTTTTGTTCTGATCTGAAGCAGAACACCTCACCTTTGTCCAAACATTAAAGTTGACCTTGTTTCCTGGTCATTAAAGGAAGAGGGTGAGCAGCAAATGATGATTGTTGTTCTGGCATTGCCACCTGGAGTATGGAAAAGATCACATACCATGCTTGTATCAGTTTTTACTGGCAATTCAATTCATGCAGTGCTTACTGAGTGCTTATTGTGCAGTAAAGGGGATTAGTTTTTGTGAAAAAAGGACTAGCTCTCTATCACACAGCCACCCTTGGGATGCCCTGGGTCCCCAGCCTCGAGTGTTGTTTTCTTTAGTGACAGAGTTCAAGCCGAGATATAGCTCGGCTCTGGCCTTCCAAGGAATTGGGAGTGATACAATTGTCAGTTTAATGGATGTTCGTTGTTTAACAGATAATAAAACATTCTAGGTTAAACCAAATAGTTCTGACTTTGTCTAGTGCTCTCTAAATAGAGGTTGACACTAGATAAAGTCATTGTTGAGAAACCTATAACCCAGGTTGCACTACAAAAGAATACCAATTTATTGATTAATTTAGTCATACAGTAGTTCGCAAATACATTTACAGTAGTGTGCAGTAACAGAGGGCTAGCTTCAACTCCAGAATAGTTACTGTACCAATACAAAGTGAAGCCCTGAAGCTAAGAATTCATTCTTACAGTAGGTGTAATACATCATTAGAAATAAAATACAGTATTGTGAAATGTGCACCAGACTTTCAACCTACCCAAACTCTCTTGTAAAATTCTTGTCATTTTACTGTCTCTGTAAGGGACATGAGATTTCTAGAGAAGAGAGCATAGCATTAGAGACTGAATACAAATAAACTGAAAAGGTGTCATTACTGTACTCACAGTTCCCTCTGCAAGAGCAGATATTACATTTCCTAGAGCAGACAATGACTTGTTGATGTTCTTGGCCTCATCAAGAACAGAGCCCTCAGCATGAGTCTTGCTGACCTACAAAATACATGACCCAATAAGAGAGAGATGCCAAGATGATAAAAAAGACAAAAAAATTCATTTGTCAACCATCATGTTCTTACCTTTTCTGAGCCAGCAAGGTCGACAAGATATAGTTTACCACTCAGCTTTTTGTTCGTTTCGACATTCTCTTGCTTAATATGAAGCAAGAAAATACTGTGACTTCTTGAGCTATGTTCATTCATGTCTATAAAAAAAAACAAAGAAGTAAGAAAGGATACTTTTTGCTAAGAAGTTTACAAATGCATTATTTGCTTTTCAATTTTTCATTGATGCTACCGAAAGAGCAATTAAAATATGGCCCATGCCGTACTATGCTATGCAGTTCAATAATGACCTCAATGAATATTGTTTGTTAACCAGTGATTAAAAATCTTACTTGTGACTGCCACATGTCGATTGGCTTTCCCCTCATCTATAATCTCCATAACCTCCTCTGGGCTGGACACAAATCGCTCTGTCCCTCCCTTCAAAATAAAACATTCTTCTGTTAGGCAAAACAAAAGTACAAAATAAATTTACACAAATGAAAACAGATTTCCTACAAAAACTGGTGACAAAAATGTAACAATTCTGTTTCACCAGACAGTGCCATAGCAGGCCTCGAAATATTGGAGGGGCACAATACAGAAACATTAAGAAAATAATTGCAGGCATAGCCACGACCCTACTGGTCATTTCCTTATAATTTTTGAAAATATTGAGGGGGGCATGTACCCCCAGTGCCCCACCCCCTGCTACATCCCTGCCAGACATAATTATTATGTTCAAGTTCTTACTTTTACAAATGGCACTCTATTCTTGTCCTCATGAACAGCTAAATTTGTCTTGGTAACTAGAGCAAAGAATACACAATCAATTGATTGAAATTATGCAAATGCAAATTGCAAATGATAAACATACCATCTAAGAGGTCCCTAATCTTATCCAGATAAATTTCAAAGTATGAAACCTGTAAAGGACCACAAGAATAAAGTTAGTTGGCTGGCCATAAAATAATCTCAAACTCTCTTCTCCTCTTCTTACTAGTGACTTTCCTCCTTTAAAACACTAGCACCTGTTTACCATAATTTCTGTACTTGTTAAATTGAAATTATATAATTCTGGTAGCTTCCTATAAGTTTGAAATTTTAAAACATACTTTAGAACTCTAGTGGAGTGTACACAAGATATCTGTAACTTTTGTATCCTCACCTTGATATGAAATTCCAGATTTTCATCCATATTATAAATGTGATTAAATATGTCTTGGACAATTCTTGGAATAATGCCCTGATGTAAACTGCTATCAATAAGTCCCTAGAACAAGAGACATTCCAGCATGAATTCCCGAAAATTATTATGTATAAATGTTAGTCATACAGTAACTGTTTTTTTTTTTTTTTTGCTTTGTTGAAATAATGCGTCTGTATCGGGTTTAGTTGTTGCAATTCAAGCAATCCAAACCTAGCCTACAGTATCTATTATATTGCACCTTTCTACGTTTCACCATTCAACATTTGATACCTCCATTGTATGTGTTTTCCCACTAGAAGTTTGTCCATATGCAAATATCGTTCCATTATATCCATTGAGAACATCTGATAAAGAAAAATCATTTAAAAAAGACTCAATAAAATCAGAGACCGGTTTGACTCACCTATACTTTCACAATTAACATTTCATGACCTGGCTGACTGCCTGATCTAAACTATACAAAGTTATGTACAATTTTCGTATTTAAATAAGACTTCTTCAGGGCAGACTGCCCTGTGGGTCTGCCCTGTAGAAGTTTTATTAAAAAGGAATATTGGGAAGAGTCGAATACCAGTTTTTGGTGTATTGTATTTATTCTTTAGGTTCACGAAGATGACTATTTGGGCTTTTTGCTATTATTCAAAGTTATGTACAGATACAATTACAAGTAAACAAATATAGTTAGAGGTACTGTATATACCATATATAATATATGGGTGGGTATAACAATTCATTTTATTTATACATAAGTATGGTAAATGCTTTTCTACATTTAAAATTGAAGGTGATAATCACTTTGAACCTTTAGGCATAAACAGCACATATTAGCACAACTGTAAAGCTGTTATTCTCATTGCTGAACATTTGTATTTTCACATGGAACATTGAAATGCGAAGGTTCCATGTAAAATGCACACCCCATTTTTCGAGGTCATTTTGGAAGTAAAAAAGTGTGCATTATACGCCGGGAAATATGGTAGGTGCACTCTTTTGTCAGTTAAAGTCAAATAAAGGTCATAAATGTATCACCAAGATAGAGAGGTGATTTAAATTCATTTAAAAACAATAATTGCCAATAGCAACCTAATCCAGCAAATTATCAAACGAATGTTGATCAACCACTCCCTTGTCATCGTTTACAATCGATAATACAGCAGTTCATAATAACCTTCCAAGATTGCAGTTTGACAGCTAATGATATTTGATTGAAAGTTTCTCAGTTACTGTACATGCTTGAATTAGTCAAAATAGATTCTTTGAGTCAAGCCGTATTGTGCGAGAGAGTAAAATGGTGGCATGATTGGCCCTTCGGTTAAGGTTAGTGTAGTGCAGCTTGAAGAAATGAGACCTACGGTTTAGTGTCCTTATCCGAGAAGACCGGAAACACAGGAGAATAACTTCAACTCACTTGTGACACAAATTCAAATCAAGGCAAATCAAGGCAGGAACCCCCAAAAAATCCCCAGTTTGAGCCAGGATTCGAACCTGGGCCACAGCAGTAAGAGGCCGACATGCCAACACACTAGGCCACCCGTGCTTGTAAACTTAGCCAGTTAGAATGCAAGAAAGGTACTATTGATTGACAACAGTTGTATACTTAGCCATTCAGGGTGCAAGAAAGGTGTTATTTGATTGAAAATAGTTGTATTCTCAGCCATTCAGGGTGCAAGAAAGGTATTGATTGACAACAGTTGTATGCTTACCCATTCAGGGTGCAAGAAAATTACTATTTGAATGACAAGAATGATACTTTAGAAAGAAAAGCTTTATCAGTGCACATAAATTGTCCTAGAATTGTTACAACAAGTGTGATTCTTGCAACATGAGTGGTTGGCTGCAGTCAAACTTTCTTAGTGTCCAAAGTAATGCCCCATGCACCCTAATCAAATACAGTTATCTCAACAATTCCTAATCACAATGCAGGCAATATTTTAGCTAAAGGTCAATTAAAGTCACCAAGACCATAGCAGACCCTGTATTAATAGTGCCTAACCCTGGGTTATAGAGATGGGTTGTCAAGAGAATCATTTACAACCTTCAAAACAACAATGTCTAAGATAGCTGAGTCATAATGGTAGAGCATAAAATAATGACATACAACTACTCCTGCAGGGAAAAGACTCTTCCTGAATCAGAGCGTATCATACAAGTTTGACATACAACTACTTGTGCAGGGAAGAGACTCTTCCTGAATCAGAGAGTATCATACAAGTTTGACATACAACTACTCGTGCAGGGAAGAGACTTTTCCTGAATCAGAGAGTATCATACAAGGTCAATGGAATATTCTTTCAGATTGGAGAAAAAGTTAGCTGGTGTATATCTATTAACTCAATAAAGGAGATTCTTCTAATTTATTTTCTGATCTATGCAACCTTTTTAATAAGCATTATAAGTTTGGGTGCAAGTACTTCAAATATTAAAAATACCAGAATAAAATTAAAACAAAAAAACAAAGTTCAAATGTCTCTAATTTAAATGTTGTTATCAAAGAATGAATAGAATAGAAAAAGGTAAGCCAATGTAGCCAGCAATAGTTTATATGATAAATCAGAGTATTTATTTTAAGATAATTGGGATACTTGTTGAAACTGTGATCAAACACTTAAGGGTGTACCAGAGGAGTTTACTCAACGACCGACTAAACGAACCACTGATTAGGGTGATCAAGCGTTCTATTTGGTAATATTTAAGTGGAATGAGAGTAACCAAGCTCTTGAATTTACGACAAAAAAATGAAAACATCAGCGGACAAGATCGATAAGTGCATCCAAACCTAAGACAAATGAGAGAAACCTTTTTTCAACAATTTGGTGATCATCCTTTCGAATGAATTGCTGTAAGTTATAATCTTTCTTGAGGCCCCACAAAATTTATGATGTGCTTCTATTCTTCTATCCTAACTAGATAATTTAAGCACAGCGTGACAAATGAAAATTAACCTCATATATACAAAGAAACAATAATCTAATTCAAATTTTGGGGCTAAGAAGGTCGATGTCACGAGATAGAAAACTCGAATCTTTCAACAATGTCGCCGTATATTCATTCAGATTCAATAACAAATCAGAAACCTACGAACCAATCGCAGTAAATGTCGGAACTTGTCAGAAGATACGTATTGAAACATAAAAATCGTTCAGAGTTAATAAATATTTTTACAACCTCGAGAACTGCCCATTCCAGCTCATAAGATTCAGCTTATTTCATATGGCATACACTTTAGAAATCAATTTAGAAAAGTACGATAGAGAGAAAAGGAAATGGAAATATCGCTAAATTCAAAATTGGTTCTAATCTTGAACAAAACATGATCTGGAAGGGATAGACTCTACAAAAAGGTGACATCAAGAAAGAAAAACGACTACGAGGAGTGGTATTTTTTTTCCAAATGACAAAAACTGAATCAAATGCTAGCGCGGAGGAGAGCACAATACACGACTAAGCCCACTGCACCCTTACTCATTTCCTGTCTGAGAAATTAGAATCGCTAAATACCTATGGTTAGCCGTGATATAAAAGTCTGACAAATGTGAACCTACTTTATTCAATGAAGTACTGGTGCAGCGAATGTTTCTCTTCAATAAGAAATCGGCCGGAGAATTTTTGTTTGTGGCACCTTACCATGTTGTTTTCTTGTGCGATCTTACCCTGAACGATAGCCTGCGCCGCTTCGCTATAGACTTTCTCTTGTGTCGCAGTAGGCTTGAAGACGCGATCAAATGTGAAAGTACGACCCTACATGGAATAAAAGTGTATCAGACTTGAACGCTGAAAAGAAATCTAACTTGATTCGAAAATAATGCGTCATCCTCTGGGTCCTTACTCCGTGGATCGCTGTATCGGGTGTAGGGAACTTCACAACAATCTGTCCTCCAGCTTTAGTCTCGGCGTCCGATTGGGGCCGAAACCGACAGAAAACCTTGATATTGCATTCCTTAGGATCTGGCTGTTGTTGCTGCATTCTTGGATCGTCAGTAACTTTGTTCTTGTTGGCGGATGAAGAGGCTTATTTCAAACCGAGTGCCAAGAGAAATACCTGCAACTTCGTCCACATAACGCCGGTGCTGACTTTTCTCGACCGAAAACCCACGATTTCAAGGGTTTACTTACCCTAAAAGCGTGAGTAACTTATACAAGGGTCTTAAATAAGCTTTTTGATGGTTTCTGACTGCTCTTATTACTTCATTTTGCCTCAGTTTTGACGAGATCCTGACATCACTTCGAAGTCGCAGTCTGCCATTATTCCTCCACCTCACCGCAAAGCATGCTGGGCAGGGGATTCTTGGCAACGTTGCACAGTCCCTTATTATTGACCTGCCAATCAAATAGCGGCTATGTAAACACCAAGAAATCAACAACTATCTAGGTTTTGCTGTCACCTTGTCTTATAAACAAAACCGTTTCTTGTCTCTTTCAGGAAACTTCACTTGTCATTTTTCAAAAAAATATACGAAGTACCAAAGGCTGGCGGTCGCTTCTAAGATGGGACATAAAAAAGCGGTCTAAGAGGGAGCATAAAAATGAAAAGAGCTTTACTTATCCAGTTTTCTGGTAACATTAATTCGGTTGTCGCCGTGCAAGAACTTCTAGCCCCCTGGGTCTAGCCCCCTAAAGACCCACGGATGGGGTTTCTGTGAACCCGCAGCCTAGCAATGTTAAAATCAAGCCTGGGGGGGGGGGGGGGGGGTCGTTTTTTCATTTAGCGGACCATTTTCTCTCGTCCTAGCTCTCAATGACAATGGTACTCAATTTTTTTTTCATTTGAGCGGACCTTCCAGTCCAGTGTGTGTGTGTGTGTGTGTGTGTGTGGGGGGGGGACTCTTCCAACCTCCCACCTGGCTACGGGCCTGCGGCTCAGTAGACCCGACACGAACAGATGGACAAAAATGGAAAGTCTACCCCTCTTAAAAAAATCAATAATGACTGACCAACGGAATGAACTACAGTTCATTTATTTAATTAATTGTCGCTTATAACTCCCGGCCCTTCCCCCTTTATGTGTGCCTCGCCCAGTCTTGTAAAATGATTTCCCCATTTTGGTGGGTAATTTTAGTAGAAGAATTAAATGGGACCAGAGAACGAGTTTAGCTAAGCAACGTATTTTTCAAGACGAGTTGTTTAATTTCGAAAAGATCCCCTCTCTTCATGGTAAAGAATCGGCTAGAATCTATAATGAGCACATACTTTATCTGTTCTTCCTATCTATGTACAACGCAATGAATGATTGAAGGGGGCATGTATAAAATTCAGTCTTGCTAGTAACATTATTTTGAAGTTCAGTAATACGGTAATGATTCGAATGAGCGCTAGGGGCGCATATTTTATTATTTTTCGGATCTTATTCTCGGGGATAGGGGCGCTTATTTGAAGTAAAAACCCGCGGGTAAGATTGAAGAACCGGTCGGTAGGCAAAATTTTTATTTTTTTGGATTTTTATTTCCCCATTATATAAGAACCTACTTAGCAAAAAGGTTCTTATATGATGGGGTACTCCATGAAAAATAAAACAAATTATGGGGTTTAAAAAATTAATTTGCTAAATTTGGGCCTGTTTTGCCAGACAAGTTCTCACGCGCGGGTTTTATTGTATTTCATGTCAGCGAAAGCTTCTGTATCAGATTGAGAACGCAACTTTATTCGCGATAAACTAAAACAACACTGTAAAAATTTTGTAAGACTTTAACCGCTATATTGCAAGGAAAGTATATAAAGTGGGTGTCATACGGTACATTCACGGAGGGCTTTTCAGTGTTTATAGACGCCATTTAAATAATGTTAGAGTGCCATTGTTGTGATCTTTTAAGGGGTTAGGGGAAAGGGAACTTATTGGAAAGGGGGCGCCTACTGCAAAATTAGAGGCCGAGGGGGAGTGTGGGCGCTTTTTCAAAGGAGGGCACTCGAATCATTACGGTAGTCTAGTAGCCTTAGTAGCAAGCCAAAAGATAGACGGAGATGAGGCGCGCGCTAGGGAGAGATTAACTCCATTCTTCTCTCCTGGCGCGAGGGGTCTATCCCTCATCTTCCGTAGCTCTTTTCGATTGCTACGCAGGATAGTAGTCTAGGAGAACACTGTTGCTATCGAAGCTCTGAAATGGCCAGAAGGGGCGTGATTGTACCCAAGATGTTTTTTTACGTTTCTGTATCGCCCCCCCCCCCCCCACAATATACCAAGGCATGCTACTCAAAGAACAGAACATACAAAATTACTTCTGTATAGAGACATGCCAAGAAAGTATAACAAAACCTCTCCCGCATACCTTGATATTCTAGACTTGAATTTAAACTCTTGTGAGCGACAAAAGACTATGTGATCGATGGCAAGAGTAAATTCTCCTAGGCAATAATAGGCGAGGTCCCTTCCAAAACCCTAGAGTTAGCACAAGAATGACTGCAAACATAAAAAGATAAAATGGTTTTAATTCATTTCATATTTTTCCTTAAGCTCTTCCACTTTTGCTATGTATGCAGCTTCACATTCCTCTTTAGATTTACCTGAAAGAATAATAAACCAATGTCGGTGCACTTATAGACATACAGTACCCCCAATGCAGAGCTGAACTTCAAGGACGCATGAAAGAATGGCACCTGCTTTCCCCCAACCCAAAGCAAGTACAAGAAATGACAGACGCTTGTATAGCTTGAAGCAAAATTTTCCAACTACGCCCCCATAATTGTGTGGATATTTTGAAACCATAAATAAACAGATTCAGTCAGCCACCATTTTGTCATCCTAGCAAAGTACCAAGTGTGAAAAAGCCCTTTCCATCTGTTAATTTAATTCTGTTATTTTCGATTCAATTTGGAAAATAAGTTAAATACATGAGTATTTATATGATGGTGATACAGTATTCGAACGAAAATATTAAATGAAAACAATAACAAAGGTGTGGCTGACAAGGGCACTTTAATTGAAAATATTGAAATTCAATGTTAATCTTTAGGGTATTTTGAATCTCTGTTTCGCCCTCCACATTTAGTACTCACTATTTTCGGCATCATGAATTTAAGGCACATACACAGGGGAAGGGGGGGGGGGGGGGTGTGTAGGGTGCGCATGTATCCCTTCTTGTTGTCTTTTTCTATATGATACAGTACCTGTGACCCACCTCAGCCTTTCCTAGGTACGCGCCTGATGTTTCACTCTGCACATATAGTACAGGGGAAGGGGGTGTGTGTGTAGGGTGCGCATGTATCCCTTTTTGTTGTCTTTTTCTATATGATACAGTACCTGTGACCCACCTCAGCCTTTCCTAGGTACGCGCCTGGTGTTTCACTCTCCACATATAGCACAGGGGAAGGGGGGTGTGTGTGTAGGGTGCGCATGTATTCCTTCTTGTTGTCTTTTTCTATATGATACAGTACCTGTGACCCACCTCAGCCTTTCCTAGGTACGCGCCTGGTGTTTCACTCTCCACATATAGTACAGGGGAAGGGGGGTGTGTGTGTAGGGTGCGCATGTATCCCTTTTTGTTGTCTTTTTCTATATGATACAGTACCTGTGACCCACCTCAGCCTTTCCTAGGTACGCGCCTGGTGTTTCACTGTCCACATATAGTACAGGGGAAGGGGGGTGTGTAGGGTGCGCATGTATCCCTTCTTGTTGTCTTTTTCTATATGATACAGTACCCTGTATGACCCACCTCAGCCTTTCCTAGGTTTTCTAGGTTTCCTAGTACCTACCTTTCTTTTTTTCCCAGGCATCCCATTTGGCCTTCCCAGTGAAGTCTAGCATGCCAGGTCGGGCTATAAAAGAAAACAAAACAGTCACAACATTTAAATCTTTACAGATGCCCAGTTACACAATACCCAGTGAAGCGTAGAATGCCAGCATGTCTGGAAAATACAGTGATAGAAAATAAATTATTACTTATTACTCAATATTATGACAAAAGAAATAAAAAGTTGAGAAGACAACCAAGAACCCCCCAAAAAATATGTACATAAATGTATCATGTAAAATGCCTGAAATTATGAATTTGATATTTCAACAGTACAATTTAATGTTTTCTTTGAAAAATGAGCAAACAGTAGACCTCCAAAAGACCTCATTTTGGTGTAGATTGATGGTGGTTAGCCTAATCACGAAAAAAGTTAGCCCAATTATGGCCTGTTATTTCTCATGTGTTTTGGAACTGGCTTTTACAGAACAGACTCCCATGGCCTCTTGTCACTCCTTTCTCTTCTCTCCCACCCACGGTCAATGCTGCCACATCGTTGACAGTCGGCAGTAAGAAGGCTAGAAACATGATTGAAATTAGCAAACCAGTGAGATATGTCTTGGTTCAATCAAAAGCTAAAGGTGTATTTTCAAAGTGTTTTGGTGCTGGATTGGCGGCTCGTCGACTTTTGTGAGTTTTATCTAGCCTCAAAGCAGTTTTGTGTTTTAAGTTCGCAGCCTTTCCTATTTTTATATACTCTGCAAGACTGACATTCTATCAGTAAAATTGAAATAAAGGAAGACTCAAACATAATATTACAAGTTTCTATAGTTTTATTTTCCATGGTAAAGTTTTTTTTCCTTTAACTTTTTTTTATTATTCTTAAATCATATAATTATTTTACAGCTTTTATATTATATATACTTGACATTAATTTTTTTCATGAGCCCTTCAAAAAAGAGAAGAAAAAAAAAACGTACTATTTCTCCCTTCTTCTTCCACACAAGAAAGACATATGCAAAACACAAAGAAGCGAGGTATTGGTCCACATCGAACCCAAGTCATTCCACCGCCAATGTCCATCTCTAAAATTAACCAACCAGCCAAAAAGCTGTTTTTGTTTTACTATGTGGTGTTCAATCTCATAATAACAGATAAAATTACATTTTAGACCACTAAACCACTAGACCACTAGACTGAGGATCCAAAGTGAACCTTTTTTCATGTTTCTGTTTCTTGGCTGTAGGTGTATGAACTTAAATTTATTTTAAATTTAAATTTATATTTATTGACTTTGCCCACGGAGAAAAAAAAATACACATACATAATACGTTATACATGAGAAACAGAACATAAATACATACGATAACGAAAGGGCAGGGTATCCGCCACAGCTAGGCCAATTACGGCGGACCCGAGTTTATAAAAGAATATAAAAGAACTTTGTCTGAGATTAGCAGATCATAGACTGTTTTTGACTTAATATTGCCTATCAAAAAGAGTTTATAACCAGTTATACGAATCCAATTGTAAAGGCTTTGTAGATCCAGATATCTCACATTTCCCAGCCTTCAAAATCCTTTCGCCACTCCTGACAAAGGCTATTATACAAGCCAAAGTATTTTTTGCTAACTTATAAATTCCTATACATTCTTTTATAAACCACTGAAAGTAGCCTTGGGCAGCCTGTGGTTGGAAAAGAAAGTTTTGCAGCGACAGTTTTTACTCAGTTTTACTATTTTTTAGATCCGCATGGTTTAACAGAAAATAGCATCGATTGAAATTCATTTAAAATCCAAAATTCGACCGTCAAAGCAGTCAAAATCCGAAATCCGTGACCAAATTGTCAAAAGATCCATGATCTGCCGTATTTCCAAAATCCGCCAATCCGCTGAAATAATCATCAAAATCCGTAATCCGTGAGCATTTCGGGGCTGAATCCGCCGATCCGCAAACCTATTCACCCCCCGTGAATATATAAAACAAATTTTGTTTCCCATATTGCAAGCAGAAACTGCATTCGAAGAAATCTGCAAGAATCTTTGAGGCAAAAAAGTCCCCAGGCCATGACCTAACCTCTGGATTAGTGTTCTCTAGCCAGTTGCTATGCAGTGTCTCCAGAACGGCATGTTATTTGTTTCGCAGGGAAATCAGAGTTTCATATATTGTCATTTTAGCCTTATATAAGTGCATATTTTTTTATGTTTTTCTGCTATAATCGATACAGCAGGCTTGGGCAATAATTAGCTGAATTTCTAAAATCCCTTTGAGAAATGACTAAAATGACAATTTTGCCATAGTTTGATCCTGTAAGCTTATCTATTAGTTGTGCGAGTTTCATTAATTTTAATGCAAAAGCAGCCACATAAATGTTATTTGAAATCTTTGAAATTAAAAGGTAATTTGCAGATATTTGCTTACACTGTAGTTTGCCTTTAGTCCCACCTTGACTGACTTAGGGCCATTCCATTTTTAATCCACACACCCACCATTGAGGAAAATTTCTGAGAGGCATGGGCTGTGGGTGAAAAAAATTCTGAGGGGTTGCTTGAATGAATAGCGGGACTGTTTTGATATCTAAGGGGTATCATTTTTAAATTTCAGCAAGGAAACAATGAAAAAAATCCGAGGGGTTTCTGATAAGGTTATGTCAAAATTTCCTGGGGGTCCGTTGGCTGCCAATACGAAATTTCTGAAGGGTCAGTTTAGGAAATCAAATCCTCAATAGGTACAGCAAGGGAGAAATTAAAAAATTTCTGAGGGGTCCCAGGTAAGTTTATGTCAGAATTTCTGGGGGGTGGAAATGTAACTTTTTCTCTTCAATGGTGGATGAAAAATGGAATGGTCCTTATTATTGAGTTTTTTTTAGTAGGGTTGTATGAAGTATTAGACCAGTATTTCCGTCAATAAAAAGACACCAAAATGATCGAATAACAAAAAGTTATCAATTACTCGGTTACCAAATCCATCATTTTAACGTACAAAACTTTTTATGTATTATGATTTCCTTCTTTAATTTTATACTCACGAGTTGATACACGCCCCAATTACGGGAAGGCAAGACTTTTGACCTTTTTTCAATCGAAAGGTCTTACGGCTCTACAAATCCCAGAGATTAAATATAACGGTGAAAGAGCCATACATGAATTTAATAGTTTACCGGTATTAATATCGCCGACTGTAGCCTGCTTGTAAAGTGCGTAAACTTCAAGCATTTCGGTATCATCTGGTTTCTCCTTCAAATTCTTGACTTCCGTGGCTGCCTTTTGAAAAGCCTATCGGAGCGAAATACGCGTTTAGATTCCAAAGAAATACTCAAAATCATACTTGCAATATTACAATGTATTACCTCAGACATTTTGTGTATCTAAAGTGAAGCAATTAAGCGTAGATTAGTCGAGAGAAAGGAGAGTACAGGTTACAAAGCGAGCAAACTACTTCTAGCTTGTCTTGTAAAGGGACAACATGTGACAGCACCACAGAAAGACCGTATGGAGCCATGATATATTTTTCTAAAAGGATGGGGTTCCTGTGGTAAAACGCACTTTTTCCAAAAAAGACGCAGATACTGGTAATTTTTTTTCAACAAACATAAATTTTCATTTTAGTTCTTCAAGGCTCTTTCTACTGTACCGGGTCTGTTCACGTTTGGAGCTGCATGTTTTTTTCTTTCAGACATTTATTCCCGACGCTATGATTTAAAATTCTCGACACTATGATTATTTCCTATGTTCCTATATGTTCCTATCAAAACTAAGATCATATCATGGGAATAGTCCACCAGGCCCTGAGGCGGCTCATAGTAAATAAGAAAAGCCATCAGAAAATATCACCCAGATCCATAAAGTGTAAGCCCCCCAGTCACACATCACAGATCGGTCGTATTAAAATGTGACATGTGATGGAAGAAATCAAGAGCAGAGAAATTAATGACGCTATTTCCATAAATTTGTAACAACTTTAAACGTCTTAGAAGTCTTCAGGGGAGCAATACCCCCTCCCCCTTAAGCTGCGCCGCCACTGAGATGAAATATACCGCAACCAAAAGAGTATGTGCGATACAAACAGTGTTTCGGACAAACAATTTAAAATAAAATCATGAAATAAAATAGGCATACAATACTCTAAAGATAAAAGCTGGTACGTTGACAAAACTTTAACAAGATGAAAGAAGTATTCAGACCATAGTTACCGTGGATCGAGCATATCTAGTTTCATAAAACCGAACAAGACGGTAATCAGAAAATGCTTGGTCACCCCAGGGCAGCTAATGCCTTTAGGGGAGAATTCGGTCCCAGGACCGCTATCTATAGCAAGATTTACAACACAGTTAATGTACCAGAGACACCTGCGCATTAATAGGGAGACAATAACCAGGTTCCGTAATGATTCGTATAAGCGCCCTCCTTTAAATAAGGGCCCCCTCCCCAATAAGGGCCCTCTTCGACCTCAGTATTTTGGAATAAGCGCCCCCTCCCTACCCCCCCCCCCACCGAAAAAGTATAAAAACAAAAGCACCACTTATGAATGGTGTAAATCTTTTTTTTTTGAACTCTCATTGACTTCCTCACACAACAACACGGTCTACTTATTATCTCTTTAACTTCCATTTCCATATGAGCGCATTTTTTGTTCTCCGTCGATTTGGAAGCTAATATTTTCCGCAGAAATTAAATAAGCGCCCTCTCCCCAATAAGCGCTCCCTCTCCAAAAAGATCTAGAAAATTAAATAAGCGCCCTGGGCGCTTATTCGAATCATTACGGTACGCCACGCACAGCCGAGACGGTTGAACAAATTAGGATCTCTTGGGTATCCCTGGACAAAACGTCATACATGTATTTGCCTCTACTGGTAGATAGAAACGTACGCTCAAAGCAAGCGCATAAAATTGTCCAATTTAAGATTTCCTCCTCTCGTTCCCTTTTCATGCGTTGGGCTCGACTTCCATCTCGTTTGTGCTCGCTTCACAACAACCACCACCACCATCACACCACACCAATAGATTACGCGAGTGATCTGGTAGTATGGAAGTCGAGTTCAGGGTCTATAGAAAATTTTCTTCAGTCATAAGGGTATGATGTATTGTAGATATTCTTTTACAAAATAAATTTTGTGGCCATAAAAACAGCATTTTTTTAGACAGAACAATATAGGTTCAGTTTTCCTTTCCTCGACCAGCGCGCAAGCTATGGTTTCATATCCAAATCCATTTCCACGCAGGCGAGTAATTAAAGATAAAGGCGTGTATCTGCTAGCTCTCCTCGTAAGATCATATAAGAGATATCAATGGATTATACCCTTCACTTGATAGCACAACAAAGTGATGAGTATTTGTTTTAGCTTCCGCACGTATTCTATAATTGCCACCAATCGGATACAATCCTAACTACCTTTCTTCCGAGAAAAATTCACTCAAACAATAGGTTTATGCACCTCTTTGTGTCCCAATGGTGTTTTAGTTTTCAGGCACTTTTGACAGCTCTTGTGCTGCTAAAAGAAATTGTTGAGATGCCTCTCTTCACGGTGACTCGCGAGAGTAACGAGCTTGAAGCGCGCTCAAAAGCACCCTCTTAAATTCATAACCTTGCGAAAGTCGTTCAAACTAACCTATACTAGCAAATGCGGATATAAGTGTGGTTGGGAGGTTTGCGAGAAACTTGGACACAAGAACATACTTTTTAAGGTCTTTGTCGACCGGAATCTATACGGGACAATATTTGCCAATTTTATAAACAGCCGTCGCGCTATGAAGGTGCACCTTTTATGCGGGCTAATGTGTTTACAGAACAGCTTATTCATAAACGGGACGTGTCAGCAACCTTTGTTCAGGTACAAACCACTGTCATTCGAGCACCAAGTTAAAGAAAACACCGTTTAACAAAAACAACATTTGTGTGACTCAAAGATTTCCGTCCATAGATGGCAAATGTGAAATTAATACAGGAAAGTGTAGGACGCCTAGGCGGTGCGTGCGGTGGGTCGTATTATTTGCTATAGTTGATAGGTTATCGAACCGGCTATCTCCATAGTTTCAGTGGCGACGAAGGCCGCACGATTCTAACTAACTGGTAATTGCTTTTAATACGATTAATTGACATTCAGATGTAAATTTATACCCGCAACGCAGAGAGCGTGATAAAAGGCCATGCCCTGGGCTCTTACGGGTAGATGGGCGTGAAACGAGTCCCTGACAACGATATGCTCACAGCTTTCGCGATACAATTTAGAAAATAACAAGTAACTGCCATTGATATGTCACGAATATTTAGCAACATTAAATCCCAATTCAGTCTTCCTGATATTAGCTTGGTGCTTGTATCGAACCTGACAGATTACATTGAACGAGCTACTCTATACTTGAAAAAGGTGGCATTAGGTTGTTAGGTAACGAACTATTCTACTGTACAATACCCTAAATTGATCTGCCATTATTGGAGCTATTATCTCAGCTTATTTTGTGTGTGTGTATAAATGTGTGGATTATTGGATGTGATAAAAGGTGTAAGCTCGAATAAATGAGATAAATCAACAAATCAACTTTAATGGACAGAACGGTGACAATCAACAATGGGTTGTCACTATGTCGCTCTGTTAAAGCTGTATCGGGACTAGACAGCTCAATCGTTCTCTTTGTGTGACTGGGAAAAGTGCACTTCAGTCGAACCACAGAGACCTCAGGCAGAGAGCTCAAGCTGTACGACGAAACACGTAGCTTTCTTCTAGCAATGAACCAAGAAAGACAAGGCGAGGCCCGCCGGTCTACGTCTTTTCGGATTGATGACATTTTAGCTGAACCTGTTAAGCCTGAGACAGAAACTCCTGCTGTACACAGTTCTACTGTGGGCGAGACAAGCACAGCCACCGCGCCGAGCTCTAGTAAAAATTCCACAGATCTTCCATGCGTTCCAACCCTTCGGTTTGGTGTGGACTCTCTTTTATCACGACCATCAACGGATCAATCCCCGAGTAGATATGGTAAGTCAGACTCGTACCTTAGTGAGAGAAGTCTTTCCCCTGTGCGTTGGATCGGCGTTTGAGATGCTTAACTGGAACAAAAGGCCGAGTGCGATAGAATATTGCTCTTGGTGCTCTCAAGGCATGCTCGCGCTATTAACATAGACTTCTGCTAACAGTTATTTGGCGCAAGATGCGTGTGGTATAAACGAACCACCGCGGGTCATATGAAATACAACTGAGATTGATCTTAAAAAGATTCTGTGTGCTTATAACTTCTGCCCGGTGTTAGACCTCGCTGGTCCCAGCACGCGACACGAGATTCGTACAACATGGAGCACTCTAACCGACTGCGCTGTTGGGACGAATGGGCAACGCGTCAACGATCAGGGAGACCTTTTTTAGTGTTTTTGAAACGTTTGAGTTATCTTCATTTGCTTGCTTGGTTGTCACTCGCGGGGCTTATCTAAGAGAGATCAGCCTTAGAGCTCGCATTTCGGTCAAGCGCCTTCACATTGTGTCTACTTTATTATAACAAGAGCGTTATGAAGCAAAGAGAATAGAACACTAGTGTATACTGTGATGAAAGGCGTTTGAACGGAAATTCCTACTTCGCACAAAAACGATCAAAACCTCAGTAAAAGAATAGAGAGCAAACTCCAAGTGGCAATGGTATTCAAGATGTGTTCCATTTCAGTCGCGAGTACAACTTGTACACGATTCTTTCATGATATGTTTTCAAGCACCTACTGTTTTTTCCCAGAGTTCAAATCACAGCAACATTGTTAATCTTTCTATGAAATTCGGAGATTAAAGCTTTTATTGTCCAATAGCTGGGGATTAGAGACTCGAATGTCTGTTGATTTTATTGCCGCTTTGTTCTTATTCGTGAAAGCTGTTTTCATCGCTTCACCTGACGGTACATTACATACATAAACAGAGCGCGTAAATAAGCCGACCAGCAACTGACGGTCAGAAACGCATTTAAAAAAATGCAATCCTTTACATCACACTAATTTCAGACCCTTCCTTGGACTCTTGTAAGCAAATTGTCTCATGTATTTACTAAAATGATGTCCTTGGATAATTGATGATTGCTAATCGTTTTTTTCTTAACGAACATTTTCAGTCCGTAGTCGGTCAAATCAATTAAGATGTCTAATCCGGAGGCGTTTTTTACAACTCGTTTAGACTCCTTCCTTTGTTGTTGTCCGGTATTGTTAGGTAAAGGATACACTTCTTTACTTGGGTTTACTTGCCTTTCGACGAACAGTAGTTGCTAACTAATGAATGGCCGCAGAAGCTCTTGCAAAAAAAAAGTAACATTAGTCAATTAAATCAAGATTATACTGATTTCCCTCTCCGAAAACTCAAATGCACAGTAAAGATGAGGAGCAACTTCTCAATTATATAAAAAAGGGCCGAACGAGCATATCTGCCACCTAAGTATTTTTGTTCTATTACAAAAATATGCAACAAATATTTTTTCAACTCGTTTTGTTATTTGCATTTCATATACGTCCGAGATAGGGTTACAGTGTGATGTTGTTTGTTGCGTGGCTGTTTATTGATGTTTTAATAGTAAAAATAGTATTCATACTTCATTGAAAGTTGTATCAACAAAGCTGTTTTGAAGAAAAACTCTCTCTTTGCGAGTCAGCCATCAAATCTGTTGTAAGCCTACTGGCCGAGAACCTTCTCTTCTTAAAAAGTTAAATACACTAAGTGTTTCATGTCTTGTATCTCTGCTTCTCATCACAAGCAATCATACAAATAGGAGACAGTGAAAAAAGATACAAGTTTTGTGGATTTCTTTCTGCAAAAGTTTTTGTTTTGACATGCCTGTAACTTGGACAAATTGTGTTTGCGCTCTTCCTCACCAGTTTTTTTAAAACCCTTCAACGATAACAGACTATCTTGGTATCTAACAGTACTCTTTTCGTCTTTTGTTTCCTTAAATCTTTTATTTTTTCATTCAATTCATTCTTTGTGATAAAAGAATTTCCCTCTTTATCTTCAAGAAGTGGCTATCAATTTGAAATGTTTTATCAGTAAACCTGTAGTTATGCTTCCATTTATATGGCATGAGAACTGAAAGCCGTACGCCATTTGTGCAAAGCTTATTTTTCTAAGTACATCTGTTTTAACTAACAACCTCCATCGCCTAATGTTTGCTGGCGAATGGAAATTCACAATCAGTTCCTTACGTGCACAAGGTGATTGTCAGCCCTAAAACCAGTCACTTTCTGACTTCAAGATTATTTAACAAAGGCGTTTTGTCCAAGAATTTCTAAGATCGATAGTTTTTCTATTTTCTAAAATAAGTAATAAACCTAAAAACTATTTTTTTTTCGCGCGGGCAAATATATATCTATATATCATTATTTTTATTTATTTTTATTTTTTTACATTTACGGGGATGCAAACCGAATGCCTCTATAAGTCAGAAGCGTCATATAAAGATCGCTAAAAATAAACATAAGTTGTGCTCACATGAAACAGTAAAATACAGATTCTATACTCTAGGCGTTAGCTATGCATGATATCGTTTTCTTATGTAAAAAGGGCCCTGACAAAAAACATTGAATAAAACTGATCTGATTATTGAATAACTATGAACACCACAATAAACCTTTTACAAACCATTTGCTACCTTGCGCAGTTTTGTTTTACGAACCAAGTGTCGTCCAAGTCTTCCGATCACAGAGACTCGAAAACAAGGGCCGACGAAACCCACGCGACTTACGATGGTTTTCGAACCGATCGAAAAATAAACGATAAAACGTTTTTATTCGCGATTACGCATGAAGCACAAGAACATCGCTCACGGTTTTTCAAAACCGTTCTGCAAGACTCATGTGTAACTTCTTTAGAAATGTGTATGTGTTGCGGGAGTTTGTTTAGGTAGGTCATCGGTTGTCGTTGACAGTTTTTGAGATGTGTCCCACCTCACTTGTCTCACATGGATTTGCGGTGGATTACTGCTGTTGTTTTTTCTTCAGTTAGTCTGTCATGGTCAGGCTATTTGTACTTCGTCTCTTTGTTTAGATAATGCCCCTTATTTAAATCTTCTTCCTGAATGGAAATTGTTCAACGACACGACGATTTGCAACGATTTTGGAGATTCCTGGTTCTTGTTGGTGTCCAGTAGATTCCAAGTAAAAGAAATATACTGTTTTTTAAAAGAAACTTTATGTGCGTCCAGCCTGAGATTTCACCAAATTTTAAGAACATGCTAAGAACATGCCGAGGCTGTTCATAGCAGCAAAATGCCGAGTTTTCTTTGTGTGATGTGTTCTTAATGCAAAATCGGATTGTGTTTATAAAACACCTTTAAATATTTTTGCTATTGATCATTTGTGTAATTCTCTTTCTAATAATTCATTGGGTATTGTATTCTCATATACACTAAAAATTTAGGAACATTGTTAAAAACATCTTCAGCCTTAAATTGCTCCAAAAATAAGAACGAAACAAGAAAATTAGTGTAAAGTGCTGCTTTCATACGAACATGAAGTTTAGCCACGAATGAGTGCTTATTATTTCTTTACATCAATGATGATAAATGACGGCTTGTACCAGAATAAAGAGTTTCATTGAATTTTATGGTCGATAGCCTTTACATTTCAACAGATAGTCAAAGATATAGCAGTTGGTTTGCAAAGTATATACTCATTAAGATTGTTTTTATTTTTGTTCAAGAATACAGCAAATATTCTTGCCAAGTATACTGCAAGTACAACTGTTCTCGGCATATCTTGACAGCATGCCCAGGGCATTAAAAAATCATACGCGCAAGAAATCCCCTCCTTTTTTTTTTTGGTCTCTTCTAAGGAAGAGGTAGCAGAGGTATTCAGTAATTGCGACTTCTCCAAAATCAGCACAGTGGTCGTTGTATTATTCAATACAACGACCACCATCTTTGATACTCCAATAGATTTTTTATTCATTTTTAGTGGGATCATCTTTAACTTATCATAAGAGCAAGACAATGTTATTGTATGGAAGGAAGTCGTTATGGAGGGTATTTTAGAGAACAATTATCATAACAATTTTCAATATTAACTTGTGGGGTATCGTTAGTCAGATTTCTTTGAGAAAAGAACCTGCACCAACGATTTCGCTTTGTTAAAAACCATATGTAAATATCGACTGAGCAAAGTATAAAAGCAACAAAAGTTAGCAGGACCTTAGAGCGTTAGTTTGTTCACATGAGACACGTTACAGGCGAGCACACGAGTTTGCGCGATATCAATTCGCAGGTACTTACTGACTGTGTTTTGCTGATTGTTTTCTGTTAAAACTAAGCAGGATGCAGCTGTTGTCTTAAAGTTTGTTACCCCAACTGTGAGATTGTAGCCCATAAGACTCTCTTTTTTTAAAACGCTCTACTTAACCGCTAAATGGCCGTAGAAATAAACCTCAAGATGCAATACTATTCTTTTACAAAACCATTATTGGGCTTTTTGCTTTGAATCCATTATTTGGGCATTTTTCTTCGTTAGATGTCTGAAGAGACAGGTTTCTCCAACGTCCGAAGTCTACACAAGATCAAATGTTGTTCTGGTTTTCAAAGAATTTCTCTTCTTGTGAGAACAACGAAAATACGGTCTTTGTTTTAGAGTTGTTACTTTCATATGTCTATGTTTATAAGTTTACCAGACTACGACCGAGTTACTAGGATAAATACAAGGGGGCACTGGTATTCGTTTTTGAGAGAAAGATGTATTTGCCTTTTTCCTCGGGAAAAATGTGAGGGGCTTGAGACGATTTAACCATTTGTTCCGGAATACTTTCAAGAAATACACTCAAACAACTTAGTTGTGGTTGGCAGTCAACAAGTATGTGGTGAGCCTGGGAAATGCCAAACAGCGAGAGAACTTCAAAGCACCATTATCGACACACAATTCTTCTTTCTAACAAGTTATAATTTTTGAATGTTTAGGACAGTTGAAATGGTTTCCCAGAAAGAGATTAAAAGCATTCATCGATCGTTTGTTGTTTTGTTTAACCACAGTCGAGTTTGGATGAACACTACTAAAGCTGTGTCAACTCAAGTAAAAAAAAAATACCAACATGATTTACTTTTGAAAATAACACTACTGCAACCATTGTCTGAGCATAAAGGCTGTGTGCATAACAGTGTCGATTTAAGGTTATTCCATTAACGCGAGAAGTTGTCGTCACAATAGCAAGGCGTGGTTGAGCGATATATCAATTTTCATTGGTGGGGTTTATAGTCTTAACAATTCATCTTTTTTTTTAATTCACCTTATATTAGTACGGTATAGTCTTTTCATTCTGTTTCCCACGGTCCTTATATCTCTGGGCTAATTAATACTCATACGATAAGTATCAAATAAAATAAAATAAAATAAAGGAAAAGGAGCAACTGTGCTGAGTTAAGCAAAATTTTATAGCCGAATTTAATACGGCAGAACTTTTCGGATGCCTGATGTTTTTGTTTTAGAAGGAAATCTGTGATTTGATGATTTGCCAGGTTTTTTTTCCATATTTCAACTACTGTATCCCGGGACTAAATCAAAGGGCGCGTTAACATAGGCTTTGCCCTTTGAATTTAGTAATTCTAACCGCAAAATACTTTTATTTGCTATGCTTTTTCAAGGGCTATCGAAAAGATGTTTGCTTGAGTTTTTGTATCTTAGGGAACAGTTTACTCAGATGAACAACAGGAAAAGCTACGCAAAGAAAAGCAAAATGCACTATCAAGTATCACTATAATCAAGTTGATATTGAAAACTAAACATTCAAAAGGAAAATGTTATGATAAACTTGTTTAAACAAAGCTGTGTCCACTACTCAACGTGATGCACTTGGCATTATTCTTGAATGAACAGCGCGTGAAGAGTATTAATAGAAGTAGTTCTTATATTGTACCAACATTTTACAATAATCATCTCGCGGCATTTAGTTAAAATCAGAGGTTTTTAGCGTTACGCTTCTCGCTCGAATACGCTGATAATAGTCGATGAAAACTTAATATAAAAAAATAAGCGGAAATTGCCTTGCTAACGCACTAGGCTCCACCCACTTCTTGCCCCTGAGATATCTCAATTACATTTGGCCCTTGCTACGCAAGCTTCCTTAACTTCTATTATCTTCCTCTGACCAAACTATCTAGATACGGCCACAGAGAGAGGCTGTTTATCCTCGCTTATGGACAGACCAGTAGAAAAGCAAAACATAAAAAGAAAACCACCGGACAGCCTCGATCTGCTGGTGTGCGTCGGACCTTTTGGTCTGCATCAACATTGATTATGAAATAAAACCTTTGAAAGAAAAAGTCGACAACAACGCAGAGTTGTTTTTTTAAACGAGATTTTCGGCAGGCCCATGCCTTCAGGTTAAAAATAAGTTACAGTGGTATGTTACAGCTAGTATATGTACAAAGTTTATTAATGATTAACTAAAAAATATAAAAATAGTAGTTGAGTAAGGAGTAAAGGAAAATAGTGGATTATGGTAGATAGGGTGGTGTGGATTACTAAACGGTTTCTTCACGCCGGTTGAGGCCACCGGGCTCAAAAGTGCCAGCGCGAGCTATCAGTGTGGCTTCTCTTGCTTTACGTATGAAGTCGCGGTTGCTTATTATTATTTCAATAGGTATGAGCTCTATGTCAGAAGCGGAGTGGTTAGGTTTTTAGAAAGTGTTCAGCGGCGTGGGTAGGTGTGGATCGGGAGTCTTCAGTTCTGCGGTGGTCGTTAAAGCGTTCTTTTAGTTTGCGTTTAGTTTCTCCAATATATTGTAAGTTGTAGGCCATCATATAAATCACGTTTTTAGTATAGCAGGTTATGTGGGAGATTATAGGACGTGTTTGACCTGCCGAGAAATGTGTAGCTTGTTAGACCATCGGTTCTAATATATGGGCAGGTTTGGCAGTTTTTGCCGCAATGGAGAAGGGCAATCCCCTATAGCCTCGCCCTCCGCCTTCGCCGCATTTGTTCTACAAAAGAAAGCTTTAATAACTGCTGCAGTAAACTTACCAACTACTTCCTCAAGCGTGGCCACCAATCCGCTTTTCTCAAGAGACAAATCCCCCGCATTGACGCCCTACGCCCTAATAGTAACAACCACAAAAACTCCCGTCGCATCCCCTTTGTCACAACCCTACACTACCCAACATCAACGACATAATCCGTAGAAATTACAACCTCCTACTCTCGTCTTAGCGATGCCATAGGGTTTTCAATAACCACCTCTTGTCGCCTTTCGCCGCTCACCTAACCAAGCACGGTGCCTTCCGTTGCGGCAAAACCTCTTTAAAAGGTTTTAGTAAAAAAAGTGATGGGGAAGGGTATACGAAAAGCAAAAAAAAAAAACCCGTCAGGTCGATCTTACCCGCTCAAAGCTTTGTGCAGCAAGCAAAAAAAAAAAAAAAAAACCGTCAGGTCGATCTTACCCGCTCAAAGCTTTGTGCACCAAGCAAAAAAAAAAAAAAAAAAAAAAAAAAACCCGTCAGGTCGATCTTACCCGCTCAAAGCTTTGTGCACCAAGCAAAAAAAAAAAAAAAAAAAAAAAAAAAACCCGTCAGGTCGATCTTACCCGCTCAAAGCTTTGTGCAGCAAGCAAAAAAAAAAACCGTCAGGTCGATCTTACCCGCTCAAAGCTTTGTGCAGTAAGCAAAAAAAAAAAAAAAACCGTCAGGTCGATCTTACCCGCTCAAAGCTTTGTGCAGCAAGCAAAAATACAAAAAACAAAAAAAAACCCGTCAGGTCGATCTTACCCGCTCAAAGCTTTGTGCAGCAAGCAAAAAAAAAAAACCCGTCAGGTCGATCTTACCCGCTCAAAGCTTTTTGCAGCAAGCAAAAAAAAAAAAAAAAAACCGTCAGGTCGATCTTACCCGCTCAAAGCTTTGTGCAGATGTACGATGTAATATTTACCCGAGAGCCTCCTCATCATGCGCTCGCCCCAGTTCTCTCGTGACATATGAACCTGGGCCTGGGCACCAGTGCTAAAAAACGCATGACTAATTCCATTACCACGCGGTTAAACCAACTTTTTTGTTCTGGAATGCGGCCTTTTACCGGCAAACTGCCACATTATGGCAAATGTTATGAAAACAAGCGCAAAGCTAAGGCTATAATTTTCTTTATGACTCCCTCATTAACAAACAAATATGTCATCTTTTGTACAGTATGATTTTAACGCTGTCCAAGCAGCCACTGAAGTCAGTCTTTCGTACCTTTACTCGAACTATTCAACACTACGATTGTGTTTGTCTGTCGGTCTAGGCTATATTAGTCGTCTAATGTGTACTCGTTTTCAGACTCCTACTACCAGTTACTACCGGGTGGCTACTGGAGCCCACCATACACGTGTTATACCGCTGGCCATGGTTGCAATTCATGTTACACTTCAGGCCATCCCGCTTTGTCCTACATCAACACAGCCAAGCTACCAGGTATGTAGCTAAGATAGTGCTCATCAAAAATGTACACCTAACATTCGATGTTGCAACGCGTGTTACATTGCACACCATCATCTCTGGCACGTACCCAGGGGGGGGAGGGGTGCGAACGCCCCCCTTCGGCCCCCACGACGGCCGAAGGTCCACTTTCGGTTTCAATAGACGTGCTTTTTGTAGACAAAACTATAAAGCATAAGCTAGATTACTCTGGTATGTAGTCAAAACCGACAACAAACGTCCCGTGGAGATACTGCAAAGGCATAAAATATCCCTTTTTGTTTTTTTCAGGGGTGGTCGGATTTTTATCAGAGAACTCCCCTCCCCCCAGCAAAAATTAGGTCCACTTTTTCGGATTTCGCATCCCCTTAAGAAAAATCCTGGGTTCGGGCCTGCTTCTGGTGCCTTGCTCGTTGCTGAAGAACTAGCCAAAGTTCCCATGCAAAAAGCTTTATCATAGTTTTCCCACAAAGGATTTGTTTTGTACTAGCAGACAGAGCATATAGAAAATATCCAAAATCTTAAAACAATATTATGAATCATGTTGTGTAATGTCTATCTTATGCTATATTTTTTTTTGTCTTGGTCGATCAAATTTCTTAGGCATTTTTGACAACTAGCATGCACTTGTCGTTAGGTTGCCTAATTCTCACACGTGTCAGAAAAGAAAAAAATAATGAATTAGAGTAGCTAATCACTCTCATCACAGCTAGATGCTGAATTACGAGAGCGCAGATTCAGATGTGGCCGAGTTGAAGGCCCAGGAAGGCGCCTTAGCGGCTATACAACTCATGTTTGACTACTATCACAGCTAAGATCAAAATGTTTGGTTTTGTGGATGTAGAACAACCGGAAAATCTGAAAAAAAAACCCTAGGAGCAAAGACGAGACCAACTAACTCAACCTCACGTCGGAACCGGGAATCGAACCCGGAACCCTGTGGTAGGTGGCACAGGCACTACAGAGCAACGCTCTGCCAACTGCGCCACCTAGGCTATTAGAATTTTAAATGTTAGAATTAGAATTTTATTTATCGATGCCCCACCCCTACCCTTCAAGAACCTGGAACCTTTTGTATCAAGATATCAGTACACAAGACAGAGCGAATCTTAACTGCTGTCGCTAGCTTTTCCAGGAGGTATTCTGATAATTCCATTTTGTGATTTCAGTGTATGGCGACATGTACAGCACATACGAGACACAACCATCGTCATCAACCTCACAATACCCACAGTCCCCCAGCGGCCAAACAAAGACGCGCAAGGCTCGCAGGCCCTGGACCCGAGCTGTTTTTTCCAATCTTCAACGTAAAGGACTAGAAAAAAGATTTCAAGTACAGAAGTATTTAACTAAGGCTGATCGACACCAACTTGCTTCGATGCTAGGACTATCAGACAATCAGGTGAAGGTCTGGTTTCAAAACCGTAGAATGAAATGGCGGCAAGACGCCCGTGAATCTGTGACAAGTACTAATACAGAGCCCGACGAGACCGCGGGCTCATAGCGTCACGCAACAGGCATGGCGCAAAAGCGTGACAAATGAGGACGACAACAACCCCGTGGATGTCTCTCCCGCTGCATGTCGGGAAATCTTGCTCGGTGTCTTTTTCTTCGAGCGGTAACGGAATATCACGGAGAAATAGTTAAAAACTTAATTGCACCGGGATCTTGGGGCCCAAATCATTATAAGGGTAGATAAGAATCTGTATGTAAAGAATAAAGAAAATTTTTAAAAATGTTATCTGGTGTACATGGCTTGGGAGGCACACTCAATGCTAACTCTCTTCAATTGGAAAAGTTTTATAACACGCGATTGGTTAAACACGAGGTTCCGCTATAAAAGGGAAAGCTCCTCCCACCCCCGGGCTCGAGAACAATCAGTTATCAACCAGCCGTCAATGAGTCAACATGTCAGGACAATTGCTCTGAGCGCTACATTCAAATTTCATATTCAAAACCAAAATAAATATAATTCCTAGAGTTGTCCATCTAAAAATGTTTCTGTCTATCGTAAAATAATCCTATACCATGCTGTGTGCGCTCTAAAATACGAGCATTTTCATCAAAGCGCGAGAATTATGGATAGCGCAAATTTTTAATTTTCCATCGAAAACGTGACTGGACAGCAAATCACTGATTTATCGAACTCTTAACACAACTGTCTTGTTACCTGTGCAAAAAAAGTTTTATTCCAGCCGACTGAGGCTCAGAGATAAGCAATTTTACAGGAGGCTCATAATTTGTGACTGCTAGCGTTGCAGTGTTCTGATTATGATTGCAAATTCGAGCCCAGGGGTGGGAGAGCTTTCCCTTTTACAGTATAGCAGAACCTCGTGTTTAAGTGCGGCGCCTGACTGAAAGAGACGGTCCTGGAAAGGAGTTTTTTTTTTTCTTTTGAGGGGGGGGGGGGGGGTGTGCACTCTCAAGTACACATAGAGTTGCCTCCAATAAACAAAATTGGCTCTAGTTAGTTCATCAAATGCATATTACTGATGGTATTAGTTTTCCTTGGAAAATGACATGTAACTCAATTATTAAAGCAAAATGTTTCGAAAAGACTCGCATTTAGTACCAAAGCGTCTTTGAGTTAACCGCCAATATGAAGGGGAGGGGTAATCAGGTGAAGTCACCCGATGCACCTTTCGATTCTCCCTCCTTCCAGTTTTCAGTAGTAGGAAATCTTAGGAAACTCCTAGGCACAGGGTAGAGTTTTTTGTCTCAACAATAAATACGATAAATTATTATTTTTATCTGTTGTCTTATATAATAAAGACTATCGTTTTCCTTCTTAAATTCAGCTAATTCAGAGTAAAAAAACAACTCGCTTTATTTTATATATTTGGTGTGGTTTGTTACTGCTCTAAAAAGATACAGCTGGAGTAAAAACTACTCTTTCAACACGAGATGGCTGGAGTAGTTTTTACTCTTCAAAACCTACCCCCTCAAAGGAGTACTTTTTTACTCCATTTCTTGACCATCTGGAGTAAAAATAACTCTTTTCACTTCAGATAGTTGGAGTAGCTTTTACTCTGCTAAAATTACCCCCCAGAAAAGAGTACTTTTTACTCCATTATTTGACCAACAAGAGTGAAAATCACTCTTTTTCTAAGAAACATTCGATACTAATCCTTAGCAGAGTAAAACTTACTCCGTTAAGGGAGTAAACAAAAAAAAATACTCCTCAGTGGAGTAGTTTTTACTCCAATAAAGGAGTTCAAATTACTCCTTTAAAAGTACTCCATCGCAAAGAGTAGTTTTTACTCTCTGAGTGGAGTAAAAATAACTCCCTGAAACTAACAGTGTAGATAACGTAATACATGTCATTTTTTTCTGCTTATCTACCAACGTTACAAATATGACACAGACGAATTTACGTTGCTTTCCTTTCCGCTTTCAAACCGACATATAGACGGTTCACAGTTTCGACTCGGCTAGGCAAGGGCAAGGGTTGATCGTACTGCGCAGGAGAGTTCAGGTAACGGATTGATGGTCATTTAAATTCGGATCCATCTTTTGGATTTATCTTCGCCTAATTATGTCAGAACAAGAATTGTCCATTCTTTCTATTGAATTGCGATTGCAAAAGACTGTGCATTGATCTAGCGAAGATGTCCGATCATCAGGAACAACAACAAAAAACAACGCGGAGTTGCCCCAATTTAAATTCGGGTCCACCTTTTGGGGTTATCCTCGCCTGATTATGTCAGAATAAGAATTGACAATTCTTTCTATTTAACAGCGATTGTAAAAGATATGCGAAGATGTGCGATCATCCAGCAACAACAACAAAAAAACAACCCGAAGTTAGCAATGGCTATTCGAGGCGAGAGGCCTTGTACTCTAAAGTATAATATAACAGAAAGAGAGAGGAATAGGAGGGCCCGTTAAATACCGACACCCAGCATTTGAATCTACAAGGGAGTTTGTTGGCGACACCCGACACTTAAACAGGGCGACAAGAGAATTCGTTTAATGGCGACATCCGACACTTGAAGACAGCAACAGAAGAGTTCGCTTAATGTCGACATCCGACACTTGAAGAGACGTAAGGAGAGATCGTTTAATGCCGACATCCGACACTTGAAGTGTTAACAGGAGAGTTCGTTTAATGCCGACATCCGAGACTTGAAGGGTTGACAGGAGAATTCGTTTAATGGCGACATCCGACACTTGAAAAGGCGTAAGAAGAGTTCGTTTAATGCCGACATCCGACACTTGAAGGGTTGACAGGAGAATTCGTTTAATGGCGACATCCAACACTTGAAAAAACGTAAGGAGAGTTCGTTTAATCGATATCCGACACTTAAAGAGGCGTAAGGAGAGTTCGTTTAATGGCGACATCCGACAATTGAAGAGTACGACAGGAGAGTTCGTTTAATGCCGACATCCGACACTTGAAAAGACGTAAGGAGAGTTCGTTTAATCGATATCCGACACTTGAAGAGACGTAAGGAGAGTTCGTTAAATCGATATCCGACAATTGAAGAGTACGACAGGAGAGTTTGTTTAATCGATATCCGACACTTGAAGAGGCGTAAGGAGAGTTCGTTTGATGGCGACATCCGACACTTGAATACGGCGACAGGAGAGTTATTTTAATGGCGACATACGACACTTGAAAAGACATAAGAGCAGTTAGTTTAATGGCGACATCCGACACTTGAAAAGACGTAAGGAGAGTTCGTTTATTGGCGACATCCGACACTTGAAAAGACGTAAGGAGAGTTCGTTTATTGGCGACATCCGGCACTTGAACTGTTGACAGGAGAGTTCGTTTATTGGCGACATCCGACACTTGAAGAGGACGATAGGGGATTCGTTTGATGGCGACATCCGACACTTGAAGAGGCATAAGGAGAGAACGTTTAATGGCGACATCCGACACTTGAAGACGGAGACAGGAGAGTTTGTTTAATGCCGACATCCGACACTTGAAAAGACGCAAGGAGAGTTCGTTTAATCGATATCCGACACTTGAAGAAGACGACGGGAGAGTTCGTTTAATACCGACATCCGACACTTGAAAAGACGTAAGGAGAGTTCGTTTATTGGCGACATCCGACACTTGAAGGGTTGACAGGAGAGTTCGTTTAATGGCGACATCCGAAACTTGAAGAGGACGATAAGAGAGTTCGTTTGATGGCGACATCCGACACTTGAAGACGGCGACAGGAGAGTTCGTTTAATGCCGACATCCGACACTTGAAGGGTTGACAGGAGAGTTCGTTTAATAGCGACATCCGACACTTGAAGAGGCGTAAGGAGAGTTTGTTTGATGGCGACATCCGACACTTGAAGAGGCGTAAGGAGAGAACGTTTAATGGCGACATCCGACACTTGAATACGGCGACAGGAGAGTTATTTTAATGGCGACATACGACACTTGAACTGTTGACAGGAGAGTTCGTTTAATGCCGACATCCGACACTTGAAGGGTTGACAGGAGTGTTCGTTTAATAGCGACATCCGACACTTGAAGTTGCATAAGGAGAGTTCGTTTGATGGCGACATCCGACACTTGAAGAGGCATAAGGAGAGAACGTTTAATGGCGACATCCGACACTTGAAGACGGCGACAGGAGAGTTTGTTTAATGCCGACATCCGACACTTGAAAAGACGCAAGGAGAGTTCGTTTAATCGATATCCGACACTTGAAGAGACGTAAGGAAAGTTCGTTTAATCGATATCCGACAATTGAAGAGTACGACAGGAGAGTTCTTTAAATGGCGACATACGACACATGAAGAGGACGTCAGGATAGTTCGTTTAATGGCGACATCCGACACTTGAAGAGGAAGACGGGAGTGTTCGTTTAATACAGACATCCGACACTTGAAAAGACGTAAGGAGAGTTCGTTTAATGGCGACATCCGACACTTGAAGAGGCGCAAGGAGAGTTCGTTTAATGTCGACATCCGGCACTTGAAGTGTTGACAGGAGAGTTCGTTTAATGCCGACATCCGACACTTGAAGGGTTGACAGGAGAGTTCGTTTAATGGCGACATCCGACATTTGAAGAGGCGTAAGGAGAGTTCGTTTAATGGCGACATCCGACACTTGAAGGGTTGACAGGAGAGTTCGTTTAATGGCGACATCCGACACTTGAAGGGTTGACAGGAGAGTTTGTTTAATGGCGACATCCGACATTTGAAGAGGCGTAAGGAGAGTTCGTTTAATGGCGACATCCGACACTTGAAGAAGCGCAAGGAGAGTTTGTTTAATCGATACCCGACACTTGAAAAGACGTAAGGAGAGTTCGTTTAATGGCGACATCCGACACTTGAAGAGGCGCAAGGAGAGTTCGTTTAATGGCGACATCCGACACTTGAAGAAGCGTAAGGAGAGTTTGTTTAATCGATATCCGACAATTGAAGAGTACGACAGGAGAGTTCGTTTAATGGCATCCGACACTTGAAGAGACGTAAGGAGAGTTCGTTAAATCGATATCCGACAATTGAAGAGTACGACAGGAGAGTTTGTTTAATCGATATCCGACACTTGGAGAGACGTAAGGAGAGTTCGTTCAATCGATATCCAACAATTGAAGAGTACGACAGGAGAGTTCGTTTAATGGCATCCGACACTTGAAGAGACGTAAGGAAAGTTCGTTTAATCGATATCCGACACTTGAAGAGACGTAAGGAGAGTTCGTTTAATCGATATCCGACAATTGAAGAGACGTAAGGAAAGTTCGTTTAATAGATATCCGACAATTGAAGAGTACGACAGGAGAGTTCGTTTAATGGCGACATCCAACACTTGAAGGCGTAAGGTGAGTTCTTTTAATGGCGACATACGACACTTGAAGAGGCGTAAGGAGAGTTCGTTTAATGGCGACATCCGAAACTTGAAGAGGACGATAAGAGAGTTCGTTTGATGGCGACATCCGACACTTGAAGAGGCATAAGGAGAGAACGTTTAATGCCGACATCCGACACTTGAAGACGGTGACAGGAGAGTTTGTTTAATGCCGGCATCCCACACTTGAAAAGACGTAAGGAGAGTTCGTTTAATCGATATCCGACACTTGAAGAGACGTAAGGAGAGTTCGTTTAATCGATATCCGACAATTGAAGAGTACGACAGGAGAGTTCGTTTAATGGCGACATCCGAGACTTGAAGAGGCGTAAGGTGTGTTCGTTTAATGGCGACATCCGACACTTAAAGGGACGACAGGAGAGTTCTTTTAATGGCGACATAAGACACTTGAAGAGACGTAAGGAGAGTTCTTTTAATGGCGACATACGGCACTTGAAGAGACTTAAGGAGAGTTCGTTAAATGGTATCCGACACCTGAAAAGGACGACAGGAGAGTTTGTTTAATACCGACATCCGACACTTGAAAAGACGTAAGGTGAGTTCGTTTAATCGTTACCCGACACTTAAAGGGGACAACAGGAGAGTTCTTTTAATGGCGACATCCAACACTTGAAGAGGGGTAAGGAGAGTTTGTTTAATGGCGAAATCCAACAATTAAAGGCGACAGCAGAGTTTGTTTATTAGGGACACCCTCGAAGAGGACGATAAGAAAGTTCATTTATTAATGACGACTCTCGACACTTGAAGGCGAAGAACACACTTGAAGAGGGCCTAAACCGTCAATTCTAAAAAAAAAAATCCAATTTAACACCCTTGTCCCCCTAGAGACACACCTCTGCTATACCCCTTCTCAACTTAGTCTTTTCCCATGCAAAGGTATCTGCACCCACCACCCCTACTTTACACCCCTTCTTTTTACTGGGGACATCGCGGGGAAAGGTTTTGAGCGAGATTGTTTATATAAAATAAAAAGACGTTTTCCTATAAAGGACAACACCCCGAAGGCCGCGCCTACACTTTGCCAGTTAAAAGGTGACAATATTTTTATGAACTCTAGTCCTATTATTAGGTCCATACGATAGCCTGAGCCCACAGTTGAGCCAAATCAAAATTGATATGATATTATGACAAGACCGTTCAACTTCGCCCGCCTAGGTATGTGAAACCATCTAAACGTGGATACACGAAGATTGTAAATTCCCACTTACAGCCGTAAAAATACTTGTCCAGACCACATGTAGACCGAGATGCGCTACTGTCACTGAGTATTTGAATTATATACATCGTTATTTACTTGTAATCTCCGATCAACAGAGATATAAACTCCTCCTAAACAAGCAAACAAAAGGAAACGACAAACAAACTCCTCGACATTTTGTCTTATTGAGACTGGATAGCTATTGCATCTAGACATCAATACTGAACCAAACTCATACAGTTACACGAGGGTCACATTTTGCTATCGAGAAATGTGTCGTTTTCAGTGCCAAAGCAACATGCTTTTAAATTAGGTTTTTGCAAAAGCCTCCGCCAAGAAAAAAGGAAAGAATGTTTATGATCTTTTTAGGAGAGGAAGAAGACACATCGAGGGCATTCAGCATTTAATAGTCATAATAATATTAAATGGTTTATCTTTAACTGTATTTTGATTATTGTAACAATTTGTTATTCAAAATACTATCGTGATTGCGCGTAATCTCAATTCCGTATGCGCAATGAGGGATATAGGTGCGTACGGCCTGCACGAAACAAGTCTTGCACAGACCACGGACCCCGCAGCGACTCAAACCAACAGTCCCTGACGAGCTAAGTAAGTGTAAGAGTGTTGAAGCAAACATTTCACATTCACCAAGAAGTGCGTAGCTAGTGGTGGCCGCAAGGGGGGGGGGGGGGGGGGGGTGAGGGGGGACACCATAATGCGACCGTCAAAAATGGGTTATTTCTTATTGAAGGATTGCCAAAGTTTTCTATATGATTCCTATATAGTGGAACCTTCAAATATTAACATGGAAGGGACAAAAAGTGCATCGTTATATCGTGAATATCATTGGAGTATACATAAATACAAAAAGCTCAAATAGTCGTGTTCGTGAACCAGAAGAAAAATACAATACACCAAAAACTGGTATTCGACTCTGCTGGAGTATATACAAATATACAGCGATCCGTCGTCCTCTTCTGTCCCGGATTGACACTGACCGGGATTCATCCAAAGGCATATGTATTGCTTTTACTCGATGCCCTTATGAATTTGCTTCGTGCAAATATTTAGACTTGACGTTCCTAAAATGATTTCGAAAAGAAGAAGAAGTACATTCATGTGCTTGATGCTAAAAATACATTTTTAGTCAGCCAAGATTCAGACTCGAAAAAATTTCCAGCGACATTGTAGACTAGAACGTCCAATAAGATAATAGATATGTCTTTGAGAAACGTCTGGCTACCAACGAACACTACTCTTGTTCAGTCGGATAAATAAATGGGTTAAGCAGTGACTAAAGATCCGGCAGCCGGATAATAGGGTCCTAAAAAAACTAAAGGCCCTGCAGTCCGTAATAATCCTACGTTTCTCGTAGAATTCCACTAATATCTATTCTAAAACAAATTTTATTTTTTGGGAATATCCAAGCGCTGCCTTTTGAATAAATTTATTTAGTTTTACGTTTTTGATAAACGCTATACACAAAATATTTACTTCCCGATATCGGCACTTTGAAAATACTGAAGATTACATACAAGGATTATATCGGAATGCCGCGAAACGTTTGTCAATGCGTTCTGTCTGATGCATTCCAGCCGTCTTCCTACCAAACCATAAAGAGAAGTCCTATTTCCATCTTATTCTTTCATCTATTTCGATTATACCATAACTACTATTATGGAATTGAGCCATCGCATTTGTTCTCTCTCGTTGTCGATTGAATGCAGTAGCGAACATTCAAGCAACGTCTTACTTCCTTAGGAATTCCAGTAACATTTCGGTGCAAATTGGTTACTAGATCCGCCAAATAAGGAATTTTAATCCTAAAATACCACTGATACCATATTACCTACACTACAAGGAATATAAACCGAGGGACCAGGGACCCCTCAGGCATAGCAGTTAGAGATCAATAATCTGACCAATATTTGCTGACAAAAGATATCTACCTCAGTTCAATTTTTTTTATGAGACCATCCAAAGTCGGCTTTTACAGGAGATAAGCTATTTATGTAACTAGATCCGTTTATTCAACTCTGTAATCTTCACCTAAGGTATCAATAACAGACAGTGAAGTACAGGTGATAGTGTAAACCAACAACAAACCTTAGTCGCACTTGAAACTTGGCACGCCAAGCTACCTTGGAGTATCTAGGTTCACCATCACCGAGGAGGTCAATGGCGGCTCCATTACCGGTAGATTTATCCCATTATTATAAAACTTTCCAATACTTTTTTTAGGGATTTGAATATGTCGACAAATGCGTCGATGCAGCCAACTGAGACCGTTGAAGGTCCCCTGCACGTTCCAGCCATTGCCAGCGTCTACCTCGTGGTCGGACTGCTTCTTGCTGTGGCTGTGGTCGCCATTTGGTACTGCCACAAGCAAATAGTTGAGTCGCGGCGCATCCGCGACAGTGGTGAACAGCAGCCGAGGAGACGACGACGCCCACGACGCATGAACGATTCTCAAGTGGTATCTGTCAACCAGCAATGGTTTGACCATTATTCCGGGAATCGCCTCGGCTGTCCGCCCCAGGAAGACGTAGATCCAAACACTAGTGCTGAATGCACTTGTTCCGTACCGAAGGACGACAGACATGTACGATTTAGTGCAGCACCTGATAAAATATTTAACATAGAAAGTCGTCAGCAGACAAAAAAACTTGTAGAACTAGGTAAAAGAACAGGTTTTAGAAACGTAGTTAGTTACTTGTCTACGACCCCTTCGGTTCATACACCATGTAGAAACTCGCTAACCGCGGTCACTAGACTAGTCCCCCCTTTGTCCTTGTCACCTCAGAGTGTACCAGAAGGGGTAAAAGACTCAACCTGGCAGGGGAACTCATCTGGCTCAAGGGACTCGTTCAGTGCCACAGGAGAATCTGGGATTTCTTAGATTTCTTCGCTCGTGATTCTATTTGGTGTTTTCCGTTTCATGTTTTCGTGTTTGGTTAAAGACACACGGCCTTATAGAGTTCCATGCTTAGAGAGCCGAGATCTGTGCGGCCCTTTTTTTGAATACACCGTTATCACGTTTTTGCACACACAGAAACACAAAAATTACAATAGCTTTGAGTTCTTCATTTGTCCATGTGCCACAGACAACGAAAAAACATGACTTAACGCTTCAAATAAGCTCATTTCAGGCCCGAACCCAGGATTTTTCTTGGGGGGGTGCTGATTCCGAAAAAGTGGACCCAATTTTTCCTGGGGGGGGGGGGGGGGGAGTTCTCTGATAAAAATCTGACCACCTCCGAAAGAAAAAAGAGGGATGTTTTATGCCTTTTGAGTATCTCCACGGTACGTTTATTGTCGGATTTGGCTACAAACCAGAGTAATCTAGCTTATGCTTTATAGTTAATCTACAAAAGAGCACGCTTATTGAGAACCGAAAGTGAACGTTCGGCCGTTGTGGGCCGAATGTTACGGGCCTGCATTTCACATCTACTAAGGCGGAAAATTTCTCAAAGTACTTAGTGAGTAATAGCAAACAAAATATCTTTTTTTTAAATTGATGTTACTTTTTGTAAAGTGTCATTGAAATTTGAGCTTTTCGTCCCTGAGCTCATACATAGCGCAAGGATTATCAAGGAAAAAATATCTTAAAAAGCCAAAATCTGGGTATGTGCATTTCGGCCTCACGTTATTTGTGTTTCAAAAATCATTCCGGAATACAAGGAACCGATGGCCAATGTAAGAAATTGTGTCTTCTTTCTCTATCTCGAATTGCGCATTTTCCAGCTTTTTCCGTCATGTCTGTGCGACAGAGGTTAGTCGTGCCACCCGATACACAACAATCCGCGTGATTTCTGGCAGACGCGGAAAAAAAAAATGAAATGTCAGTTTCTCATCGGCCTTCTTTGCGAAAAAAAATAGTTTACCAGCGTTTAGAAATGTAGAGCCTTATTTAAATTTATCGAACCTTTTGCTAGAATTGGAAAATTGAATTTCTAATCAGATCCTAATGTTTTTTTTTTCTGAGAAGTTTGACTACTCCTGGATTATTCAGACATCCCTAACGTTATATTTTAAAATGATCGCACCACAATTACGAAATATCTATGTTTCCATTGCAATTTTGCATTTTCTTTTGGTCACGGTCTGGAAGGGGGGTCTTGATCCCGCGTTCCCAGCATTTTTTGTTCTTTCTCGCATTACCCCGCGGCGTTGATTTTGTATAATCCCGCATTCTGCACCGTTATTTGTCGAATTTGTACAATCCCGCATCCCGTAGGCCTGGCAAATCCCGCATACCCGCAACACTATTTTCCCTTTCCCGCATCCCGCACCGGATTCAGGCCAAATCTCGTGTCCCTTGAATACCCTTCTAGACCCGGTCTGGTCACAGAAGCAATAGGCTCCTTCGCAGCCACCAGCAGTCGGAGTCACGGGAATCCCCGAGGATGGCTCTCGAGATATGGGACCAAAATTTGATTAGGGCTAAAAGCTGGAAAGGAATGCAGTTCGAATCTGAGCAGCCCCTACGGGCGGGGAGCGCTGTGTGACTCCGACTGCTGGGGGCTGCGAAGAAGTCTACAACTTTCACTTGGACATCACCTAGACACATTCTAATGTTTACTGTACAAAAATTCCACGAGTTCGCCATTGCCTTGCTTTTATTGGTGACGGGAGCCATTTCGTAGTTACGTCCGCGTTAGACGCTTACCAATTTGTAAGGTAGCGCTGAAAAGCACCAGGAGTCAAGAAAGCAGACAATAGATTCAGCACACAAATCAACAACAACGCAAAGCTAAGAAACAATTCGAACTTTATTCAATTGCGTACTTTGTGTTTATCGGCATTTTCTCGGTGAAAGTAGATGTAGTTTGGTTGTGATCCTGCCCTGTTAGAAGATCACACGCCTAAGAATAAAGAGCTGATGAACGGAGTTATTTGTAATGCAGACCGTTTTGTTCTAGCGTTATTCAAACCTACCACAACACTCTCCCGAAGGAAGAGTAAAATTATCATAACAATTTAGAAACTGTACATATCAGAACGGGATCTGATCACGGATCTGTCGACAATTTGGGCGCGGATTTCTGATTTTGACTGCTTTGACGGTCCAATTTCGGATTTTAAATTTCGATCGATGCTATTGTTTATCTGCCAAACCATGCGGATCTAAAAATATCTGCGGATC